>NW_012115544.1:3775874-3843315 GCF_000951035.1 Colobus angolensis palliatus | reverse complement strand
AAAGAAAGAAAAGGTGACTGTGGACAGACAGGAGTGAAACTCTATTCACTTCTCAAATATCCTAAGGTTGTTCATTCAGTACCACATACCTGGACCCTGAATTGCTTTGAGTGTTTGTTCCTCAAGCACTATGTTTGTTTTGAAATTTCATTGTAAGTCACAGAAAGTTTGGGATAATGAAGCTGGAGCTGAGATCAAAGTTTGAAAATTTTCATTCATAAAATAGAAACTAAACAGAATCTGTTGGTAGCAGATTCTAAGTGAGAATGGAAGGTCTCTAAGAACCAAATGTTTGACTGGGGTGAAATAAAGAAGGAGAATGTCACAGCTGGGTTTTCCCCAAAACCCTTTGTAATTCTAACCACATAGGTGTCACAGGAAGTCACTGATGCTGGTCTGAATTGCACAGAAGTACTAAGTAGGGAATAATGTGAGCTGATATGGTTGAATAAAGCATACATTAGGGAATCAGTTTAAGTCTAGCATGTAACTGGAGGGGTTGAGATTGAGAAGGAGTGCTATTACTTGTATTTAGAATATTTTAAATAGTACAAAATAGCTTTTTGACTCAATAGTTTGGACATATGCAATTACATAAGCTCAAATAAAGTTATATTAGCATATTGGCAGGAAAAGGAAAACGTGTTATCTGATGGAATTTTAAAAGGATAAAGTAGCTATTATTCCTCTCTCTTAAGAGTTCATATAGCTCTTGGAATGTAATGGATGGAAATTATGATCAATGGGGCCATGAGCTATGCAGTGGGTGGTAGTCCATGTTACAGGGATGTGATCATGAACTTCCCACATCTCAAGAATGATTGCAAATTGTTGTCATTTAATCTTAGTTTTTATGTGTGCAGCTAATTATTTTTCTGTAAGAAATAGGTGCTAAGAAAGTTAGTTGTCTGCATGAGTCATGTGCAGTAAAACCACTTTCTCCTTTTTACTTTTTATCATTTTAAATGTATTCAGTATTTCTTAACACAGTTATTGCGTTTTTTATTGCCCCTATTCTGTAAGTTTTTTAGCCTTCCATGTTTGCTATTTTATGCTTGTTTTTGGCCATTTGATTCTCATCTGCATTTGCCTGCAAACCAATTTGGTGAAAGATATCAAATTGGCCAGGTATGGTGGCTCAAGCCTGTAATCCCAGCACACTGGGAGGCCGAGGCAGGTGGATCATGAGGTCAGGAGATCGAGACCATCCTGGCTAACACGGTGAAACCCTGTCTCTACTGAAAATACAAAAAATTAGCCAGGTGTGGTGGCGGGCAACTGTAGTCCCAGCTACTCGGGAGGCTGAGGCAGGAGAATGGCGTGAACCTGGGAGGCGGAGCTTGCAGTGAGCTGAGATCGCACCACTGCACTCCAGCCTGGGTGACAGAGAGACTCCATCACAAAAAAAAAGAAAAAGAAAGAAAGATATCAAATTAACCATTTTTATTATTTATCTCCAAAAGTTATTTGGAGAGATAGCTATTTATACTACAGCATAATTTTAGTTTTCTGAATGATTTATTGATTTCAGTGATTATGCTTTTGGGTTTATTACTCATGGTCACTCTCTGTATTAATGAGCCGATAATAGCATATTACTTGTAATCACACTCATCTGGCTTCCCTCACCAAGAAAACAACAGAGAAGATAGACACTTCTCTGCACAATGTATGCTTCTTTTTTTAACCCTTAAGAATCAAATTTCTGATTATAGATGTGGTTGGTATGCATTTGCTTTAACAGAAATATTGTTATTCTACTCTCACAATTATGTATGTAAATAAATATGGAGCTATTTCAGCTTCAGTCTTGAGGCCCTAATATAATAGATGCTAACAATACCCATGTTCCAAAAGGAGATGCTGTTAATTGTATTTCAATAAAACTGATTAAAAATGTGATGAAAAAATACTTATTGCATTTAAAAAGCCTGTAGTAGTTAGTCTGTAGTCACTCAAGAAGACTCCAGAAATTAATAATTGGAAACACACAATTCCAATCTTGGAAAATGGTCATGAAAAGAGCCTTAAACCAGAAAGTGAAAATCCCTCAAGTTTAATTATATTGTAGATCTTCTAGAAGTGTTCTTTTCCTTTCTTGGGTGAAAGGTGATTATTTGAATTTCTAATAAAAAAAAAATAGCTGAAGTCAGAGAGGAATAGTGCCTCCATGTATCAGCTTGAGGATCCAGTGGCAGTAGAGCACACGGCTGCCATTGGGTTGGTCAGCCTATGTGATAGGTGAAATTATGAGATTCAAGATGAGAAACAAAGACACATAGGAAGAAAATGGACACCGTGATGGCAGAGGCAGAGGTTGGCATGATGCACCTGTAAGGCAAGGAGTGCTGGCAAGCACCAGAAGCTAGGGGAGGCAAAGATTTTCCCCTACAAGTTTCAGAGGGAGCATGGCCCTGACGTCCTCTTGATTTTGGATTACCAACCTCCAGAACCATGAGACAATAAATAACTTTCCCTTGTTTGAAGCCTCCCAGTTTGCGCTACTTTGTTACAGTAGCCCTAGGAAAGTAATACAGAATGTAGTTAGGCTCCAAGTGATACAAAATATAGGCAGTTTTCCTTGGTCAGGTTGTGAGACATATGAGAGAAAGAAAGAGTGCTCCAGGGTCATTTCAGATGTCGTGCAAATGGACTACTTGGTGGTGCAAGGAAAACTCAGCAAAAAGATGTTGAAAGTATACCCAAGAAGAGAAGAGTTCTGAGTAATGCTCTAGGGAGTGCTTCCACTGAGGGCTGCTAGTTAAAGATTTTCATGATTTTCCCAGAACTTCAAGTAAAATAAAATAAAAATGTAAATAAAAAGATTTTCATGATTTTCTGTGATGAGGGTTTCCCAAGAACCCATGAATATTTTCATAAGAGAAAGGATCTGCTTTAAACCTCAACACAACCACATCAGGGCCTAAGTAGAAACTCTCCTGCCTTTTTATCTACTTTACCTCCTGTTTAGATCCTGGAGAGGTATCAAATCCACAGTAGCAAGCTGAAGGAGGAGATGCTGAAGCACAAAGAGGATAAAAAGGAAGAAGGCAATCATTCCTTCTCTCTTCTCCCACTGTAGGTGGTCAGAGTTAATCAGGAGCGAAGCTTTAACACTGAATTACATCCAGGGTTGGTATTACATTGGGCAGAACATATTCAATGTCCCAGAACAGCATGGAAGAGTGAAGACTTCTTAATTTTTTGAGTTTGACCAGAAAAATCATGGGACCTTCCCTAGATTCCATATAAACTGGGGATGTGGGAGGCAGTGAAGGGTGGAATAATCAGCTGTGAACTGATATGTAGAGGCAGATTTGATAAATGAATAAAATTATTTTCCATTCCACCTTATGAGTCTTGTTCATTCAAAGTATTAGAAACACTAAACATTTTTTACAAAAAACTCCTTTTAGATATTATTTTATTCTGTTCTCATGAGAGGCCTATGAAGTGCACAGATACTGGTGATGAATAGCTGAAAGAGGTGTAGACAGACTTGCACACACTTTGACATGGGGATGTTATTCCTCTCTGATGTCAGTGATAGTGATTTTAGGTATTTTCTCCTCACCATTAGGAAACACACTGTCTTTGAAAATGTTATTTTTTTATTAGAAATTCAAATAATCACCTTTCATCCAAGAAAGGAAAAAAACACTTCTAGAAGATCTACAATGTCATTAAACTTGAGGGATTCTCACTTTCCAGTTTAAGGTTCTTTTGGTGATTATTTTCTAAGATTGGAATTGTATGTTTCTGATTAATTTTTGGAGTCCTCTTGAGTGAATACGACCTGCCAACTATCACAGGCTTTTTCAATGCAGTATTTTTTCATCACATTTTTAATCAGCATTGTTGAAATGCAATTAACAGCACATATTAAAAACATACAATTTGATAAGTCTTGACATAGACAGTCATCTTTGAAACCATCATCACAATAATAAACATAGCCATTAATTTCCAAAAATTTTCTCATGCCCCTTTGTAATCTCCTCCCCACCCCAAACACATAGCACTTCTCTCTGTGAGAAGGTTTTTTAAATTTCAGTTTTCATTTCTTTAGTATATATGAGGCTATATACTAAAGTATATGCGACTATGCAAGCTATTTCTTCTTCAGTAAGTGTTGTTTGTTTCTCAAGGAAATTATCCATTTTGTCTGTCATCAAATTTATTACTATAAAGTTATTAATAATATCCCTTTATAATTCTTTTAATATCTGCACAATCTGTAATGACATCACCTCTCTCATTTCAGATATTAGTAACTTATGTGTTTTCTCTTTTTTTCTGATCAGTATGGTTAGTTTATTGATTTTATTCATCAATAATAACCACATTTTGGTTTTCATGATTTATGTTCTTCGTTGTTTCTTTGTTTACTATTTTATTAATTTGCACGCTGATCTTTGTTATTTCCTTTTCTATACTTAAGTACTTAATTTTCTTTTTTTTTAAGGTGAAATCTAAGACCTTTCTTCTTTTCTAATGCAGGCATATTCATGCTATAAGTGTCCCTCATATATTACTTTGGCCACATTAGACAATTTTTGATATGTGTACTTTCATTTTCATTTATTACAAAATACTTTCTAATTTTACTCTGATTTCTTTTTTGACCAATAGGTTATTTAGTAGAGGGTTATTCAGTTTCCAAATATTTGGGGATTTTCTAGGGATCTTTCTGTTGTTGATTTTGAATTTAATTTTATCGTGGCCAGAAACAATACGTTGTATGATTTGAACCTTTTTTAGTTCTGTCAATCTTTTCTCTTTCTACACTGTGGCCTGGGCTTTAGAAAGTGAGCTGGAGCATGGGAAGCATTGTTTCCCACATTTTAGTGATCACTGTCCTTTGTTGCCTGAGGGCCAACGTCTTAAGCACTGTTGTTTTCTATATTTGGTCCAGATTTTCAGTTGTTTCAGGTAGGAAGGTAAATCTGGTCCCTGCTACTCTATCTTGTTTAGAAGCACAAGTTTGTATTTACGTTAAATATTGTTTTCATGTGCTTTCAGTGAAGCTACTATATAGGAATTCTTGATTCAGCTCTGTGTTTGTAAACAAAATAGTGGCAAAGGAACAGGAAGAATCCATAGAAAGTGGGTGAAATATATGCTTGGTTAACGTCTGCCAGTAGGAGTCTGGAGTTTGGGGAAAAAAAAAACATAGTGAGATATACCAAGTGCACAAAATCAGACAACAAAATGGTTAATAATAATAATTAGACTTCTAAGGACACCATGAGTACAAGACTGTAGTTGACTGTAGAAATACAGTGATATAATAGCCAAGCTCAAATGGAGACAAAGAAAGCCCAGGGTTCTAGTTTTAGCATGGACACTGTGAGATATTGGCAAGTGACCTAACCCATTTAAGTACTATTAATAAAAATAATATGGTGACTTGGAAATAGATTTCTGGCAGCATTCACAGAAATTCTGATCTAACACATTTGAAGTGGGGCCTTCAAATCTCTATTTTTGTTATGTTTTATACCAGTTATATTGATGCAAAACTAGTTTGGGAGTCTGCTGATAAGATGAGCTCTTACATTGCTTTTCAACTCTAGCCTTACTCATATTTAACTTTTAGTAACCATAATACTAGCTGTTGTTTATTGAGCACTGCATATGTACCGTCTTGGGTGCCTTACATACACGTGCCCTAGCCCCCTAGTCTTACACAGCAGATCTTATTATCCTCATTTTCTGAAAGAAGGTTGATATTTCTTTCTTAGAATGGCCTAGGAATTTGCCCAAGGCCACATATGGAGTCTGTCTAGAAAATAAAAAACATAAATTTTGTTTGTGATCTGGTACCAAAACTGTGCTTTTTCTATTTAATCATGCTGCCTATCAAAAGACTAGTCTGTATATCCTTAATGTTTTAATATTATTGGTTCATGTCAGTCCAGTTTGTCAAAGGTAAAATATTATTTTTTCAGAAAGGGTCTTAAATATTCTAGAGAAGCATAAACAGAAGTGTCCTACAGATAATGGAAAAATAATTTTAAAATACTAGTAGTTTATTGAACACTTATTTACACTAGGTTAAGGGCTATATTACATTATTTATTTCAGTGATTTTTATGTGTATGAGGGTTTCTTAGGGACAATTTGTCCGTTACCTATGTATTATAATTTGAATGAATGTATTGACTTAAGCGCTTTATAATACCTTTAACATATGATACTTCCTGTCCATTGGTAATTTATATGTGCTTACTATTTTCATGTATATCTTCCCTTTTAACCTCTTCCACTTATCATCTCTTTATTTTTTCCTATTAGTTTCTTTCATTCTTTTGTCATTTTTCCCCTTTTTATAATTCAAGGCAGTGCTTAAGAGAAGTCCCCTCTGTGTGTTTTTTTCTTGTTTTCAATTTTAAAACACTTGATAATGTTATTTCATATCGGAAATGGGTAGAGACATTCATACCGTCCAGGTGTGAAGAAAGTGAGAGGATGTTATATGGATCAGGCACAAAGATATTGCTGTGAACCCTGTGATTCAGGTGAAGTAGAAAATATTTGTATTTCAGAAGTTTTACCAAGATTTGAAGGAAGAATACAATTAATAAAAATGAAAACTTTTTATGTCCTGGCCAGATCTTTCATAAATATTTGTAATATTTATTTGTAAAGTACTTTCAGTATTTGGGGCAGTGCTTTGGATTGGGGTCACTGATTTAAATTCTGTCCATTCTCTCTCTTTCCTACCAATTGCCTTTGTCTCCCCTCTCCCTCTATTTAATTGGAGCTTTTCTCAAACTTGAGCTGATCTGAATGGAGTTACAAAGTGAAATTAACTAATTCCCTTGAAAGAAGTAGGGGTAGCAATACCTTAGAAAGCTTATTAATTCCTCTTTTCACTCTGCCTCTCTGCTCTGCTCTCAGACCTCACTTGGAACCCTTGGAGAAGGAAAATTAACAAGCCCCCTGAAGCTGAACCACTACAGCCTTTCAAGGGAATTGGCTAATTTCACTTTGCTGCTCCATTTGGAGCAGCTGGGGGTACTGATCTTGAGGGAAATAATAGGACCTAGTGCTTGACATCCTTTACATTTTTAAATAAAATTCTACTAAGTTTTCTCATCAAACTAAAAAATGGTGTTCACCACATGCCTACATCACTGGTTTATATACTGACCCAAGCTATTCATACATCTTCCTCTATTTTCATTTCTTAAGCCCGTTCGAACCTTCCAAATTCTTTTTGATCCCTGACACTGAATAACTTCTTTCCTAAATGTCCAATAATTTTGTTTATCAGTAAGCAACAAATAGTTAAGTCATTTCTTTTTCTAGTGGAGTTCTGACTACAATGCCCTCTGCCCCCACTTCCTTTTCAGAATCCAAGATACTTTCTTTGGTCCTTGTTTAGGATATTCAGTCTTGGTCTCTTAAAGCAGAAGTATTCTACATCATGCCTATTTCTATGCTTTACTTAGAGAGCATCACAGAAAGAAATCAGATGGCCCTTGGTGAGGGCTCTCACAATGCTCTCATTCCTGAATTCTCTCAACGCTTCTGTAACATGACCACACTTTCAGATTCACAACCCATTCTTTTTCTAGGTTAACAAATTCATAGAACATTAACAGTTTCACACTGTACTCTGGGGGCATTTTAGCATTAACCTCTTTACATTCTGAGCCTTACCCATGTGAGTCTTCTCAGTTCCTCTCAAAGATATTTTAATGATGGAGCTTCATCTTTTGTCTTATGGTGACTAAATTTCTTCAGTTCCCATTTGTGTGGAAGTTTCATAAAAATCCTGCTTATAGTCTGAAATGAATTGCTTTTTGTAGAATGGCCCTTCAAGTAGTTCCAGACTAATGAGAGCAAACAAGACGGACTTGCAAAAGTTAACATTCAAAAATATATAATGTTTAAAGTAACTATCCTATCACCCACAGGCACTCTGGACAATCAGAGGTAGATGCTTCTTTTTGATATTAACCACATATATTTCTGTGTATCATCAATTGCTGTTGCATGCTTTTGTGTTGTGAATGTATTAAAAAGTATTCTTTTTGAAAATAATGGAAGACTCCAGTTTTGACATCAGAGCCTCTGACAAGTGAATCTGTTCTCATTATCTCAACATCTATCTTGGCTTGTAAAAATCCTGCAGGTTTATGATGCATCACGGTATCCTTCACTACCTCCTCTTGTTCTTAAACATAAAGCTGCCACTTGTGCTAGGACAAGCTTGATAAGATTGTCTTATAGATCCAATTCATTTAAAGGGAACATTGCTGCCGACACTAACATCCCTTTGCCACAGCTCTTCTCTGCCTGAGTTAGAATGTTATGCTCGAGAGTTAGAAGGATGAAGTGCAGATATACTATATGCACAAAATTACCACTCACTCCTAAAGGGTTAGAGCCTTAAATATCAAGATATTCATTCTAATATGAACAAAGGAAAAGTGCTGTTTTTGCACTTTCTTAAATGAGGCCATAGACTTCAACCATCTACTATACTATCCTTAGTAAGTGGACAATAAGAATAATAATAAACCGTGGTTCATTTTAGATGTTAACCCACATCCAAATACCTGAATGACCTTCTCTCAAAGCTGTTTTAAATAAATGGTGTATAAAATACACACCAAGAGAGTCATAAACGGCCAAGGTGATATTTGAGGCCTTATGGGAGGTACTCATTTCAAAAATTCCATGCTCTGTCACCTCTAATGATCTTTGGCTCTTCATTCAGCTGAGAGTTGGCTTTTTAATGAACAAATGCCCTAAGCAGTCTAGATGGCATTCTTATTATGGTCATATATTTTGGAAGTGTGATGGGGAAGAAACTGATATAAGAAGAAGGTGTAAGAGAAGGAAAAGAATACCCGAGAAATGAAGGGCATACATGTCCCCATCAAAGTGATAATAAGTGTGGTGGGGTGGCAATGCCTGTGGTTGTGAATGCCAGTTGATGAATGAAGCCTCATATTTTGTACCCCCAAACTTTAAGGATTCTGGATGTATCCAAGTGTCTGTTGTATATAAGTCTGATAGGCACACAGTCTAGCCCATAATCAGTGTACATGTATTTTTTTCATATTATAGAAATGTGGATGTTCCCTGGGGTTATAAAACAATTTTGGGGTCTTCTGAGGTATTCCAGGAAGTGTGGGACCAAGTAAACTGCTCCTAAACCTCTTGGAATGTCTTGAATTCTTGTAGTTAAGAAAGGAAGAGGAAAAACTCATAAATAATTTGCCAGGTTTCCACTAGTTATCTTGGCCTGAGAATTGTCCTCTTGGAGGTAGTCCTGGTGGAGTTTAGAGGACCCTTTTTTTTTTTTCCCCCAACTTCAACAGTCTCAGAAGCTTCTGGACCACACTGGAATCCTGTTAAGAGTTAAATATAAATATCTCAGCAGTGTCATGGGCTTCTAAATCAGGCAACAAGAGGAAATTCAAATATCTTGACCTCTAACTCAGTTAGCCCAGGTCATGAAGCTCAGGGACATTTGATTATCTTCAGTGATTGATTGTGGCTCCTAAATGGTTCTATTCCATATGGAAGCATTTTTTCCTTACATTTGAAACAAAATATTGGAAAGTAAGTTTATGTTAGCTCCTTTAAGCACACTTTCAAAATTATATTTGGTTTATGTTAGCTCCTGTAAGCACACTTGCAAAATTATATTTGATAAATCTTTGGGTTTTGAAGGAAGTTAGATACCATTTTAAAGCATATTGTGTGAAATGACATGTTTCCAGTTATACCTGGAGGAATTATTGGCTTTTTATCATCAAACAAAGACATTTGCTTTTGTACTATATAGGGACTCTGGACTAATCAAGAAGCACAAATGACATGTAATAATTGCTTTAATATAATTCTATGTGACTTACTTGTCACTCATGTATAGAGTAGACTTGCATGTATATTTTCAGCATATTAAACTTGCTTCCAGTATCTTTTAGATTTTTTTTAACTGCAAAATGTTTTCATTAATTTAGATGACTGGGAGCTAAAGAAAGGTAGCTTCTGGAAATTCCTTTCCATGTATAAGTCTCCATATTCAAATAGTATTTATCAAGTTAATGTTATGTATCAACTTCAGAACCCTGCCATTTCATTTATTTACAGTGAGACAGGAGTAGATAGAAATAGCCGTATACTTTGTTTTTCATTCTGATATGTGTTTAAAACGAGATGAAATCAGTATCTGACAAGGGCATTGACCAGGGTATCTGTAATTCACAAGTGATGAGAAGGGAAGAGTTAATGGGATTTTTAATATGCTGAATAGGGCTTTTCTGCTGAACAGCACTACATTGTCTGAGAGCAACAGCTCTTGAATATTAAAAGAGAACCGTTTTGTCTTGTCCTGTTGCCATGGAAGGAGAGAAAGTGATTTTAGAAAAACAAACAAGAGAAGTCTTGAAGAAATTAGATAGATTTGAAAACAATTTGCCTGGTAGTATTCCTGTTGCCCAAACTGTATATATGTATAGGAGGAGGGCAGGGCAAATAATCCATCCTTCCATTGTTTTGAAGACAGATTAAAGCTCTATTGCTGTCCTTGAGACAGTGCAGGATGGGAGTGCTAAGGCAGGATGAAACTGGTATGTAGCTAGTATACACATTGGAACTGTCCTTTCATTAGGCATTCATAAGTGCACTTACTGCACCACCTTAGAGGCAGCACAAGCTACTTTTTGCTTTTATGTGGCCATATATTTGTCATAGGAAAGAAAATTTTAAAAACTATTTTATCTCCATGGATTGGAAATCTTTCTTTATGTTATGCTCCATTAAAAAAGAAAGACAAGTTCAAGGTCTCAGTGCTTTATGACAATAACAGTTTATTTTCTACTCTGTCAATGTAGGGTCTAGGAGAGCTGTGGGTGTGCCTCACATATCTTCCTTATTTGGTGATTGAGACTAAAGGAAAGAGCCTTATCTTGGTCTTGTGGCAAAGGGAAAGAACAGAGACAGAGCCATGGGATGGCTCTTGAAGCATCTACCCAGAGGTGGCAGATAGCACTTTTACTCACACTGCATTGGCCATAGTAAGTTACATGGCCAAGTGTGATATAAATGACCTCCTCAAACCATGGAGTATTCGCAAAGACAAGCATTTCAAGTCACATGCTAACAGATAGAGGCATATAATTTTCTTTTAGGAAGGAGAATGAAAATACATAATTGAGATAAATAATGCCATCTTCATCACCCTTGATCAGTTTTGAAGGCTGATGGAAGTAAAATGTGATACATTGGAGGCTGTAGATCTTGCTCCTTAGGTGTACACGGAGTTAGGCTAGCAGTGATTCCCATGGTTTAGAGTTCCTGAGGATCACTTAAATAAGTTGTTAAAAATGTAAGTTCTTTCAGCCCAATGCCCATCATTCAAAGAGTAAATAAAGAAATTATGATATATATATATATATATACACACACACACACACACACTCCATGAGATACTATTCAGCCATAAAAATAAATGAAATAATGACATTTGAAGCAACCTGGTTGGAACTGAAGACCATTATTCTAAGTGAAGTAACTCAGGAATGGAAAACCAAACATCATATGTTCTCACTTACAAGTGGGAGCTAAGCTATGGGGGGATGCAAAGGCCAAAGAATGATACAATGGACTTTGGGGACTTGGAAAGGGTGGGAGGGGGTGAGAGATAAAAGACTACACATTGGGTACAGTGTACACTGCCTGGGTGATGGTTGTACCATAATCTTACAAATCACCACTAAAGAACCTAGTCATGTAACCAAATATCACGTGTTCCCAAAAACACGTTGAAAAAAAAAAAAGAAATAAACAAAAGGAGGAACAATTAAAAACAAAACATTCCTGTTCTAGAAAAAGGAGTATGAAGCATAACTAAACTAGTGCTTAGGCATGAACATTTGGGTGATAAAATTACAAAGAAACTTAAGACGTGATTACCATAAAGATCAGGACTGTAATTACTGTTGAAAAGAGGGAAGGGACTGTGGTTAGGATAGACGGATGGAAAAAATATATTTTTTTAAATAGCTGTGGTTACAAGGGTATTTGCTTTGTTTTATATAGTCTTCTATATCTGTTAGATTTTACAATGAAAAGTTTTTTTAAATACTGAATAAAAACAGCAGGTTCTCTGACGCAAGACAAGGATGCCCTCTCTCACCAATTCTATTCAACATCGTATTGGAAGTCTTAACTAGAGCAATTAGGTAAGAGAAAGAAATAAAGTGCATCCAAATAAGAGAGGAAGTCAAGCTATCCCTGTTAGTAGATGACGTGATGCTATATCTAGAAAACTCCGTAATCTTCAGCTGATAAACAATTTCACCAAAGTTTCATGACACAAAATCAATGTACTAAAATCACTAGCATTCTTATACACCAACAACAGCCAAGCTGAGAACTAATTCAGGAAGGCAATCCCATTCACAACTGACAACTGCCACAAAAAGAATAAAATACCTAGGACTACAGATAGGAGGTAAAAGATCTCTACAATAAGAATTACAAAACACTGTCAAATAAATCAGAGAAGACACAAACAAGTGGAGAAACATCCCATGCTCATGAATAGCAAGAATCAATATCCTTAAAATGGCCATACTGCCCAAAGCAATTTATAGATTCAATACTATTCTTATCAAACTACCAACAACATTCTTCAGAGAACTAGAAAAAAAATTTTAATTCATATGGAACCAAAAAAGAACCCAAATAACCAATGCAGTCTTAAGCAAGAAGAACAACGCTGGATGCACCACACTACCTGACTTCAAACTATACTACAGGGCTACAGTAACCAGAACAGCAAGATACCGGTACAAAAACAGGCACATAGACCAATGGAACAGAATAGACAGCCCCAAAACAAGGCCACAGATCTACAGACATCTGATCTTCAATAAAGCTGACAGAAACAAGCGATGGAGAAAAGACTCTATATTCAATAAATGGTGCTAGGATAACTGGCTAGCCATATGCAGAAAATCGAAACTGGATCCCTTCCTTAAACCATATGCAAAAATTCACTCAAGATGGATTAAAGACTTAAATGTAAAACCCAGAACTCTAAAAACCCTAGTGTCTTCTAGGAGTTTCTTATAGTTTCTTCTAGATTTTCTTATCTAAGCAATACCAATCAGGACACAAGCATGGGCAAAAATTTCATGACAAAGGCACCAAAAGCAATCCCAACAAAAGCAAAAATTAAAAAATGGGATCTAATTAAATTTAAGAGCTTCTGTACAGGAAGAGAAACTGTTAATAAACAGACAACCTACAGAATGGGAATAAAATACCTGCAAACTATGCATCTGACAAAGGTCTAATATCCAGCATCTATAAGGAACTAAGACAAATTTACCAAAGGAAAACAAACAACCCCGTTAAAAAGCGGGCAAAGGCGCTGGGCATAGCGACTCATGCTTGTAATCCCAGCACTTTGGGAGGCTGAGGCAGGCAGATTATGAGGTCAGGAGATTGAGACCATCCTAGCTAACATGGTGAAACCCCATCTCTATTTTAAAAAAAAAAGTTAGCTGGGCATGGTGGCGGACGCCTGTAGTCCCAGGTATTCAGGAGGCTGAGGCAGGAGAATGGCATGAACCCGGGAAGTGGAGGTTGCAGTGAGCAGAGATCAGGCCACTGCACTCCAGCCTGGGTGACAGAGTGAGACTCCGTCTCAAAAAAAAAAAAAAAAAAAAAGTGGGCAAAGGACATGAGCAGACACTTTTTTTTTTTAAAAGACATACGTGTGGTCAACAAGCTTTGAAAAAAGGCTCAATATCACTCATCATTAGAGAAATGCAAATCAAAACCACTTCGCACAGGTCAAAATGGCTGTTGAGAAAAAGTCAAAAAGTAACTGTTGCTGACAAGGTTACAGAGAAAAGGAAACACTTGTACACTGTTGGTAGGAATGTAAGTTAGTGTAACTATTGTGGAAAGCAGTATGGTGATTCCTCAAAGAGCTAAAATCATTCTGCCATAAAGACACATACACACAAATGTTTTTGTTTGTTTTTTTTCTTTTTGAGATGTAGACTTGCTTCATCACCAGGCTGGAGTGCAATGGCACGATCTCGGCTCACTGCAACCTCCACTTCCTGGATTCAAGCAATTCACCTGCCTCAGCCTCCTGAGTAGCTGGGACTACAGGCACGAATCACCATGCCCAGCTAACTTTTGTATTTTTAGTAGAGACGGGATTTCACCATGTTGGCCAGGATGGTCTAGATTTCTTGACCTCATGATCCACCCACCTTGGCCTCCCAAAGTGCTGGGATTACAGGCATGAGCCACTGCACCTGGCCATGAATGTTTATTTAAGCATGATTCACAACAGCAAAAATATAGAATCAACCTAAATGCTCATCAGTGACAGATTGGATAAAGAAAATGTGGTAGATATACACCATGGAATATGATGCAGTTATTAAAAAAACAAACAAACAAAAAAACGAGATCATTTTTTTTTTGTGGGAGCGTGGATGGAGCTGGAGGCTATTTGCCTTAGCAAACTAACAGAGGAACAGAAAACCAAATATGCTTGTTCTCACTTATAAGTGAGAGATAAATGATGAGAACTCATGAACATAAAGAAGGGAACAACAGACACTGGGGTCTGCTTGAGCATGGAGGGTAGGAGGAGCGAGAGGAGCAGAAAAAGTAACTATTGGGTACTAGGCTTAATATGTGGGTGATGAAATAATCTATACAACAAACACCTGTGACATGAGCTTACCCATATAACAAACCCTCACATGTACCCCTGAAACTAAAATAAAAGTTTAAAAAAATGCAGGTTATCAATATCACCTCTCCTCCATTTCACCCCAACTCTCATTTCTAACATGGTAGTTTGCACTGAGGTCCAGGAATCTGCATTTGAAGAAGTAACTTGGCAACATTTTCTGAAACACTGACCCAGATGAGCTCTGTCTTCAGTCATGTAGTTGTGCTGTAAGAAAAATAGTATCCAGAGAAATAGTTTCTATGAATTCCCAATCCTCAGCTATCAGTATTTCACAGTCCATATATCTCGGTATCCTTTTTATTCTTCTGTCTTCTCACTCATGGTAAAAGGAAAATAGAAAAGTAACACATGTACAGATATGTTATAAAAGAGGATTAATATTATCAAGAGGGGAGTTTATTTGTTCTCCTCTAAACATTCTACCCTAGAGAATTAGAAACACACTGGGGAGTAGATTCCTTCAAAAGACCAAAAGATCAGTTATTTATGCATTTGTTTGCATCATTTCAGGATGCAAAGTTATCAGAAGAGACAACCTCTCTGGTCTCAAGCCAGCTGGGACACCACCAGGATGTGACTGGAATTCTTTAAGGAGTCTTTGAGGACACTCCATCTATCCTGGGCAAATTTCTTGAGCCTTGCAGACTGGCTTACAAGGTGTCACAGGCTTCTGTTGTCCCTTGCTGTCTCTCTGTAAGTAGTAAAAAGTCTCTTCATGCAGTTTGTTGTATGCCCAGGTATTTTGTCTCACTGGACTCAGACAAGTTGGTGACCAGTACACAGTGAACCTGCTTCACAACAAGAGGAGAAGAAATTCCAGGTAAATTGACCTTCTATTCCTCTGGGTATAACTATGATCCACTATTAGGAATATTATTATATTCTTTTTGGCAGTGGGCCACACTGGTACACCATTTGGGATGTGGTTGGGGGTAGGCTCAGAAATTCAGTGTGGAGCATACTATTAAACTTATGTTAAGCATCAGGATGGGTTTTGTCTAGTATTTTGATTCTATTAATGCCAGGAACCTGAAGATAACAGGACCTTTCCATGCCAGTTACTATTTCTCCTTGAAGTGTTTCTTCTGAGCAGTAACTCTAAGGAATTGGCGGAGCATCACCTTGTTCCTTGTGCTGGGAGGGAGAGAGCAACGGCATTCCTGCTGTGAGGAAAGGGGCAGAAGCATCAACTCCCTTGCATTGTTGTCTTACAGGGAAGGTATTCTGTTTCCTACTTTTTTTACTTCACATTGTATCTTTTGCATTTTTTCTTCTTGCTACAATGTATTTAAAACTGACAATTACATTCACTAAATTTATGTAATACTCCACCTAGTTAGTATATTTTTTCTGTCATTTCCCTATTATTTAGTATGTAGAATATTTGCAATACTTGATATTAAAAAATAAATCTAAACATTTTCATGAAAGTTTTTGTCTCCCCAAACCTAGTTCTCTAACATAAATTCTTATTTAATTCCTATGTTTAATGGAAAAATCCTTTTAAAATATGTGACTTTTTTTTTATTTTTGACATTTTAATTTACATGGGGCTAAATTTCTGTTCTTTCTCACTCACATTGTCTCCCCTTATGTTTATTCTTAATTTTGTTTCTTGAGATGGAAAGAGGGAAAAGGGGTACAAGTGAGGTCTGGGGCACAGCCTGAAAAGTCAAAGGTAATTTAAATTTCTCTCAGAGCCATTTCTTTACAATGAAATGAGCAAATGGAAATGAAATAAGTGAAAACAAAATAAGAAGAAATAATTAAAAGCAAAGACACAAAAATTCTAAATCAACAGCTTTCTTAATAATTTTTTTTTTAAGTAGAAAAATTCAAAGCTAGAGTGACTAAACTTTCAATTATGTGGAAGGCTTTAGAGCAGTGGTTCTCAGCCTGGGTGTGTGCCACACTGATATGTTTGGAATGGTGTGGGAAGGAGGATCACGCAGAGAGTGGGGTTAGGAACTAAGCCTAATTCTGAACCTCTTACTCAAATTGCAGCTTAGCCATCAAAATCTTGGGATCCTCATCACAATGGTGTGCATAAAAACATAAGTCTTGCTGATTAAAAAGACATTAAGAACACTAAAAGGATGAAATTAAAAACACTGGCAGCTCTCGATTTGCTAATTCATATGTATCAATTTCAGTTACCATGGTTTAGTTAAATAAGACCAGTCCCTCAATAACATGGTTCACATTTCATTAACCATGGTATATTAACTGCAATTTCATGAAGTTCTAACCTCACTGATAGCACTTCAGTTCAGAAATCACTACATAAATAGCAGATGCACACCATGATCAGTAACGGATCACCTCAGTATGGCTACTGCACATCTGTTACTCAGTTACCACCCAGCAAAGCATGTAATTGTGTTGCCTCCACATCTTCCAATCATAAACTCATGTGACATTTTACAAAACAGATGATTAAAAGAAGAAATTGTGCAACAGACCAAAGTGCAGTAAAAAAATGAAAAGCAATAATGCTGGATGTGAAATTAGATCCAATAAGAAAACAGCTGACGATGGAATATTGACATTGCTGTCATTGAGTTTCTAGGTATGAGGCCACGGAAATTTACTGGAAGAGAACTTAACATAAATGAGAAAGGTAGTTGTGATGAACAGAATGAAGATGTCCTAGAGGAAGTAATGCTGGCAGAAAATTTTCACGTTAGAAAAAACTCTTGGAGGCGTTTCAAGACACTGAAAGAACAAAGAATACAATGCCGGAAGGCATTCCGAACTTAGAAAAGCGTATGACAGTTCACCAGTGCGTAAAGAAAGATGGTGCTCCACATTGTCAGTTACATGACAAGGGGGCAAACATGGTTTAAACTACTTTTGATAAGTTTTTATGAAAAGTAAAACACGTTAGTTTTAAACATTTCTCATGTTTTAAGTTATATTGTACTAGGTATTAGTTTTACTATTTTTATTTCCTTGTACCTTTGTCAATGACAGGAAGAAAGATTTTGATGTTTTGGCAAAACTTTTTAAAGGCCAAGTCCCAATCATTAGTTTTCTCATTCATTATTAAGATTGCTTTGCACAATCATCTTTACAGTCCCACATTATTGTACTTGTACTGAGGATTATCTGTACCTTATTTTCTGTTACATAGTAATTTCAAATACTGTCTCGTTTAGTCCTCACAATAACTTGCTGAATGAAGCATGCATTATTATTTGCATTTAACAGAAACGAGACTTTAGAGAGATCAAGAAATTTACACTTACTCTTGGCTGAGCTGTGGTTCTACAGTCGTCCTGTATCCTCTCTTCACTACAACCCTGCAGAGACTCAGTCCCCTAAGCTGCCCTGTCTGTCAGATGAGCACACCATGCATGTTACATTCCCAGAGTTCCAGTTATATCGTCTCCCACCCAGGGGCTCCTCTATTTTGCAGGTTCACTGTGGTCTCAATCTGAGTCTTGCCTTTGTAGATAGTCGCTCTTCTGTTTCTCTACTATTCAGGGCATATTGCTGTTGTTGTTTTAAAAACATCTGACTCTCTCTTTTCTAATGAAACTGACTGTGTGTTTTTCCACAAAGCCAGACTCTCCTTTCTTATGATTAAATAATTAAAAGTAATGAATTAATGAAAGAAACTTGCCGACCACTCCTAGTGACTATTAGAATCTGAAGACTTAATCCCAGTCCTTTTTCTTCCTCAATCATCAAGCCCATCACTTTTTTCTTCTTACATCTTGTGGATTTGTCTCTGCTCTCAATCTCTGTTTCTAGATATAAATGTAAACATTCATCTCTGCTGTAGTATATTCATTTATTTTATGAGCACTGATAACACTATGTTCCAGACATTCTTTTAAGTGCTTTACAGCTTTACAAATGTTAGTTTATTTAAAACCTCTTAACAGCTACCTGAGGCAGATACTATAATTATCATTCTCATTTATAATTGAGAAACTGAGAGGCTTAAAGTAACTTTCCTAAATTCACACCCCTGGTAAGTCATAGAGAAAGGATTTGAAACCAGGTAGTCTAACTGCAGAATCCATGCTTTAAGCCCTGTTTTAGAATGTATCTCATTCATTCATACATTCATGCATTTATCCATTTAGCAAACATTTATTAAGTGCTTATTGTATCAAACACTGTAATAGAGAAGAAAGAAATGTATAAAAAATAAGTGGAGAAATGTTTTGTAGATTACATCACAGGTCAGGGTTAAAGTAAAGACACTAAGGAGTGAGCGGTCAAGTCTAAACAAGAAAGGCATAGAAGAAATTTAAAATAGATGAGTCTTGAAATATGTGTGGGCAGTTACCTGGGGAACAGAACACTGCATTTTAAGGGCAAAAGCATTTTGAGATAGAGGGAGGGCTGATAACAAAGGCATAGAGGCATGAAAAAACTGCTATGTTTGAACCACTTCCACGTGGTTGAAGCAAGGATTGAGGTAGGGTTTAAAGTGAGACGAAAGGTTGAAAACACAGGAAAGATACAATGTGAGGGGCAAGGACTTGGTTCTGGCAATGAAACTTAAGTGTATACCTGACTCATGTGCTTCTGCCTGGGGCAACACAATTAGATTGTAGGAAGCTAAAACAAGGAAATTTGTATTCTAAACAAATCACCAAGTTTATTTTTGTGGTAAAATAGTTTAAGAGCCACTGCTACAGGTCCATCAGGCCTCCGTGATCTGGCTTCTGGTTTGAGTACTCTGCAGAGCACTTCGCAGATAGCTTCATTTTGCACCATGGGAGACTGAGCTTTCCTCTTAACAGAACGAGTCCATTCTTATTCAGTTCTCCAATGGAAAAACCAGTACTTGTGGAGTGACTCCACGTTAAACTCCTTTTGCCTAGAGAAGCATATCTTGGTTCAATTTTACATAAATTCACCATGCTAGGCACTGTGAATTATTGCAAAGATGAGAAAAAAGAGATTTCGTTTTTAGCAACGCAACATCTAGTCATCCCCAATCTGTTTTTCATATCTCATTATAAGAGTGTCATCATTTTAAAAATTTGCATAAGAGATCTTAAATAATATATGAACACTAAAGCTGCCTCGCATTCTTAGCGTTACACAGTGCATCCTGCATTCATGGATGGGAAAGGGGCATCACTACTTAACGGCTGCAGAAGGTCTTCTGACTCTGGGCTCATGCAGTTTTCCCACCACATCGTGTTCCTTCTCACCCCAGGTTAATTCCTTCTTTGATGCATATTTTTTCTTGAACATTCACATATACCTTTATATTTTCCAGAGCACTCTTTCCTCCTCCTTTTTACCTGTGAACTCCTACTAACCATTATAGTCTAAGCTTAGAAACACTTCTTCTGCCAAGCCCTTCCTGACCATCAAAGTTGTGGCTAAGTGCCCATTTTAGTAACCTGCTATCCTAGTACATTTTTACACTGCTATAAAGAACTATCTGAGACTGGGTAATTTATGAAGAAAAGAGGCTTAATCAACTCACAGTTCCACAGGCTTAACAGGAAGCATGACTAAGAGACCTCAGAAAACTTAAAGTCATGGTAGGAGGCAAAGAGGAAGTAAGTTCGTCTTACCACGGCAGAGCAGGAGAGAGAGAGCGAGCAAAGGGGGAAGTGCCACACACTTTCAAACAACCCCACACACTTTCAAACAACCATATCTCACGAGAACTCACTTACTAACGTGAGAACAGCAAGGGGGAAGTCTGCCTTTGTGATCCAATCACCTTCTACCAGGTCCTTCCTCCAACACGTGGGGATTACAATTTGAGATGAGACTTGGGTGGGGACACAGCCAAACCGTATCACCTGCAGTCACACTGTCGTAAACGAATGTCTACCTGGATGTTTTCTCCACTAAAAACTTTCCCTGATGTATACCCTGTTGTGTGCCCTGAGACTGCTAAGCATTTGTATTCCCAATGCCTAGCAGTCTCAGGACACACAACAGGACACAAAATTCCTTGATGACTTAGTAAGTAACGAATGAATGGATGGTGGATCCTCTATATTTCCTTTTATGAGGAAGAGATTAATTTGTACTTATTCCAATAAACCCACAACAGACTTGTATTTAGGGGCATTCATTCAGTTTCAAGGAGCTGCAACAGTTGAATATTCAGTGCTGCATTTTGTGATAATATTTGACATTGAAGATTACATTAAAATTGATGTCGGTGTTTGTACAGGCATTTTTAAACATTAATCAAACAATGACAGGGGAAATATTGCTACAAGTTATGAAATTAAGTAGCTGAGGAATGATACAACCAAAGTAAGCAATAGAAACTCTAGTTTTTGTCTAGTGGGGGTGGGGGTTTGAGGAAGATATAAAACCAAGGCTACTCAATCTACTTTCAGCTTCTCATGTACTTCTAGAACCATAAAATATTAATGTATAAGTCACTTTTAAAAATCCTTTGTTTGACCTCCAAACAATATAAGAATTGCTGTAATATCTGTGAAAAGTGGCCCTCTACCCAGTATTTTAATTCTTCGAAATAGTCTCTTTACTTGAGAATAATTAGAAAACTCAAAATAGTAATATTATTAATCATCTTCTCTAAGGTTGTAATCTGGGTTGAACACAGTGCTAGATGTCAAATATACATAATCTCATATAGCTTTCATAGCAGTCACATGAAATAGGTGTCATTACCCCTGTTTTACTAACAGGGAATAGCCAAGACTGAGAGAAGGCAAAATAAGTCCTCATCTGCTAGCAATTATTGGTGATGTGATTTTGCATCATTGTCTCAATGACTGCAAAATCCAAAGCCTTTCTTATGAAATATGCAAGTTCTCAAATAATGTATTGTTTATATTTAATGACAATTAGTTTTACAAAACTAATATATGAATAGTTTTATATATTCATTTTAGTTTTGTCTTTTAGAGCAGCCCAGAAAAATCTTATCCCTGTTTTTCAGCACAGTCTTTCAGAAATTTGAAAATAGTTATTATATACCCTCGAAAACATTTGTACATGAATGGAATTAGTGCCTTTATAAAAGAGACCCCAGAGAAGTCTCTTATTTCTTCTGCCATGTGAGGACACAGTGAAAAGACAGCCATCTATGAAGAGGACCCTTGCCAGACACCAGATCTAGTGGCACTTTGGTCTTGGTCTTCTAAGACTCCAGGGGTGTGAGGAATAAAACATCCAGTCTGTGATATTTTGTTATGTTAGACTGAATGGAATAAGACAATGTTATGGACTGACTTGTTTCCCCTAAAAATTTGTGTGTTGAAGACTTCACACCTGAGTACCTTAAAATGTGACCTTACTTGGTGATAGGGTGTTTACAGAAGTAATCAAGCTCAAGTAAGGTTAAAAGGTGGAACTTAATCCTGCATCACAAATTTCCTTATAAAAAGGGGAATTTGGGCACAGAAACATGCATAGAGGGAAGGTGATACGAAATTGCAGGGAAGACACCGTCTACAAGCCTAGGAGACAGGCCTGGAACAGACAAAAGACCCTCCCCTCACAGCCTTCGGAAGGGACCAATCTTGTCAACATCTTGATTTCAGATAGCTAGCCTCCAGTACTGTGAGACAAAACATGTCTGTTAAGTGAGCTGGTCTGTGATGGAACTTAGTTATGGCAGCCCTAGCAAACGAATATATCTACAGATTCTTCAACTATCTTTTACAACACTTCGTTTCCCGTCGGGTTTTGAACACAGGCATTTTAATATATCAATACCTCATTTGAAATTTGAGGTCAAGGCTAAACAGATGTAGTCTGACAAGTGAAAAGAAGAGAGGAATGGCTAACTTAATTTCTCTTTCTTTCCGGTTACTGTTCCTCAACACACTATGAGTTGCATTGAGTTCAAACAACTGAAACTTTGGACTCAGAGAGAGCTTCTGCTTTTCCGATTCACAAACAATGCTTTGAAACCCTTGTGGAGGAGGGGAATCCTTCTCCGCAAAGTCAGCAGCTCATTAATCACAGACACAAAATTTGGAGAAAAAAATGAACTTTGTATTTTTCTCCATTTTCTCTCTTTGATGGCACAGAAATGGAAATACATTTTTGTAATACATCTTATCTCAGATCACTAAACTGGAAGCAATCTACATAGCCATAAATTTGGAAATAACAAGTACAAAACATTTTAGAGTGACGAAAAATTGTTTTCACAAAAGAAGAATTTACTGGTGAGTAAAAGTATCTATCACAGCTGTAACAGGACTCTTAGCAGACATATTAAAAGTAGCATTTCTAATCAAATTCATATTCACAAATATCAGAATAAAAGTAGAATGAGTATTCTCAGATAACCACTTTCTGTGCAAACAAATGATGACTGTTGAGGAGGAACATATAAATCATGATGTTGACCCTCTTTTTGGAGGTAATGTAACTTGAGTTGTTTTCATAAGAGTGGTGATAAATTCTCCCCATCTATCCACAATCTTTATATGCCCAAAAATATACATGTTTAGGTATATATACATATATGTGTGTGTATATATATGTATGTGTGTGTGTGTGTATATATATATATTTAAAACCAACCTAGAGGAGGATAAGACTTTTAGCAACAATGTTTTCTATTGCAAAACTAGAAAACTTAGCTGAATATCAAGCATATGACTTTGAATTAACACCATGGTCTAAATGAGCTAATGGATTAAATTTGAAAAACATTTCACACAGTGACATGTATGGAATATAAGCTTTATTTTTATAAGCATTCACATAGTCACTATTTACATAGTCACAGAGACATAGACTGTGGTCATATTTTGCATAAACTTGAAATAATGTGACATAGCACATTAGTAAAAGTCTCACTTTATGGGCATGAACTAATGCTTTAAAAGAAATCTAAGCTTTTTTCCCCCCAATTTTTAAGCATTGCATTACGTGAGAACCATTGAATCGGTCTGAAGGAATTATAAAACAAGTTGTTGCTCTTGTCACAGGGTAATGCTTCCTTATCCCTTACCCAGACCTCCTAGACTGTTAGTGACATATCCCTGAATGATTTGCTTAACTGTTGGGAACAAGTCCCCCAAAAACTGGCCAAAAACTCGCCCCAAAACTGGCCATAAACAAAATCTCTGCAGTACTGTGATATGTTCATGATGGCCATAACGCCCACGGTGGAAGGTTTACTGGAATGAGGGCAAAGAACACCTGGCCTGCGCAGGGCGGAAAACCGCTTAAAGGCATTCTTACACCACAAACATTAGCATGAGCAATCTGTACCTTAAGGACATGCTCCTGCTGCTGTTAACTAGCCCAACCCATTCCTTTAATTTGGCCCATCCCTTCATTTCCCATAAGGGATACTTTTAGTTAATCTAATATCTATAAAAACAATGCTAATGACTGACTTGCTGTTAATAAATAAGGGGGTAAATCTCTGTTTGGGGCTCTCAGTTCTGAAGGCTGTGAGACCCCTGATTTCCCACTTCACACCTCTATATTTCTGTGTGTGTGTGTCTTTAATTCCTCTAGTGCCACTGGGTTAGGGTCTCCCCGACCGAGCTGGTCTCAGCACTTAACTATTGTCCTGTTTTTTTTTTTTTTTCTAAAACATATACTGTTATCTTTAAGAGTTTTTAAATATCTTATAGCAATGTCATACAAGTATTTTTCTGGGAAGTAAAGCTTGTGCTAATACTAAAAAAACACTCTTGACTCTCAGGAATGTTGGAAAGGAAGTTAGGTGTAGTATACAGTATGCAGAAGTCAGCCGTAGGTAGTCTTTTAAGATGGCCTCCAATGATCACCTCCGCCTTCTGGTATTTATAGCCTTGTATAATCTCCTTCCCTTGAGTGTGAGCTGGAGCTAGCAACTCACTTCTATCAATAGACTATGGCAAAAGGGATGGGATGTCATGTTTGATATTAAGTTGCAAAAGACTGACTTCAGCCTTGTTGGCATATTCCATCTCTCTCTCTCTTTCTCTCCAGCACTCTTTGCTTGTGTGTTTTGATAAGACGAGTTGCTATGCTATGAGCTGCCCTATGGAAAGACCCATGTGGCAAGGAGCTGAGAGAGGCCTCAGGCCAATAGCTGGCGAGGAACTGAGGCCTTCGGTCCAACAGCCTATGAAGAAGTATATCCTGCCAGCAACCAAGTTCCAAGTGAGCAGGGAAGCTGACCCCCAGTTGAGGCTTGAGATGATTGCAACTTCTTTAACACCTTGATTGCATCATGACTGTGTAAGACCCTGAGCCAGAGGACCTAATTATGCCATGCCCAGATTCCTGACCAACAGATACTGTGAGACAGTAAATATTCTTGTTTTAAGCCACTAAGTTCTGGGGTAGTTTATTACCCATAACAGATACTAATTCAAAGACAAATACTGATGATGTTCTGTTTTATTGTTAATTTAGGACAGACTGGGTTTTTTTTGTTGCCCCGGCTATAGTGTAGTGGTGTGATCTCAGCTCACTGGAATCTCTGCCTCCTGGGTTCAGGCAGTTCTCCTGCCTTAGTCTCCCAAGTAGCTGGGATTACAGGCGCACACCACCATGCCCAGCTAATTTTTTTGTATTTTAGTAGAGATGGGATTTCACCATGTTTTCCATGTTGCCAGGCTGGTCTCAAACTCCTGAGCTCAGGCAATCTGCCCACCTTGGCCTCCCAAAGTGCTAGGATTATAGGCGTAAGCTACCACACCCAGCTGACTCTATGTTTTATGAGAGAGAGATAATGCTAAGAAAAGAAAAAGCAGCAGGAATGTAAGGATATATTCTGTTGGTTTTGGAATCAACCTTTTCAAGGATGCATTTTTCCTTTCACATTTTTTTCCTTTGGAATATTAATCTTAATCTGCATGAATTTGGAATTATATATGATGTTCTAGAACACATTCCTCACTTACTCTAAAAGTAACTTTATTCTATGCATATTTAATTGTATTACTAAAATAACAGAATCTTACTTTTTTCTCTCTCTCTCTCTCTCTCTATTTTTTTTTTGAAACAGAGTCTTGCTTTCAACCCAGGCTGGAGTGCAATGGTGCGATCATGGCTCACTGTGGCCTTCCAAGGCTTAAGATATCCTCCCACTTCAGCCTCCTGAGTAGCTGGTACTATAGGTGCATGTCACCATACCTGGCTAATTTTTTTTTTTTTTTTTTTCTTTTTTAGATGTTGCCCAGGCTGGTCTCGAATTCCTGGGCTCAAGTCATCTGCCCACCTAGGCCTTTCAAAGTGCTAGGAATATAGGCACACACAACAACCATGCCCAGGTAATTTTTATATAAAATACCACTTTTGATAGGACTTCCAGGTGTCAAAAAGTCTTGTCCTTGAACTGTCGGTGATCATAGTTTGAATCTTTCTCCAACTAAATGTATCTTCAAACTATTGAAATAAACAACAGAAATATACTGATAAGTCTTACCTTGGGAGAGCAGTGCTCAGGAAAGCTAACTACTGTCCCAATGCTCAGGAAGGCCAAACTCAAAAGCTGTCTTGTTACAGCAAAAGAACCAACCAAGCATGGTGGTTTGGGGTAAAATCAATATTTTGTTAATGTTTTGTTTTCAGCCTCAAGTTTTTTTCATTTATGAGGGTGATTTCCTTTTGAGGCTGCATCAACAATTTCAGGCTGGTGAGATACCAGAATCAGCCACCTTTTGTTTCTTTAGCAGAAATAGTTCTTGTTAAATTGAGTTGAAAGAGTTATTATATCTGCAAGAACGAGATGCTTCATTTGCCTGTCATTAAGATCAGGCCTTGCAGATATTTAATTCATATGCTAGCCTTCTGAGGTCAGGATTATTATCCCTATTTAGGGGATCTGGAAACCAAGGCAAAAAGGTTGAGTAATTTATCCTAGGTCACAGGAGGGATCAGTGTCTGAGCTAGGATTACAGTTCAGAAAGCCCCAAATTCCGAGACCTATGATCAGACTGCACTCATCTCAAGCTGAGCTGGCCTACTTAAAATAATTCCTCCTTCCCTTACTCCTGCCCCCGGGGCACTCTGTTGAGTATTTGAACTGCTGTCAGCAAATGTGAAAGAGGTCGGGAGACACAGCCTAGAAAATATATCCGACATTGGCTAGTTACAGTTGGGCTTCATTATAGCTTGACAGACAGTTTCTCCTCCAAAACTGGTTTTCATATAGGAATTTTCAAAAGGTTTTTTTCAAATGTAGGAATATTAAAGCAATTTATTCAGCCTTCATTAGTCTTTATCTTGTTCATAGGAATGTAAACTATTTAGGAGTAGGAAATAATAGCAAAAGAAGCTTCCTAATCATGGTAAATACTACTACAGAAGTTTGCATAACTTTGGGAATATATGCTAGTACCTGGTTTTCCATTCAGAATTTTCTCTAATAAGGGTCTCTGCATTTACCAACTACATTTTTTTGTTTCTAGAGTTTTATGAGACATGTATTTGAAAAGAAGTTACAAGGAAAAATATATGTGTATGTATGTGTGTATTTGTATATTAGTAAAAGTAATAAAATTCTTAAGCCAGTATGGAAGAGAAAGAGATGTTCAGAAGAAGTATTTTTAGAGTACTGGATTTGGAGGCAAAATACCTGGGTTTGCCTGCGTGCCTTTTTTTTTTTTTTAACAGTTTTATGGTCTTAAGCAAATTATTTAATCTCTTTGAAGGTACAAATGGCTCTTGGTCATTAAAGAAAGGGTTCAGTTTGACGGGAAACATAGATAGATCACCAGCCAGGATGCAATGTAATCTGTGCTAAATTAGCGTTATGATCAAAATGCTCAGAGAACATAGAGGCAGCAACATTTAAGCCTAACCTTGATTTTCACTGCATACAAAACAGAAAACATTTTAACTAGAATGACCAGGACAGACTTGTGGTGTTAGACTACAAGGCTTAAGTGAGAAAGAGTAAGTCCTGGATGACTGGACTACTTGAATAACCAGGCAACTTGAGAAAAGTTACAGGAGATGAAGATGAAAAGGAAGGGGGCAAATCTGGTGACCAGGCTAAGGAGCCTAGACTGTGAGACAAAGGGAGATAGCTATTCATGAATACGGCTATTCATTCATGCCTTCCTTCAAATTTTCATTCATTCATTCATTCATTCAAATTTATATTATCAGGCACCCTGATGCTTTGTAGCAGAGACACAGATGTTAAAGACATCTCTAAGTACACACTTAGAGAGAACTCTCAATGTGGGTGACAGAATGCTTTGAAAGATAGACAAGTAAACAGGCAATTAACGAGGTAGTGAGTACCATGATGGATGCACAGGACACAGAGGCAGAGACAGAAGAGAAAGGCTAGCCTGGGAGGTCAGCAAAGACTTTCTGCTAAAGAAGGTGTCTCAGGGAAGTCTTAACAGAGAAACAGGAGGAAGCAAAGGAGCAAGAAGGGACATGACTGGGGGCACAGAAAACAACATGCATAGAATCAAGAGACACGGACGTGATACTCCCCCTTTTGATTATTCATAAATCTTTGTGGAAATGTCATTGACTCTTCCAACTTAATTCACTGTTGCGGAAAACATAATGCACCACGGGCCTATGAGGCACTGGAAGGGGTGCCTGTACAGAACAGATTCAACTAGAGCAACAAGAAGCAGTGATGACTGTGAGTCACAGATAGACACCATCAGAATTCACACAGCATGTTATTATGCCCGGGACTCTTCGCTGCTTAGGGTCAACACAGTTGAACACTAATTTGTTAAATTAAGCTCTAATGATGTTTGCCTCATTCAGTTGCTTTACTGGTCAGGAAATAATTTATTATTCTCATCAAATTAATTGTAAATTGAGAAACTAAGAGGTAAAGAGTTGAGGGAGGCCGTAAAGAAGCTGATGCTGAAGGGTAGAGGAGACTCTTACAAAGGAAAGGGGATTGGGCTGGCAACTGAAAAGCATGCCTGTTATAACACAGTGTCTCTCTGTCTCTCTGTCTCTGTCTCTCTCTCTCTCCCCCCTCCACCCCTTCTCCAAGTCACTGAGTCCCAGCCTCTCAGGAGGCTGAAGTGAGAAGATCACTTGAGCCCAAGAGGTCAAGCCTGCAGTGACCTATGATCTTGACACTGTACTCCAGCCTGGGTGACAGAGTGAGACCTTGTCTCTAAGAAAAAGAAAATAAATACATAAATAAACCCAAAGAAGCCTTCGAGTCATATTTTGTACAGTTAATTATGAAATATATATTTGTTTTCAATATTTATTCTTTTTCATATTATCTTCTATTCTTCAAAATTCTCTGTTTCTTCTCCAAGTTTTTAAAGGTAATTTTACAATCTTTTATTTTAGAGTTACAATGGCTTTGATGAAAGCATATATTATTTGCAAAGCAAGTACCTTACAATGGAGAGAAGTTCATAAATCTACAAATCACTGATATGGATAGTAAGAGAACTCATTTTTAAAACCAATAAAGCAATTGAAAGAACTGTTTGTTTATGATCAGATCTTAATTTAACAAATTAAAAGTTCAGTAGTCTCCATTAAGTACCTGATAATTACATATACACCCCCACGCATACGTCATCCAAAATTTCTTATTGAAAATCCTAAACTACCAAATAGTGACATTTCTATGCCAGATGGTGGTAAAAGTGTAAAATACATCCCAATAAAATTCATATCCACTAACATTTATAAACACTCTATTTTTTCTTCCTTTGCTTTAAAAATGAATATTACATATTTTTGACTATTGTACTTTTTAGAGACCTCTTTAAGATAAGACAAACATAACAAAACGTTTAGTTATCTCAATTTTAATAATTTTAAGTGGTTTAAAATGGTTTATGCTTTTCTCCATATGCACACACTTAATTCAACCATAAAAACACATTTTCTGTAATAATATATGTCTTGGAGATATATTATATTTGGAGAAATAAAACGTGTGATAGGTGATTTACACTTGTAATCCCAGTACTTTGGGAGGCTGAGGCAGGCAAATCACATGAGGTCAGGAGTTCAAGACCAGCTTTGACAACATGGTGATACCCTGTCTCTAATAAAAATATAAAAATTAGCCCGGTGTGGTGGCAAGTGCCTGCAATCCAGGCTACTCTGGAGGCTGAGGCAGGAGAATCGCTTGAACCTGGGAGGCAGAGGTTGCAGTGAGCCAAGATTGCGCCACTGCACTCCAACCTGGACGACAGAGCGAGACTCTTCTCAAAAAAAAAAAAAGTGTGGTAGGAAACACTGAAGAATAGTGTGAGGCAATGATGTTTAAGAACATGCTAGCGTCATTGAAATCACGACTGTGGGAGGGGAAAGCACTACACACAGGTGTATCACAGAGACTTCCTGGAAGAAGCTGGATTTAAGGATGGATTTTAATGAAATGTTGCTTTTGGATTGATCAAGAGGAAAGGAAAGAGCATTTGCATATGAGGTTCAGAAATATAAATCAGAACATAAATTAAAAGGAAATAAAACACTCTAAGAGAATAACAAATAATGAAACATGCTCCAAGTGGAACATACAATAACATCAGAGGATCATTTAATATTCACCCAGTAGTCAGTTTATGGGCATTTGTTGAGTATAATACATGTGCCTAGCTCATTGCTAGTTGCAGTGAGGAAATATAGGAAGGAGACATTTCTGCATTCAAGAGGCTCAGCTTCTTGGGCAAGAGATGAGAATGACACATGAAATTATCTGCCTTACAATGTAAAATTAGTTTGTGTTACATGTTTATTTCTGAGGTACAATCCTATATATAACATAGCTCAAAATGGAGAAAGAAACAGAGTAAGAACCAATGGCTTCAGGAGGAAAATGCAATGATACAAGCTTTGAAAGACGACTAGAATTCAGATAAGTACCAAAGAGCAGGAAGGCCATTTCCTGAAATTAGCTGAATGTGATATTTTGCAGCTGTTATATTGAGAGACTACATATATGGGGGATCCTAATTTAATTCTGTTTGGATAGATGAATTCGTTTTGACAAGTTTATACCAAGTTCATATTTCCCATGGCAATTTTGTTTCTCTCTCATTTTCCTTTAGGTCATAGTGGATGAGGCTACCCGCCTGTCTGACCTTTGAGGAAGGGGACTTTCTGAAACCTTAAGGCTTCCTTGTATTGTTCAATTCAGTGAGAAGGAAATCACTAATGATAGTAAGCATTCTGTCATTTTTCTAACAATTATTAATTGTTAAAACTTGTTAAGTAATAAACTATTTTATGACAGCAGTTGCTCTATTTTTATTATAATTATTATCATGATTACCTTAAAGGTATGTGTTTTAGTCAAATTTGGTTGTAAAATTTGAAGAATGTCAATAGAATTGAGGAGTATTTTGAACAGAATCTGAAATACAAACAAGCTCAGGCATTCGATTTTAAAAGTATGGAACAACTAACTGTTCACAGCATGCTGGAAAACACTTGGTAGAGAAAGTAAGATTGGGGTCACTGGGAGCATAGATGGTTAAAGTGTGGCTTCATCATGACTAAATAAACATTCCATTCCTAAGAAAATCTCATATCCTTGTAAGCAGTTGGTCTTCTAGTAGAAGAGAATTTAAAAAAACAAAAACAAAACACACATTGCAGTTTTGGGAACTCTAAAACATACCGAGTTACCTCTCTGGTTTTATTTAGCCTAAAGTGAACATATTTCACGATGAAGGCTAGAATTGCTCATGCTAGGCTGAAAGTGATAGAAAGAAATTAGAACTCTCTCTTTCAACCTCTCAGGAGAGCTGAGTGGTTAGTGCAGTGGGGAAGGCTGGTGATGTGGCCAAATTTATGAGCTGATGATGGTGAAAGCCTGATTCTTTCCTTTCATCACAGATTTGACTGGCCACTAAGGCAGGGCAATGACTGGATTTTCTTTCAAATCAGTGACTTGGGAAATGCTATTATCCCTTGGTTTCCCACCTGTTGACAAACTGCTAAATAATATGGGTGATTGATTGAAGTGTTACAGAAATAAACACATCATTGCTTTGATATGATCATTTGCAAAGCAACAGGAAGACTTTCATATCTTATTTAAAGATATATTCAGGAACAGAATTGAAAAACTACAAGCTTAACGATCAGAAAGATCAGTAATGAAATTGTCAATCTATTACTTGTAATCTTGGGGAAAGTGATTTTGCCTCTCTTAGCCTCAAATTTCTGGTATAAAATTGAGGTTAATAAGCTTAATTACATGGGCTTGTTTAGATAATTACATGAGATAACCAATGCAAAATTAATCTATTTTGGTGAATATTCGATAAATATTAGTTATCTTCCCTTACTCAACAAAGTATAGGTTATCAAAAATTGGGATAGTGAGTAGAAACTGGAAGTTACTGCCAGCAAATTCCATTCTGAGACTCCCATGTCATAAAAATGAGAGATGAAAGAGGCTGTGTTTCAGCTACATTTGCCACTTGTTTTTATTAATCACACACATACACCCAAACATTTTTATATTTAATTGAAAGATGAAAAGTTGTAATTAAGTGGGAGGAGTTGTGCTTTTAGAATCAAGTATGGGTAAAGTTTGTAAGAGTGTAGATAGATGAGTGTTAAGAATCCTATTTACTAAGTGGCTTCACTTCTTGAGCTTTGGGGAAATGGCTCTTTCATAATTTTAAACAGTTTGTGAATTCTCCTTCAAGTCAGGATTGTCAAGGGGAACTGAATATAACCTCTGTCTAATTCCACTCGGTATTTCATTTCTTTTTTGTTTGCAATGTATTAATTATTAAATGTGCTTCGTATTGATAATTATACTGCATCTTATTTATTAATGACTCACTATTAAGCTTAAACTTAATATCTCCAGAGGTTCTCAGGTCTCTACCTTTGCAGGTCATTGCTCTTTTTCTCTTTGCCGAACTGTGAGCTGAGAGGGTTTCAAGCTTTGGGGTTTAAGGTAGATAGGTCTTAATGGTGTGATTACCCATGACACAGTTCATTACCACTAATGGAGTTACTCATGCAACCAAAGGGAGAAAAGTGATCCTGCACAATAGTGAACTAATAGGCAATAAATTATTACACCTGAGAAAAGCAATCATATGTAAGAGCAGTAAATGGCCAGCGCCCAAAAGAAAGGTACACATTTTTATTTTGCCTGAAGTGTGTGTCTCTTTTTCAGAAGGACAAAGTTCATTTTGGAAGCAAAAAGAAAAAAAAAATTCCACTTCTTCTTTTGATCAGTGTAGACATGGCAAGAGACATAAAATAATCAGGGCAAAAATTGAATTTACTCTTTATAATGCTGCTTTGTATAACCCATTTCCATGTTTGGGCTTCTCTCAAATTGAGAATTATATCTGAATCTTTACATTCAAGGTTTCAGGAACATAGACTGCAAATTTATATTATGAGGTGATAAAAGTTCACTGGTTTGTTCCATAAAGGGAAAAACATAATCTAAGTAGCAAACATTCTTCATACGTGTTTTGATGTTTAATTACAACAGCAAAACCCCTTAAACCTGAGGCCTACAATGCTCCTATGGCACTTTGGAGACCAGAGCCTTTGGTGCCTTGGTCTCCACACTCAGGAATCAGTCCCTGAGATTACTCAATCACATTCCACTGAGCAGATAAGCTTTTCTGCCCCTGCACCCTAAAGGCATCTCTGGCAATTGTTTTCCTGTGGTTTATACTGCTCCCATGGCTGGCCTATTTTGTAGACTACTCCCAGTATCTCCAAAGTAACCCCTTCTGATTTTCACCTCCAGTAACAGAAATTCTTAATGAGCCTTTTCTCATGTACAGGAAAGCTTCCCTGACGTTCTAATGTTAAGCTGAGATTTTGAAGCTCCCATCCATCCCTGAAATTAGAAAAGCCAAAATCTTTCATCCAGGTAATTATACTCTACAGTCTCTCTCTTATGCTTAGCCAGTAAAGCCATCTTCACTTATCCAAGGTAAAACACTATCCTCCATGGTGGTTCCAGTTTGAATATCTTGGGGTCCATTTTGCCTCATTTTTTTGTTAGAAGAGTAGTAAATGTGCTTGGTCAGAAATGGGAGCATGTCCTCTTTGCATTTTTGTTTAAGAGGCTGAATGTGTGTGTGTGTGTGTGTGTGTGTGAAGTATATATTTTAAAAAAGAATTTAATTTTAAATAGTTTTAGATTCACAGAAAAGTTGCTAGATAGTACAGAGAGTTCCTGTCTACTCCTTTCCCAGTTTCTCCTATTGTTAATATTTTATGTTACTATGGTGCATTTTTACAACTAAACATACATTATTATTAACTCAACTCTATACTTTATTTAGACTTTCCTAATTATTCCCCAATGCCATTTTTCTGTTTAAGGATCCGATCCAGCATTCCACACTACATTTAGCTGTCAAATCTCCTTTGTTTCCTGTGTGACAGTTTCTCTGGCTTTCCTTGTTTTTGGTGACCTTGACAGTGTTGAGTACCGGACAGGTATTTTGTACACTATCCTTCGATTTGGACTTATCTGAAGCTTTTCTCATAATTAGACCCGGATTATGTATTTTGAGGAGGAAGATCACAAAGGTGAGATGCCATTCTCATCTCACCATGTCAAGCGCACTTGTTATTGGCATGACATCACTAATAATGTTGACCTTGATCACCTAGCTGAGTTAGTGTTGCCAGGTTTCTCCACTGTAAAGTTATTCTTTCTCCTCTCTTCACTTTCCACACTCTAGTCCTTAGAAGCAAATCAATAAGCCAATACACTTAGTCTACAATCAATGAATAAGAGTTAAGATTCAAATCCTTAGAGGGAATATTTACATAGATAATTCAGAATTTTTCTGTAAAGGATATTTGGCACTTCTCCACCCATTTGTTTATTTACTCAATCACTTATTTGTATAAGGATCATTATCTGTTTTATTCACTGCTAAGTCCCAAAGCAATGTCTGCATGTAATGGTCTCTCAATTAATAAACCTTAAATGAATTAATGCAACCACAAGGTCAGAAGGAACCCAAATGCCCTCTGATAACGTCAATATTAATTCAGCACAAAAATTCTAGTAGCTCTCTTTTTTTTTAATCTATAAAAATGGGAAAGTAATACCTACTTTGTAGAATTGTTTTGGGACAGTGGCCAGTGCAAGCACAGCTCCCGGAACATACAGAGTGTTTTGGTAATTGTGGTTATTCTTATCTCATAGTGATGTTTATTATCCAATTCAGAAGTTCAAGTCTGTGAGAAGCAAAAATTCTCAATGATTACTGTGGGCTACATATATAATATAGGTGATCTGCCTTTAAATTATGGAGTCCCAAACTATAAATTGGTGTATAATTTTCACTTGTAAAATAATAATTTCTTTGCTAATATAAAATAAATTTAATATTTATAACATTCCATTGATTTACCTATTTACTTTCTCCACCTTGGTAAAATTTTGGTCATAGAGTTTTTTGTTGTCTTATAGTTTGCATTCTTCGGGGAATAAAATTGTAACTGGCTTTCCTTTGGTACTATAACAACCCTTTATTCTTTATATAGAATGATACCGTTACATAGATTCCATAACAGGATTGTGAAGAAATCGTGTTTACTGTATTTAAACACAAGAATTTTTTGGTACTAATTCTGGTTATGGTTGTGATTTTGCCATTAAGTAATGCTGAAGCTATCAGAGAACATTCGAGTTCCTTCTGACCCTATTAAGATTCATTAACTGAGCTATCACTACATGTGGGCATCACTTTAGGTGCTCAAGATTTAGTGACGAATAAAACAGCTAATAATCCTGCGTTTATGACAATGGAATTTTAAAAAGCATATATATATATGTCTATATATATTTCTATATGTATAAAATTCTAAAAGTATATATGTGTGTGTGAGTGTGTGTATGTTGGTAGTAAGTGCTGTGGAGAAATGATAAGAGAGAGATGAAATGTGGATGGAGGAAGCAAGCACCATTTGCTCTTTCACATTGGAAGGACCTATTAACAGTGTGATACTTAAGAAAAGGCATAGGGGAAGTGAGGGAAGAAACAATCCTAATGTCTGAGAGAACATTCCAGACAGAGAAAATCGTAGATGTAAGTGCCCTGAGATGGGAGAATAATCCAGGTATTTAAGGAACAGCAAAGAAATGAATATATATTAGAGTAGACTTTCAGATATGGATATTTACTATTCATGACCAAACTAAAATTGAGTTAAATATATTCATTGTTTAAAAGTAATTCATAGTCAAAAGGAAAACTGAAATAGAGATATATTATCCACAGTTACTTTTACCTTCAATGCCGTCATTTATTTCTATAAATAAATAACAAAATAAGTGTATTGAAATATATTTGAGTTCCTGGGGAGCAAGCGTTCTCGTTGCTTATGCTTTAGCAAAACAATTTTGCTTAAAGGTGCTACTAATATTTGATTCAAGAGTCTTAAACTTGGCTGGGCACGGTGGCTCACACCTGTAATCCCAGCACTTTGGGAGGCTAAGTCGGGCGACTCACGAGGTCAGGAGTTTGAGACCAGCCTGGCCAACGTAGTGAAACCCCATCTCTACTAAAAATACAAAAAAAAAAAAAAATTAGCTGGGTATGGTAGCAGTTGCTGGTTATCCCAGCTACAGGAGGCTGAGGCAGGAGAATCGTTTGAACCCAGGAGGTGGAGGTCGCAGGGAGCCGAGAGCATGTCACTGCACTCCAACCCAGGTGACAGTACAAGACTCCATCTCAAAAAAAGAGTGTTAAGCTTTAAAAAGGCTTTTACCCCCTATAGAACATACAATAAGTGTATATTCCATTTATCTTGTATTGTTGGCTATAGTCTTCTTCTCCTGATACAGTGCATTGACTTGCCATACCAGATTAACTGAGATCAAGTTAATTATTAATATGAGAAATGATTGTATAAAGATCATTATGTTTCCAAGATATGTATTCTTTAATATTTATAAAAATTATAAAAGTAAACTGTGATATTCATGACTTATTTATTTCTATATTTGGACTCAATTCAAAGCTTTAAAATATTTTTGTTTTAAAAAATCTTTGTAATTTTGTCTCAAAACATCCACGTATAAAAAGTATAATAAACTTAAACATTTTGTCCTTTATCCTCAATTCAGTGTTCACAGAGGCCTGTGTTTTCACTGCAGCAGGCAGTCAGATTTCAACAGTGAGGCAATATTGTTTTGTACCTGTGGTATTTGTAGGAAGACATCTTCAGATGGGTTATGCCTGCTGGGAGCTCAGCTGTCTTCCCTGTAAATTTCAGACACCCCAAGGGGTGTCTTCTTTGTGGATGATAATCACTGTATTTGGATTGGAACAATGTGGCCTTCTTCAGTGTCTGCATGCACACCCGTGTGTGTGTGTGTGCATATGTGTGTGGTGTGTGTGTGTGTGTAATTTAATTTTAAATTTAGGTCAGTAGTTTGGTTTAGGGAAAGAACACCCTATGTGTCCCTAGAAATACTGAAAAGCAAATATTTTCAAATGACATTGGGTGGATTGGGCTAGGTTAAAATTAGGTCAATTTATTTTTTAATCCAAAATACTACTTTAAAGATAATTAATACTTTCTCATTAATAAAGTTGCTTGTGTTTTCTAGATCATTTCTAAAAATGAAGACACAGGTTTATGAATTTTGAAAAAGAGAAACAGTTGCCTAAAAGTAAACATTTTTCAATAGAATAGTTATTTTTACATCTTTTTAAAATGTAAACATTCTACTATAATATATTTTTGTATGTGCTGGGTAAATAAATAGGCGCTTAGGGGGAACAAAAGGCCCTGATTTGTAGCATTCCCTGCTTTCTGTTTTGTGCATACTCCCACTATGGCCAATTACAAATGACCAACAATGTAATGCTTGGCTCACAAAATTCCTGAACATTTATTAATCAGCTCTAGTGAGTCCACAAGAGCAGGCTCCAGCACCCCTAGAAAGTACTTATCCTCTTTCTCTGGGAAAATGGGAATACAGGGCCTACTTTGGTAACTTTTAGAACTGTCTGAATTATCTTCTTTCAACTTATTACTTTTCTGATCATAGTGGTTTTCATTATCTAGCAAGGACAGGGCAGTATTCTTTTGACTGTGTGGGAACTGCAAGAAGTAATGGAAGAGCTGTGACCTTCAGATTGTCTAATAACTTGCTAAATTAATGGCACCTGGTGTAAGTGCACAGCAGACATAATCTTGATCTCGCTCTTTCCCCTAGTTCTTTTCTTGACTTCCACAGAACTTCCTTTCTCTCTAGAGGTAGGCTTACAGCATAAACTAAAACTCAGGGGCATAAATGCAATATGTTCTCAAGTTTGATATGCCATCAGTTGCAAATATACCTTTGATTTTATAGTAGTTTTCATGGAAAGCAAACTACAGTTATGAAAAACATTCTTTTTCCAGAACCAGTGTGTGTGTGTGTGTGTGTGTGTGTGTGTGTGTGTATGAAAACTAAGAATGTACAACTTATAATAAGGAAACAAGATGATATATGAATAATTTTGAAAGCTTTGGGGTAGTGTCAGCACAGCTATCCTAGGATTGTGCTTTTTCAATGGGAGAAGGGGGAGGGATGGATTTTTTCTCCCCCTTGATAGTTTCAAATCATCGGCACCCTTACGTCACAACATTGTAGGTAGCGAGTGGACTCCAAACTTCTGTGCTACGTCCTATAAGAAAAGGAGCTTTGCAATAATTTTTATGTCTTCTTTACTGTCTTTGAAAGTGTACTGTTACCAATCAACAAGAAGAAAACAGATAACTCTGTTAAAAAGTGAGCAAAGGACATGAACAAACACTTCTCAAAAAAAGGCGTACAGGTTGCCAACAAAATGGAAAACAGCTCAGCATCACTAATCATCAGGGAAATGCAAGTTAAAACCACAGTGAAATACCATTTCACACCAGTCAGAATGGCTATTATTAAAAAGTCAAAAGGGAACGCTTATATACTATTGGTGGGAATGCAAAATGGTTCAACCCCTTTGGAAAACAGTGTGGTGATTTCTCAAAGAACTAAAAATTTGACCCAGCAATCTGACTACTAGACATCCACCTAAAAGAAAATAATTTTTTTGTTATCTAAAAGACTCTTACACTCATATGTTTATCATAGCACTATTCACAATAGCAAAGTTATGGAGTCAACCTATGCACCCATCAATGGTGGACTGGATAAAGAAAATGTGGTACATATACACCATGGAGTACTTAAAAAAGAATGAAATCATGTCCTTTGCAATAACATGTATGGACTGGAGGCCATTATCCTAAGTGAAATAGCTCAGAAAATCAAATACCACATGTTCTCACTTATAGGTGGCTGCTAAATAATGGGTACATATGGTCATAAAGATGGAAATAATAGTCAATGGGAACTCCAAAAGGGGGAATGAATTGAAGGAGGGGGGTGATAGTTGAAAAACTACCTATTGTGTACTAGGTTCATTATTTGAGTGATGGTCTCACTAGAAGCCCAAACTCGACCCATGTAACAAATCTGCACATGTACCCCCTGAATCTATAATGCGGTTTTAAAAAGGTATTGTTACACTCTCAGTTTGAACTGCTTAATACATCTGATACCTGAAATTAGAACAGATGAATGACAATACTGAAACCAACTTCATTGTATAATCACATGACAGTGTGACAGAAATTGACATTATTATTTTTAAGGTAAAACAGCAAATAAAAACTTTACATTGAAAGAAATCTTTATTTCCCTTTCTCTTTTGTATTTTTGTGTGGCATTTCTTAAATTCCAGGATTTCTTACTTTTAAAAAAATCTCCAACTATCTCTAGCCATCTCTCTATGTTTATATATCTATCTATTATCAAACTATTATCTATCTCTTCTCATCTATGAATCCGTGTGTCTATCTATCTATCTCTATCTATCTATCTATCTGTCTATCCATCCATCCATCTATCATACTATTCAAAGTAAGTGCAAGAACATGACTGTAGATTGGAAATACGAAGCACAAAAATAATATTTTCTGTTACATGTGCTTTCAATATCATCCTGGTCATTGATAACATAATAAAAACATGTTTATTCAGTACTCTTTTGTCTTTTTCTTTTTCTTTTTTTGCTATGTCTTTTTCCTAGCCAACAGCCTTATTTTAGCCATTCTCTAAGTTTCTACTTATCAAGCAGAATGAGAAGTGTATTGAATATATATAATCCTGTATTATGAGAATTCATTTAAAGCAAAACAAAGTGAGAAATAGGTTGCATTAAAGTATTTTTATTGACAAATTTCTAATTTATGAAGGCAAGAGAGCAATTTTGCATGGTGAACACATTGTTAATTAATTCAGTAAACATGCCAGACCTCAAGTTAAAAAGACCAAGAGGAGTAGGAAATTTCCTCTAGAATTTTAATGGGTTGTGGGAAATACAATAAAAATACAGATTTTAGTCTTTCGCGCACACCAAGGATATCAGAATCCCACAAGGTTAAACATGAGCATATGCTTTTAATAAACTGAAAAAAATCTGTTTTTAGTGTTTTTATTGTATTGCTATATTTAGAAATTTCTGGCTCATATTGTGTGTGATCCTCAGAATAAATCAAGTTTACATTAGGGACACCTTTTTTCTCTTTACCTAACAGGTAAATATATTCTCCTTCTTAAAAACATTTGTTTTCCTAGCTTGAGGTTTTGCTATAGAAATGTCCTATCTAACTTTTCCTCTCCAACATTCACACTTCCCAAACTTCTCCAGTCTTAACTCTAGAGATGCTATTTTAGTTGGGGCCACCCAATTAGACAAAAGTAGTTTATTTAGCCCTCAGTCAATTCTATATTCCTTCTATGGTGAAGCTAAGGTCATCTCTTCTTTCTGATTTTGAAATTCTTTTTCTGCTTAATTTAATGAGTCCCTACTCTATAATGCGCTAAGCTTGGTACAGGAGGAATGTAAAGATAAATGTGACTTCTGCTTGCATCCCACTGAAGGAGGTTGATGTGATGTAAATAAGCATAACATAAAACAAAAATCAGGTTTATAATAATAAGCTGAAAGTTTCGAAGTCTCCAAGTCTTTTTTTGTGTCCAATAAAATAACTCAAGGCTCCGTCCCACACAATCTGAGGAGTCCAGTGCCATTTCTGTTGTTTATGATGATTCCTGCCTGGTGGTGCTTGCAATCACCTAGCAAGCGCATTTTTCACTCCAGGGTCAGTCCTGGATCACTTATCATCACTCCTGCCTGTCTCTTCCTGGTTCTCAAGGCTTTATCCCAAGTGTGGACATGTCTCCTTTTCCAAAAGAAGCACAAATATGAGGCTATTGTGTTGGGTAACAGGCTTTAGAGACAATGGAAGTTCATTATAGCATAGATACCAACTACACTTGGGTACCAAGTTATTTTGAAATTCTTCACTTAGGTCAGGATGCATATGGAAATTACTCACTCATGATGTATTTCTTTTAGTTCCAGACCCCCAACACACTGCCAGAGTTCATCCTCACACTAAACAAAATGTACCTCCATCTCCATTCCCAAGTTTTAGAAATAACTTCCCAAGTCACCAGGTAGAATCAAAAGTTAAATACACTTAGTTATGCAGAATAAATTTGCTCCTTTCAATCTCAACCTCTTTTTCCACACCATCCTGGGAGCGATTCTGGGTACAAGCAAAAGGCTCTGATAAATACTTTTACAAACCAAACCACATTTTCTCAGTATCAACTGTAACAGCAGCTATTTTTATTTATTTGTCCATTTCATTATAGAGACATAAACTACATAAACTAATTGCCCTAGGAATGTGTACTTTTTGGAATGAGTCCTATAACATATAACAAATTGGTGGCGGAGGGAGTGGGGGACAGACATTCTTTTTGAGGTCAAGTACCATCTTTCTTTACTATATTCCTAAATACTAATATAGTTCTCAATGCAAAATTGTCATTTATTATGTTTGTAGAATGAATAGATAATTGAATGTTAAAAACATGTGTCTGGCTTTTTAAGCCATGACATATGAATGCCAAATCATTTGAGAAGTCCAGGAGACATGGAACACCTGTGTGGGCTGTGTGAGGATATGTGGTGGGTTGTGGTTGTCCACTTAAGCAGGCAATTAATTTTTCAGAGAATCAGTTATTGAATTGGCCATTCATATAATGTTAATGCATTCAAATTTGTAATTAATCTCTATTTTGTTTAGAGCATTTTATATCTATCTTCCAATTCTAATGTAACAGTATGTGGCCTTGACTTTCTAAGTGGATTTACCACTAAGCACATGTGTGCACACACACACTCATTCACACAAAGGACTGGGGAAATTAGAGAAGTAAAGTCAGGCACTTTGACTTTTCAGAAGACATTTTCTAATGATTAGATAGATCTAATTTCACAAAATTTTGTTTAAAAATGTGGAATATTTACATTTTGAACTCTTTTCTAGATCAAGGATTGCCAAACTTTTTCTGTAGGGGGTCAGATAGTACATATTATAGGCTTTGTGGGTCATATATTCTCTGTCTCAACTGCTCAGTGTACACATTTGCGGACATGGTTGTATTCCAAAAAGCTTTATTTAAAAAAATAGGCAATGGGATAAATTTGCTCCATTGGCTATAGTTTGCCAACCTCTAGACCTCTTAATGTGATTTAGATTAATCTCTTGACAAATCATGGGGGCTCTTGCTTTGAACTTTGTCTTTCTTCATGAACTAGTTCTATTATTTTCTGTCCTTATATATGGTCTTTCAATCTTAAAAAAAGTTTTGTGGTTAAGGAAATGTGATTTTAACTTAAGTATCATCTTGCATACCTTCTTTCCTCTGTGCTCCTTCTCTTCTTCCACTACTTGTTGTTCCCTACTTGTTTCAGGTCTTATTTTCCCATAATCCTCTCAAACTAGCAACCCTGGTTTTATACTTCTCTCATACCTAGCACAATGAAAATTCTTTTTAATGCTTATCTAAGTAGATTATATTAGAACAAATCTGGGAAATGTAGAAAAGTAGCAGAAAATATTCAAGATTGATAAATATTTTTCAATTATTTCCTAGGTGCTGGGTTATGAAGGAATGAAAAAAATTGCACCAAAACCCATCATTATCAATATACTATCACTTCTTTTTTCTATGTACAGGTTTTAAAAAGGAATTGTGTTCATACCACACATGATCACTTTTTCTTGCCTTTTAAATTCAATTGTATAAAGAAAGCATCGTCCCTGTTATTTCATACCTTTTATAAACGTGCTTTTAATGATGGCTATTACACTGCAGATGTGTTATACTTACTTACTATTTAATTATTAACACTATCATAATTATTATGACAGCAAACAACTATTTGTGTAAAGTTAAAAAATTATTTGAAGTTATTTAGGATAGATTCTGGAAATAAGATTACTGATTCAAAATGCCATAAATGGTTTCAAGGCAAATGAAACATATTGCCAAATCGGTGTTACAAAAGATTTACCTAATTCACGTTTTTTCAAGGAGTACACACAATCAGAGGTGTGCTGGAGTCTACTCAGATTGGTTCAGGAAAGCCTATCATAAATAGCTTCGCAATTTGGTAGCTTGCAATCAGCCATGGTGAGAGTATTTATAAAACAGAAATCAGCAAATACTACAAAGAGGTGGTGTTGTTTTCGTTCCCTCCAGAGAGCAAGTCCTTAAGGATTTATCAGTACAGCTCTGCAGCATAGCTTTGTATCATACCATTGGACGACATAATTTAAATTTTTTTGGCCAATTAAAAAATAGTATATTTAAACATATTTTCCGTTTGGTTGATTGCAAGTGGGGTTAAAATTTTTTGTATTAACCAGCTGCTTTATTTTAATTAAATTTATTTATTTATTTATTTATTTTTGAGGCAGGGTTTGCTCTCTTGCCCAGGCTGGAGTGCAGTGGCACAGAGTACATTGCTGTCTATCTTCTGGACTCAAGTGATCTTCCCTCCTCAGCCTTCTGAGTAGCTGGGACTACAGGTATGTACCACTATACCTAGATAATTTTTAAAAATTGTTTTGTAGAGACAAGGTCTCCCTTTGTTGCCCAGGTGTTGGTCTTGAACTTCTGGGCTCAAGGTATCCTCCCGCCTTGGCCTTCGAAAGTGCTAGAATTACAATTATGAGCCACTGCACTCAGCCATTTTTATTTATTTTTAAATAGGCTATATATGTTCATGCCTGTTTGTCATCAAGGAAGTCTTTGTGTTTTATAAGTAACTGTTCTATTATCTCTTTATTGGCCTACCTTTACTATAGTTATTTCTATAAATTTATAATCTACTCTACCAAACATCTGTAACTATACACATTAGGAGGATTCAAATATACACATGCCTCCATAATGCCTAGCATCATGCTAAATATATAGCAAATACTCAATAAATACTCTAAAATTAGGTGAGAATATGTATTAAATCTTGGCTCATTCTTGCTCTTGCTTGCATTAATATTTCTCTTATTATAATATGTTTTTAAGAAAATAGGAGCTGAATATCAAATAATTACATTTTGTTTCACAGTTTAATAGTCTGAAAAATTGGATTATTTTCACAGATGCAGATAGAAATATTAGTTTTATGAGAAATTATTTCTTAAAGGATGAAACATTCCACAAAATATATTTTATCAAAGACTATGGGTGAGTACTAAAGTTTTTTGACATTTGATTTATTAAAATCTAGTGGCATTTATTCATATAAGAGTAAAATAATAAGTATATACCTAAAGCAAACAAACACCACTACTTTTTAAAATCAAGACAAAGCATACGGTAAATGCAATTATGTATATGCATGTTATGAGTAGGATTGGCACAGAGCTGATGGAGAAAAGAATGTGGGTTGGGAAGAAATTATGCAAAAGACAGATTATTGGGCATGTGTAGGATGAGAATTTCCAATCTCACTTGACCATGGTACTTTTAGACTCAATGCACTTTTATAGCATCAGCTTGTGCAGCCAAAACCTCACTTGGAGCTTTAACCAGGGCTTGTAAGTGGAAGAACAGATTAAATTAGAGTCTACCTAGATCCACAGGATAAGTCAAATGCTCGATGCACATACTTGGAAATGGATCCTAAGAAAAGATATCCTTATGTGAGTCCAACTTTAGGTGGAAAACCAGAACACTAATACTTGAAAGTAAAATAGCAGAGGAATCTGTGGATGTTGGGACAACTACAGATTGAGGAGGTGAGGATGAAAGGGGTTTAGGGCAGAAATAAGCCACTGAGCTTTCAATGGAATAACTAAAAGGGAATTCTTTTAAGGTCTAGGAGCACCTCCTAAGGTTCCATAACCATCACTCAGCAGTAGTAACTCAACATGCCTTTCCTAGATTATGCCTTGACTAAGGACATTTTCCCTTGGTTTATTACTCTGATGAATTCTGATGACGTTTCACTCTAACCTCATGGTTACTCAGTCATTTTTTTCCTCTCTGCTTCCCACTTCTGTAGACAGGCCACTTACACATACCTTGAAGTACTGTTCCTCCACTACTGCCTGTCGTGGTTTCTTTCCTGTTTAGTCAATACCCACATTTACCGAACACTACAGACAGATCCTCCTTTTTAATTCCACTTTAGTTTTTCTATTTTCTTAAAATATAAAAATGTTTTCCATAGAAACTATATAATGTTTAACCTGTCTGGTAACAGTCTATGCCTGAATGTAGTAAAGATTTGTTTCTGTTCCTGTCCCAATAGCCTTATCTATTGCCATTCTACATCTCTTCAATCTTCATTTTAAGTAAAAACACATCCAGCAGATATTGCCTCAACCTTGGGGCATTCTAGGAATAAGACTACTTTTTAAGGCTCAGTTTCATTCAATAATTGTTACTGAGCACCATATTGTATAAGGTCCTGGGGATTTAAATAAGATATTGCTCCTATGTATGGAGTGCTTACATGCACTAGAAGAACAAAGAAATAAACAATTTTAAGATGATGTGATAAACCCATTGACAGAGGTTCAACTGTCTAAGCACTTGCTCATTCATTGATTTATTTATATGAAAAAACTTATAGTGATGTACATTTAAATTTTATTTTCTTGCAAGTTACCTTTCTTTAAAAGAATAAGATTACATAAAAGGTACATTTTTGGTGTATTTATCCATCATTATTTTAAAACAGATATTTTCAAATTGTCAAAACAAATATGATAATGTAGTTACCAAGCATGAAAAAGAAATTTCTGTGACTCAAAGAACTATGGAGGCTAATCAAAAATGCCAAGGATATAAGGAAAACACTATTATGCTATGAAACCAATCACAAATAAATTTGATTTTTCAAAAATAATTTGGTACATGTATAACAAGAGAAATGGTACAGAGAATAGAAACTATCCCTCCAATTCTCCCAGTAAAATTGTAGAGAAACAATAGCATGTGGATAAACTCTTGTTTTAAACAAAGGAGCGACCTCTATAAGTCTCTTATTATTGTGGGTGATATCCTACCTATGACTGATTTATAAAGTGGAATTTATTTGTTTTTCCTAATTCTTTTGAGGATCAATTTGCTTCTGAAAAGTAAATTTTTAAAGAATGCAGCGATATATAGATTAATTCTTATAACTTTTCTCTTGGCATTTTCACCATTTATTGTTGAGGATGATAGGTATTATTTTTCATACACTTGATTGAATAAATGCCTTTTCAGACCTCCCTCGGCAAGTGTCAGAGTAATTCATGTCTTATATAATCAACAGTTATTTACAGTTTCAATTATAAGTGATTAAGTGTCCTGTTCCCAAGAGTTTGTTAAACAGTGAAATGACCCCTTGATTTTAGCCTTCACACCCAATAATGTGAAGATAATTTTATGCATTTACTTATATTTGGCATACTGATGTTTTCTTGTGAGAATTATCAAATGTTTCAACTATTTTTGACTGTATATACTTTCTTCAAGCCTCATTCAAATATGACTTAAGGTCACAGATATCATCACAAAGATTATTATACAACAAGGATACTATATCAAGCAAACAATCAGGATTCGACTTAATCAGATAATTTAACATGAACACCTCTTGTTACTTGCTGCCTTATATCCAAACTAGAGTAAATATTGTGGCTAGAAGTTTTTTTCCTGCATGTATTACCATTTAAAAGAGGGTCATGATTCTGAAAAAGTGAAGACATTCACGTGTAGCTTTTATTGTTCACATATTCTATCTGACTATTTTGGAAATCAGAAAAAATGGAAAGTAGAAGAGAAATTGTATATGCACCATCACAGTTTCTTTTTTCTAAAGTAAAGCGTTTTAGACCATTTTATGAAATCATGAAAGTCCTAAATTATAGAAATTATAGAAAGAATAGAAAATTAGAAAAATCCATAGTCTTATTAATAATTAAATATTTATTTATTTTATGTTTTTGAGACAGAGTTTTGCTCTTGTTTCCCAGGCTGGAGTGCAATGGTGTGATCTTGGTGCACTGCAACCTCCACCTCCCAGGTTCAAGCAATTCTCCTGCCTCAGTCTCCCAAGTAGCTGGGATTACAGGCACGCGCCACCACGCCTGGCTAATTTTATATTTGCAGTAGAGATGGGGTTTCACCATGTTAGCCAGGCTGGTTTAGAACTGACCTCAGGTGATCCACCCGCCTTGGCCTCCCAAAGTGCTGGAAATACAGGTGTGAGCCTCCATGCCCAGCCAATAATCAAATATTTAAAATATGAATCTTAAAATGTAATTCTTGATTTAAGAATGAAAAAATATTTTTTATTTCTTGAATTAATAATTTTTCTCCCACTAACACATAATAATTATTTTTATTTTGTTTTAAAACTTTTATATAAAATGTAACATATATACAATAAAGTTAACAAAAAATATGTGAATTATTACGAAGTAAATATGCCTGGGTATTCAGTGCGGAGACCAAGAAATAGATGATTGTCAACACTCGGAAGTCTGCCTCATGATCCACCAAATCAGTATTCTTTCCCTCTGTCCAAGATATAACCACTGTTCTGACTTCTCAAATTGCAATATAATTTTGTCTGTGTTTGCATTTTATGTTAACATAATCATATAGTACTCTTTGTGTTTGGCTTCCTTGCCTCAATATTACATGTATATTAACCCATGTTGTTCTGACGTACCTGGAGGCCATTCATTTTCACTGTTTTATAGTATCCCAATATATGACTGAAACAGTCAGTGAAAGTTCTAGGCCATTGTTTCTTCAAGTATTACTTATGCCCTATTATCTCTCTTTTCTCCAATTACACATATAATAGACCCTTTACCTCTTTACTACATCCTGTATGTCTTCTATATTCTTTTCGATATGTTCTATTCATTTGTCCCTCCATGCTTTAGGTTGCTTATTTTCTTCTGACTTATCTTCTAGTTTACCAATTCGTTCTTTAGTCATGTCTAATTTCCTGTTGAATCTATCCATTAAATTTTCTTTTTTGACTAGTGTACCTTTTCGTTAGAGTTCCTAAATTTTTTTTACAGTGTCTAGTTTTCTGACAAAATTCTTAATCCTGTCGTTTATTTTTTTTTGAGCTTAGGCAGCATATTTCTTTTGAATTATCTTTTTCTTACCTGGATTCTCTGAGGATCTGTTTCTACTATTTATTGCTTATTTTGTTCTTGATCAACTTAATTTATCACTTCATGTGTTTATTTCTTTATAATTGAGTGTTGTATATTAGCTTTTAAGATTAGTAGAAATAGTTTGAGGCTTAAGATACAATTATCTTTATTCAGAGAAGATTTGCCTTGGCATCTGGCAGGTAGATAAAAATTCCAGCAATCTTAGATTATTTAAATACATTTATTTCATTTTTAGGTGGATTCCACTAGGAGAAAAGAGGATCTAAATGCCAGGCTCACCCCTCACATTCTGTTCAACCGCACAGGATAGAATGATGTAATAGTGCTTCAGAATGATGTGATTGAAATGAACCCAAAATCTCTCATATAACGTTGGTCAAATTTATAACTGTCTTAGCCACTCTAGGTTTTCTCCTTATCCTCTAGACCTTTGCCCTAAAATTTGTGACTGCTTTGCTAGCTCTTTGAGATCTTCAATAGATTAAAAGAAAAATTGTTAACTCCAAATTTTCTAGCTGTTCTTAAGATTACCTGACATGCTTTTACTGAAATCAGAACCTGTGTCTTTGTAACAATAATATCTATAAATGAGGCAGAATTTTATATTATAAATGTATAACACACAGATGTTTTAATAACAAGGAAACACTAATAGATTGATATTAAAAACTATTAAAGTAAACATTGACAATGTTTTGGAAAAGGCTGTTTTTCCATTTATCTGTATACTTTGAGGTACTATAGAATAACAATTAAGACGGGCTCTGGATCATATTTTCTGGATTCAAGCCTCACACCTGCAACTCACTAGTTTTTGTGAAGTCAAGCATGTAATTTAACCTATTTAGACTTCACTTTCTTCATCTGTGAAATGGGGATAATAAATGTTTTTACTTCAAGGTTTGCTTGGGTGATAAATTAAATAATTAATTAAAAGCACTTACAATGATTCCTGCATTTATCCAACATGATAAAGTGTTGAATATTATTATTACATTCTATAATGTATTATTATTATACATCAAAAATTAGTAGATAATTTTGTAATGTATTGTTATCATATTGACTTCTTTCTATAATTATTATTTAATTAGTAAACAGATCATGGTTATTGAACAGAGAAAATGATCATTCAACGATAATATACAATTGAATGGGATGGGAACGTGTAATAGTTTTTGGAATTGTGGCATATTCATATCTCTTATATAATGCCATTCAAATTTGTAAATTACTCTCTAAGCCACTTGATTCAAGTCAGTGTACTTGGCAACTGGGTGGTTTCTATGTCTTCTATATAGCCAAACTAATATGTGATAATTCTGAGGAACTTCCTGTCAATTTACTTGTAAATTTTACTTATTTCTAATAGCGAGAGTTTACTTGTGAGGTTTATCTTCTATACATAGAATATAATATAATTTATACTAACTTGAATTTTTCACATGCTAAATTGCAGATTTATCCTTGCCTGCTAATTTTCTTGAGTCCTAGACTAGTAACCTATCTCTGTATGTATTCATTTGTTTGCAGGCAAAATAATACATGGACCCACATACATTTATTTATTTACTTATTAATTTATCTGTAATTAATTTATTTCGTCTTGTTTTTCAGGTGAAAAACTTTATATTGATAATGACAGAATACTCTGAACATTGTAAGAAAGGATTAGCCAGTAAGACCACTATAACATCAGTAAATATTAACTATAAACGATCAAATATAAATACATTGGCCAGGCGCAGTTGCTCATGACTATAATCCCAGCACTTTGGGGAGTCCAAGGCAGGCTGATCACTTGAGGCCAGGAGTTTGAGACCAGCCTGGCCAGCATGGGGAAACCCCATCTCTACTAAAAAATACAAAAATTAGCTGGGTGTGGTGGTGCATATCTGTAATCCTAGCTACTTGAGAGACTGAGGCATGAGAATTACGTAAACCTTAAACCTGGGAGGTGGAAATGGCAGTTAGCCAAGATTGCACCACTGCTTTGCAGCCTGGGCAACAGAGCAAGATTCTGTCAGAAAAGAAAAGAAAAGAAAAGAAAAGAAAAGAAAGAAAAGGAGAGGAGAGGAGAGGAGAGGAGAGGAGTGGAGAGGGGAAGAGAGGAGAGGAGGGAAGAAAAAAGAAAAGGAAAGAACAACAAGAACAAATATATATATATATATATATATACCTTCTCAAAATTCAAATTTTACAAAAGCATGCAATTTAAAAAATGATTTAAGAATATTTTAAGCAGAAGTACTGTATTTTGAAAAGAATTTTCATTGAGTTATAATGTAAGAAAATTTGGTATTTAAACAAGCAAGTTTTGGAACACTTTTAGTATTGAATTTAGTGAAGTAAAAATGAACGGAATGCTAGCAGGATCAATTCAATGCTTAATAAGTATTTTTCTATTAATAAAAGATGGTACCTCAGAAGTAAAAAATGAGTATATAAAATTGACAAATTTGAGTCTACAAAAACTGAAATTTTCTACATGGCAAAAGATACCATAAAACATTAAAATGTAGAAGATCATTTGTGAGACAATATTTGCAAGTCATATGGTAGAATAAATCTAATCAACCCTGAAAACAAAAAGCTCTTGTAAGTTAAGAGGACAATAAAAGGAAAAATTATTTAGTGCAAGATTGAACAAAAGACAAAGCAAGCCACCAATAAAAACAGAAGTGCAAACAGAAAATAAATGGACAAAAAATTATTAATCTGAACGAACTACATATTGAAAGATCAGTGATTATTTCATTTCCACCCATAAGATAGTCAAAACTTAGAAGACTGAAAACACTCAGTTATTTGGAGGGTGCAAGAATGAATATTTTCATGCATTGTTCTTAGAAGTTAAATTGCCACAGTTTTTGGAATACAATCCAACAATATCTACTAAAATTAAGAGTATTTGTTCCCTTTGACATAGCAGTATATTTTGGGAAATCTATCTTAAGGACATAAACCATAAATATGTGAGAGTGTATATGAAGTGATATATGAATCAGCATTGTATTCTGTGATAAAACTTGCAAACAAACTAAATTATTAAGTGAGAAATGTTAAAGAAATTATAGTATAGCTACTATTCAATGTAAGGAATATCATACATCTGGTAATCATATCGATATGCACAAGCTATTAGTAAGAGGAAAATAAAAGCAAGACAAAGACTAATTTGTATAGTCAAAAAAAACCCCACAATTTTGTGAAAACAACAACAACACATTCTAATTCTCAGGATTTTATTTTTTTCTGCTTGTGTTAAAATAGGAAAAAGGAAGAACATGTGTGAAGCTATAAATATTGGGTACTTTAAAGGTAATAAAGGAAGGCTAGGAGAAGATAAGATTTGTTATTTTTTTCTTTACATGACTTATGTCATTCTATATTAAAATGATCATGTATTACTTTTGTAATTTGAAAGTAAGTTCTAATACAGCATAAAAAATAAACACAACAAATGTGAAAGCAAAAATTTCCTACTAATAAAAGATTTTGTAATAGTAGTTTTCTCTTATAAGGATAAGATTGTTCAAATTGTCAGCTATATTTGTTCATTAATTATAGTTGACATTCATTATTATGTAATACAATTCAAATTATTTTTCTAAAAAACAAGCATTTATATTTTTATCATGCATCTAAAAGAATTATGATTTTATTTCTGGCTTTTGAAGGCTTGCAAATATATCAGACTAATCTTAATCCTATTCCTTAGAATCTTGAGTAAAAACATCATTTTATTAATCTTTTCATGAAAATTTATTAGAATCCTCTCAAATCACTCCATCTGGTTTGGTTGTACAACTTTTATTTTTATTGTACCACCCTTTTATGTTTAAAAATAAAATATTAGTTTCTAAACTTATACTGTAAGTACTATGAGAACAGCTGGGCAGACAGAACTCAAGAAATATTGAGTGAATAGTTAGGATACCTAAGTAAAACGTTACAGTTTTCTTCTTAAATGTGTAATAGACGACTAGAGGTATAAAAGAAATAATTGTTCCAAAGAATAGAGGATGTGGTAAAGGTAAAATAACATTAAACAAGTTGCGTGTTCTGTGGATACCGTGTCACTTTTCTCATACTGTTTTAGAAGCTGAATTTGTTGATTTACTTTTGGGATGTGTGGCATGAAATTTCTGAGAAGTTAATTCCCAAATTCAATTACTTTTTCCCAATTCCAATTTATTTAACATTGTTTGCAAACTTGGATGATTTTACGTCTGGTGTGTGAGTTATCTATGGTTCCTCTAACAAATTCTCACACTTGGTAGCTTAACACAACATAATTTGATCATTTTACAGTTCTAGTGGTCAGAAGCCCAAAACAGTCTCACTGAGCTAAAGTCAAAATGTTGGCAGGGCTATATTCTTTTCTGGAGGCTCTAGGAGAGAATGCATTTTCTTTCCCTTTCCAGATTCTAAAGGCTGCCCATGCTCCTTGGCTCTTGGCTTCCTTCCACCTTCAAAGACGGCAATGGCCATTCAAGTCTGTTTCATGTTGTATCATTCTGACACTGAGTTTTGCCTTCATTTTCCACATTTAAGGACCCTTGTGCTTAATTGGGCCTACTTAGGTAATCCAGGAAAATCTCCATATTTTAAAGTTAGCTAATTATCTGACTGGCAACCTTAATTCCATGTGTACACTTGATTCCCCTTTGCCAAGTAATCTAACATATTCACAAGTTCTAAGGATTAAGCTGCAGAATCTGTTTGGGGTCATTACTCCCTCTACCACATTGTTTTGTTGCATAACAATGAAATAGATTAGGAAGAATCAGAAATAATAAACCTTTTAAGAAAAATTTTATATATTACTGTTTTTAATTTCACTTTCTAGGAAGAAAAATGTGTAGGTATACTTTGAGATACAGTATTTAAAAATTTTTTCTTTGAAATTTGGATATCCCAAAATTCACATGGTCCCAAACTCTGGAATTATTCATTTTACTAATTATTCCTGAATTACTACACCTTCTAAAATAATTTGTATTGTAAAAATAGATAAATCTCTTTTACTGTTTATACTTTAAAAGTAGGTATGTTTGTCATTTAAGTAAAAGAATGATTTAATTCAAAATTAATAATTACTTTTGCTGAAATACATTTTGCTGGCAAAAAAAAAAAAAAAAAATTGTTAGAGACTCAAGTCTCTGAGACCAGAGTATTGCTTATCTTCTCATCTGATCACTGGTTACTTTTGCAGCAAGATTATTGAGTTAGCTAAGGCATGGCTCCTTAGGCAACAACACAAGCATGATTTAGAGGTCACCATTTCTGAAAAGGACTGTGTACTCTCAAAGGAGGAAATGTCAAGTCCCCCGAATTTCTCTCTTGTGAGAAATAAATAGACAAAAACCTTCATCCCATTCTATTTACTTAATTTAGTAATGAAAAACTTGTGCTTGTATACCATTTGCACTCTCCTGAGTTCTTAGGAATCTTGTTTGTGCTAACTTTGGGGACAAAAGAGGAACAATGGGAAGTGTACACTAAACTAGTCAATATTGAATGCGTTATCGCTATTCTTAAATTAATGCATCTTTGTTTCACTTTCCTAATTTGCAAAATAGAGAGAGTAATGACGTTTGCTTCAAGTTATTTTCTAGCTACAAGCTTTAATAATTTAAAATCCTCTTTTCTTGAAGACTAAATTCTACTTAGCATCAAGAGATTGACAGTTATGGTTATTTAGATAGTTCTTCTCACTATTAACTATGTCATATTTAATAATTATCAGTGAGAATAACCACCATTTTCTCAAAAATGAGTTTTTACAAGCTATTCTTCGCTAAGTAAGAAAATTGTAAGTACACAGGATATCGCTTAACACCTGTCTCGAGGGATGATCTTGCAATTTCATGGAAAGCAACTGGAGCTTTTCTTTGCACTGACACTTTTCAAACATGGGGTCATGTGTGAGGAATCTCTGCTCCATCAGTTTTCTTGGCACATCAGGAGAAGTGTGTCTCTCTTACCATTTGTTACTTCCTGGGCCTTTGGACCACAGAGCTCCATGTCCACTGACATACATGTTGTTTTCCCCCGAGATTTCAATTGTGTTCTTTCTGTAGGTCTTAGAAATTCATTGTGCTTTGCTTCCTCTATAGAATTGCCATAACTCGCTGTGTACCTAGATAATCCTTCCTTCACAAATCTGTCTAATAAATGGAATGCAATCATTCTTCATAGTAATCATTTATTTATTCACTCATTTATTTTCCTGTTCAACTTACAACTTACCTCTTTAAATTCTTTGGAGTGACTTGCTCTCTCATTATGCTCTAGTTAAACCGACTTCTGTTCGGTACCTCAGAGATGCCAAGATTTTTTTCACCTTGAAACGATTGCATGCACTGTCCCATCAGTCTGGACTGCTCTTCTTTTCTGCCTTCCACTGTTCAAAGCTGGCCCCTTCTCATCTTAAATGTTGCATTCTCAGAGGGGGCTTCTCTAAGCATCTTATGCAGACCAGTTTATCTCTTTGCCTGGCACAAGTTAGGCTTTCTGTATTATTTTTAACTTTCTGGTAGAATCCTATCAGTTCATGAGCAGAAGACCTACCAAGTTCGTATTGAATACTCAAGCACTCATTCAAGGAAACAGGGTCAGTCTGTCTGATTTACTCCTAAGCCTCTGAAGTCATCACATGGACAATGTTCCAGGAAGTCATCATCTGTTCCCTTAAAGCCCTGGCAGGGATGTTCATGATTGTACATAGTTTAGTCTTTTCTCTCGTTCTCTCTTCAGTGACTTTGACCTCTCTATCCTTCTTTTCCAAAATTAGTTTCACTAGCTTTAGGACAATGGTAGATGTCTTAGTCAGCTTGTGCTTCCATAACAAAATACCATAGACAGGGTGGCTTAAACAACAGACATTTATTTTTCTAGCCTACAGAAGTAGGCTAGAAAGTCCAAGATCAAGGTGCTGGCATATTTGGTCCTTGTATAGGGCCCTCTTCCTGGCTTACAGATGGCTGCCTTCTTACTATGTCCTCACGCAATTAAAACAGGAAACTTTGGTGTCTCTTTCTCTTCTTATGAGGATACCAATATCACAGGGCTTCAGCCTCATGACCTCATCTAATTCTGATTACCTCCCAAAGGCCTCATTTTCTAATACCATTACATTGGGCATTAAGACTTCAACATATAAATATTGGGGAGACACAAACTTATTAGTCCATTTTGTGCTGCTATAACACAATACCACAGATTGGGTAATTTATAATGAACAGAAATTTATTGGCTTACAGTTCCAAAGGTTGGGAAGTCCCAGATCAAGGGACTGGCATCTGGAAAAGGCCTTCTTGCTGCATCATCTCACGGTGGATTGTGAGAAGGTAAGAAAGGATGAGAGAGAATGAGAGAGAAAGAAAGAGAGAGAGAGAGAGAGAAAGAGAAGGGTACTGAACTCCCCTTTTTATAACAAATCCACTCTTGCAATAACAACATTAATTCATTCATGAGGACACCACCCTCACGGCCTACTTACCTCTGAGTAGGCCTCACCTCATTGTTGCATTGGGGATTAAGTTTCCAACACACTTTGGAAGATATATTCAAACCATAGCACAGACATTTAGTCTATAACAGTAGGCTTCCTTTGTTATTCCTACAGTTTATACCAGACTTCAAAGATGTTAACTATGGCCACACCAACAACTTTTGTCAATTGAACCTGATTACCATTTCTGCTATCTTTAATCACTTTTTGGACATCGTTTTGGAGCAAAGTTTATAACATGACATATATGTGGAGAATTTATTTTCCTTTTCTTCTGATGTATCTTTAAACATTTTATTCCTACAGCTCTCTCATGATATTTCTTATATCTTTTCGCGTAGAGGCATTTTTGGCACATGGCAGTCTCTAGGACAGAGAGGAAAAGATGTTTTCTTTTTCATATCAGCTATCAGTCTTCTAAGCATCTCAATGACCTATTCTAATCAAGGCTGAAAAGTATCTCCCTGGGACAGGTCCAGAATTCCCTGCATTTTTGTGCCTTCTGAGTTTCCCCAAGTAGCTGGATAGTATACATTGCTCTGCCCATTCTACTAGATGAGCCTGCTTCTTTTATGGCATGCCCAGACACCTTAGGAAGGGATGTCAGAATGTAAGACTTCGGCCACTTTCATACATTTTTTCCTTCTTATTTCTATAGGAAGAGGCTCAATTTTTAAAAGACAAATCAGTATCTGAGTTTGTGTTTAAATGTCACTTTCTAGACATCCCTCTTTCACAAGAGCTCACAGGAAACTGCAGAGGAATCACCATCTTCAGCAAGCTTTATCAAGAATGCATTCATGAGATTCCCACTTTAAACATCCAGCCAAGCACTTTTATGTCTGCCCAGGGGCTTTAAAGGAGAGGCTGGAGAGTTCTCATTTTCAGCACCATCTCGGCTGTTGGTTTTTCCCAAACCTGCACTGATGTCTGAGAATCCACATCAGAACTTTTGCATTTGTCCTCAAAGGATGTCACAACTATTATTCTAAAATGCCCGTTGCATCTATTTCTAGGGATGGTAATGGTTACTCTGTACGGACTAAGATAGGATTAATAACAATGCAGAGCTGAACTCAATTATCAAGCTCTGAATATTTAATTGTCTTATTGAAAAAATCTGAAATTGAAGGGGCATAAAAACATGAAACTGTTTTACTTTTTTTCTCCTTGTCACCCTTTAATGACATTTATGGGAGACTTAAAACTTTCCTTTCACTTTTGTATTGAGAAAAGTCCAGTCTGGCCTAGATTACTTTAGAATTTCAGTTTCTTTTCTTTTCGTTTTTTTTGTTTTAAGATGGGGTCTTGCTCTGTCACCTCGGCTGCAGTGCAGTGGTGCAATCATGGCTCACTGCAGCCTCAACCTCCTGGGCTCAAGCAATCTTCCTGCTTCAGCCTCCCAAGTAGCTGGAACTACAGGCATTTGCCACCATAACCAGCTAATTTGTTTTTTTTTGTAGAGGTGGTGTCTTGCTATATTCCCCATGCTGGTCTCAAACTCCTGGTCTTAAGCAATTGTCCCACCTCAGCCTCCCAAAGTGCTGGGACTACAGGCATGAACGCCATGCCTAGCCTCTTGTCTAAAACTCTTAGCCTTCCCTCACTGATCAGCCTTGAATTGTATGTGGAGGTAAGGATGTTCTTAGATTTATCAAAATAATAAAACAAAAACAAAAATAAAAATTGCCCAGTTAAATTTGAATTTCAGATAAACAACATTTTCTTTTGGTATAAGTATACTTCAAATAGTGCCTGTAGCATACTTTAAATTTTTTGTTTGTGTATCTGAAATTCAAATTTAGTGGGTCATCTTGTGTTTCCTTTGGTAACCTATTCTATTATTATAGCCTCTGGATCCTCCGGGGTCTTTGGTGGGTGGTGGTGAAAAGAAATGAGTATCTTTTGTGTAACTGAGCACATGATTATAAGCAATTCCTTCTTGATTATTTCTCAGGGTTCTGCTGTGTTGCCCTGAGCCACCGATTTGCTACAAATATTTGAGCCCCAGGCTTCTGTTGGCCTGGAAACTTGATGAATCAGAGGAAACTTCAGGATAACTGGGACCAGGATTTCTGGGACAGTCTGTTTTCTTACGTAAAAACCTTCAGAGATGTTCTTTAAAATAATATTGGCCAATATTGTTAAGAAAACTACACATTCACACGTTAATACTAATTTTATTTTTAATCATGTGCTGAATAATTAAATATTGAAATCACTTTTGGATACTGACAATTTTATTATCAAAACACTTGAATGAGCTGTTGATGCTTGTAATTTTAAATGAAGCTGGCACTTGAAGGTCTCAGATACAAATCTGTATTTCTCCACTCTGTCAAATAATGGGTAGTATACCAAAGTCACAAAGACGTTTTTTCTGAGTCCAGAAATAAAATATTCTTCATCGTATTGATTTCTGGTGCTGCTTAGTTTGCAGTTTTGAACTTGTAATTTAAATAGTTATCACATGTACAGATGTATACAGAGGTATGCTCTACATATAAAATGCATATAAAGTATTCTTATTTTTTGAGGAATTTTAACAAACACAAACAAAGACAAAGACAATACCATGTCTCTACCAACAGTGAGTGGCCTTTCCCTGCAACTGGGCACACTGGTGTTCAGATATTTAAAATAGCGATTGATGTTAGATTGTGAATACTTCAACTGGGATTTGAAATACAGATGCATATGAAATGGATTCTTTATAACCTACCTACCAGGTTGAGCTCAGATGGTTTTTTTGTTATCGTTGTTGTTGCCATGGGAAGGGTACAAAAGACCATGGTAGGATGACATCAGGGAGATAAATTGATACACAGATGAAGTTTAGGCCGTGTAATAATAACTAAGTACCTATGATGTAGAGTTGTTTCAGCTAAATAAGGTTGAATATATTAAAACACTTCGGAGAATGTAAACTATTATAGCCAAACATAATTATTTCATGTTTTACAATTCTGTTTCTCTCTATTTTAATATAAATATTGACCTAATAATCTGTGCATGGCAGGAATTCTTATTTTAAAAATTTGCAAAGATTTAAGGGGACTTTCTAAAAAGTTCTTGGAAGTCTTATGGTTCTAATTATGCCCACTGAATAGAATGCAATTTTCTGAAAATAATTTTCTTTGGAGCAGCGCAGATTTTAGTGAATCATATGTTTGAAGACATTTTTAATTGAGAAAAATATTGCAAAGGTAAATAAAAGCATATTCCTGGGCACCCTTAAATAAATATAGTGCAATAAAGTATAAGATAAAAATCAACTTAAGCACATAATTAGCTTGGCTAATCTTTCTTCTCCCTATTCTTTCTTCTCCCTATTCTTTCCTTCCTAATTGTTATAATATTGGCAATGTTTTTTTTTTCACAAATTTCTATTAAAGCTTTTTTTCCCCCATATCATAGAGATAATGGTCACAGATGTTGTTAGTAGTTCCTGATTCCTTATCTCTCCAAACTTTATCTTGATACTGTGAATAAATTTCACAGAATTAATTTCAGAATTAAAAGGGGAAAATCATAATTTCTGGTCACATTTATGCCTGTTTGTGGTTTGTAACCCCATAAGTTGTCAAACTTTGTGTTCAGTTTACAGATTTTGAATACAAATAAAAACTGACACATACTGTGTGATTTTTAGTTCTGTGACTTATAACTGATACACATTCAAGTGTTGGTGGATATATATAAGTATATAATAATTAAATACATATGTGTGTGTATATGTACATTTTAAAAACAAAGAACCATAAAAGACTAGATTTCTATTTTACTATTTCATGATGTCCTATCTCAGTGGTAACAGTAAGATGTAGTTTATAGACAAGGTATTTTGCATATAAGATTATTTGAATTGTGAAGAAATACTCCCTTTGTTGAAAAAAATTGGGGTCCCACACCTGTGAATACTTTGTAAACCGTAAAAAACAAAACGTCCAAAGTTGATCTGACAGCTGAAGATCAAGGGCACATATCAAGCTAAAAAACAGACATAACATCTGATTTTTCATTCTAGCAAGACATAGCTCATATTTCAGTTTATGTCTTTTCTAATTGATTCAGCAGGCCTGACATTGAACTGCACACAATATAACCAGTTTGATGAGGTGCAACCTATCCTAAGGTTACTAGGTAACTTAAAAAAATTACACATATGTTCCTAAGTCTAGGGCTTCAAAATTGGACACAGTTACTTGCAAATATATTTGAAAATAAAGTTTTCAATTGCTGTGCAATTTTAATAGTTACTCTGCTGAAAAGGATGTTCTTTGGAATAAACAGCATGGTGGAGACAGAATCAAAGTATGTTCATATTAGGAAATATTGTATTATAGTACAGCAATGATTTTTGCATTTTATTAATGAAAAAAAATTTGTTTACTTTAAAATAGGGAGATAAGCTAGATAATTGTATCATTTCCTTTCTAGCTTTAAAAGTCTGTAAGTAAATAGTAAAGTCAATATCATAAAAAAATAAAACAGTGAAGCCAAATGGTATTTTCCTCTTATACTCTACTACTTGGATCTTTGCTCTGCCTTTTCCTTTCAAATGACATTTTCCTTAATATATCCTAACAGGAATAATCAAGCGTTTGTGAAGCAAAGAACTGAGTGATGAGATAAATAAGGACAAATCCAGAAAGGTAGCTGATGTATTTGTAGTCATACCATCTTTGTTCATTTTACTTTGAAAATGGATTTATTTGTATGTTGCTAGCAAATTCCTTATTAGCAAGGCAACCTCTAAATCTATTTTAAAGTTGTTGGAAGGGAGGAGCAAAAACTAATCTGATTTCCGTTCTCTCTGATATTTTCCTTTCCAGTTCAAAAAGCCATTTGAAAAAAAAGTTTAGAAGTTTTACTTTTGACAGCCACTGCAGAAAGTAGCTACCATTTCTGTACCTCACACAGCTGTCAGGCACGAGAACCCAGGAGCATCTACTTGAAAAATCCCTGGTGTTATCTAAAATGAATTATTTCTATTAAGTCATTATTTGCCTCTGGCATCCTGGTCTTCAGTGTTGAATGTCTCTCCTGTCTGAGTATGTTTTCCACAACTATTGATAGTCAGAGCTGATGTGGACAGAGATCACTATAAAGAAATATACTCTTCAGAAAAACTGTACCAATGTTCATGCTTGGAAAATGGGTGTGATTTACTAAGATGATGTATTTTTTGTTTGCTTTTTGATATGTCTCCTAGTTCTCTTTGCATTTATAAGTTGAGAGTAGAGAAACAGAGGTTCAGAAGCAAAGGAGAGAGGGAGAAGTTGGCAAGAATATTTACATCCTAATAATGTCACAAACTACCCTAAAATACCACCATCCTTACCTCTCCCTCTCTGAAAACATGTTTAAGTTTTATAATTACTTTAATGAATTAGTTAATTTTTTAAAAGCAGCCAATTGAAAATTTATGTGCAATATTTGTATTGTATCAGTTTTTCTCTGAAAGCTGTCTTAATAGAGAAATTATTTTCCTATAATGATCAAGACAATATTCATTACAGAAACATTCTAAGTAGAATAAATTATAAAACTGCTCAGAGTAGCACAGCTTATAATATAATTCCATCAGCAGTGTAGCACCATAGGATGGATTTTCAATAGTGAAGTATGAATGCCATAGATATTTAATATAGAATATGATGACTAAATGAATTATTTTTATGAATAATAATTTCTAATCATTAAAAAAAGTATGAAGTATTTAGAAATTTTTGGTAGAATTTAGAAACAAGTTAGGGTTATGTCAATCCATCCATTTTGCAGATTAGAAAATTGAGACCTAGATAAGATAAATCATTTGTTTATTGTCTCATTAATACCTGGTACAGAATAGACATGGAGGACCATTCTTAATTTGTCAGACTCACTCCCAAGTGTAAGAATGCTTTTAGAATACAAAACTGTCATATTAATATGTATCGTGTAAATCTTCTATCAGAAAAATTTTACATGACTTCATACTGAAAAACCTGTGTAATATTTCATAGTCACTCTGATGTAAGATATCTTATGATTCTAATAAAGGTTTTGATTCATGGCACAATACTTTCTAAATACCAAGGTGATTTATTATTTGAACATTGTGGGTTCTTTGTGTAATTGTATACTCTACTACAGTTCTTAGACATACAGCATATGATTTATTAATGGATAGAAGGTTTTGCTTTTGAACTTCAGACCTGTTAAATGGAGGAGAAGAAGTAGTTTGCATCTTTGGAATATACATCATAATAGTACCATATTTAGTATATTAAAAATTTGAATTTCATAATCAAATTTTTCTTATAGTTTTGTTTGACCATTGATGATGTATTATTCTTTGGGACATGTTGGCAAAGATGCAGTCTTCTTCATGTAGATGTCCTTAGAAGGTTACAATTTATAATACATTGGAACTTTGTATGGAACAACAACAGAGGCTTCAGATATAGTTGCTACTTCCTAAGAATACAGAATTCAAAAGAGAGAATAACAGATGTGTTCCTAAGCATACTTCTCTATACAAAGAAAAGAAATGAAGAACATTAAGAGGTCAGGGTATATACAGATAAGTTAGAAGTTGAAAAGAGATGGAGTCAACCTGAAAAAGCTTCAGAAAATAGGTATACCTGAAACAAACATTTAGATATAAGATACAATATGCTTTCCTGGAAATTGTTCCAGAAGTAAGAAGTAGCTCTGGGATTTAAAGGTCACTCTGAAGCAAGAAAAGCATATTGCTAGAGAAAGTATAAAGCAGAGGCTAGTGAGAAATGAGATTGACAGTGTAGAACTGTAAAGGAAGAGAATTAGACATTAAAGAGATGTGCATGCACATGACTTCTAACTGCGTACAGTCCACACTGTATGAAACACAGAACTGTGGACCAGAACATGACCCTGGAAGCTCAGCTCTATAATTTAAAAGTTCTCTCTAACTGTAAAATGTGGAAAATAATTCTACTTGACAAATGTTTAGCACTTATTAAATTTATATTTTGTGCCAGGAACAAAGCACTTTGCATATATAAATTCGTTAGCCATCAGGATAACCCATTGGAGTAAGTTTTAACGCTTTTGTTATGAGGATTAACTGGACAAATAAGTACCAAGAACTTAAGTGAACTTCAAAAGTTAGCAATTAGGATAATCATAATGAAATGCTCTTCAAATGAAAATAAACGTAAGTTTAATCAAGATCTAGTTAAACCATTGTTGGTAGTGATATCACCAATGTCAAGAGAGTAAATGAATCATTACAGCTGAAGTTATTTGTGAATTCAAGCTTCATTTTAGTATCTGAAGATCAGAATAAATCATCTTGTAAGTGTTCTGATGCTTCACATTTGTAGACCAACTATTTTTATTTGTTCATTGTCTTTCAGGAGGTGCCTATTTTCACTGCACATAGATATGCCTTGAGAATGGGTTTTCTTTCTTTCTTTTTTTTTTTTTTTTTTTTTGAGACGGAGTCTCGCTCTGTCGCCCAGGCTGGAGTGCAGTGGCCGGATCTCAGCTCACTGCAAGCTCGGCCTCCCGGGTTCCCGCCATTCTCCTGCTTCAGCCTCCGGAGTAGCTGGGACTACAGGCGCCCGCCACCTCGCCCGGCTAGATTTTTCTATTTTTTAGTAGAGACGGGGTTTCACCGTGTTAGCCAGGATGGTCTCGATCTCCTAACCTCGTGATCCGCCTGTCTCGGCCTCCCAAAGTGCTGGGATTACAGGGAGAATGGGTTTTCAATGAACACATTTTTGGTTTTGGCTCCCTGTTTCTGTTTAAAGTAAATGTAATATAACAAAATCCATTGAGTGCAGCAAAATTTCAGATTCCGGTTGAATTTACTTAAATTTCCACCCCTTGTCTACAGCAGTTTTGAATAAATTTCAGCCTTCTTAACAGAGCTTTGTAGAAATAGTGGGGCCCAAGTTTCTTCAACATGTTGGAGCAGGCACTGCTTCTAAGAGACTGGAAGTTAATGACTTTAGCTAAAGCTGAAACTTGCCTTCATGTCTCCCTCCCTGATCTGTGACATAGAGCAATTAGAGTTAAATAAGACTGGTATATTGATGCCTATAACATGCAAAATTGGTGCCTGTATCAGTTGTGACTAAAGAAAAGAGCAAAAGATTGATGCCTCCTGATTATTCACCCTAGGTAATGAGGAAACAGAACTGTATTTTTTATTAGATTTTGTGGGTTTTGATTTAAATATAATGTAACCTTAAAAGTTTTAGCTTTTCCTAGTTTTCAAGTATTTTATTTGTATATTTTAATTTAGTCATTTAAAATAATTTTTAATCACCAAAGCAATATGAAGTACATGATACAGTCATATGTCAACTAGGCACATGATCACGATTCTTAAGAACCTATGGTTGGGCAAAAAGGATATATTTTCAATATAGTTTTTTTAAAAAAAATAGAATGACACAAGTCCTCAACTACAAAATATTCTTGAATATGATTAGGAATTATTTATGCAACACATTCACCTCAGCATGGTGGCATTTTGTCTGTTATCATTAGGTTGCATTTTTTAGACATAATTGTTAAAAGATAATATGCTAAACTGAAGAGCATATTGCAAAAGTGGGGAGTTGAGCTCTGATGCTTTTCAGATAGGCAAAAAATAAAAAAGGTGGGAATAAATTTTGAAAAATATTTGTGAGACTAAAATAATGATTGCAATAAAAATGCAGGAATAAAATATAGACTGTGTTCCTGGAAACTGGTAAACCTCCTTGGCTGAGCTCCAGGTAATGTCCTTTCCGTGTGAGCATTTGTTGTTTAGGAAGATGCAATATGCACATTGAGATGTCAGGAAAACGAGCCCCTCTAGAATCTGTTGACAGCAATGCAACTCTTAACTCTGAGAGCACATATGCGATCTGATATCACTCATCCAGAAGACTTTTTTTTTCATACTCAGGATGTAGTCTCCAGTTTTATTTTTAATTTATTTCTTACTACAGAGAATTTGTATTGACTCGTTTTTTCCCTGCATTCTGTTTGTTTTCGATGTTTATTTCTTTTGAGCGTGGCTCTCTGTTCTATTACTTAGTCAACTTCATAAATCAGATTCTTCTCTGATCTGACTTAAATCTCATGTGAATATCCTGATTATTCTTATACCATCCTTTATCAGCAGAAGTGATGACTGCCTTCTACAACAACACAGAGGATGTTTTGTTGCAAAACTACATCTGGAATTCACATGTATTTAAGAAACATAAAAAGAAAGCATTTATCTTTATTGGAATTTATATGGAGTAGAAATACATTTATATATATTTCAACTACTAGTTTTTCTCTGGGGATGCCAGAAAATAATGCAGTTTTAGGTTTCAAGACTTCAAAAATGGTGTCAGATTTTCCACAGTTAAAGAGGTGATATAACAGAATGCTGAAAACATAGACTTTGGAGAGAGACATCTTTAAGTCCAAGTCACTTCTCATGGGACTTACTCACCATTTTCAGATTTCCTTAAACTCCTTAAGACTCTGTTCCCTCATCTGTAAAATATGGATAGTAGTATATATGTCACAGGATTACTGTGAACATTAAATGGAATCATGTGTGATTAGCAAAGTAAAACATCAACAGTGGAAGATGACTATTATAAAAAGGGCGGAAATTTTATCAAATGGCAATAAGGAGTTTGGAGCTGTTCCCATTATATCATATATTCCAGTCATACTTGCTCTTGCCACATGAAACATGAGGGGTAAAGTAAATGAGCCAGGGATGTGTAAAAATTATTAGACAGGAAGCCCCATCAACAACTTGGTCCTGACAATGGAGAACAGTAAAGGGGAGCATACTGTTCAAAGGATGGTAGAAGAGATTTACAGTGAATGAGGGGCCCTGGTCTGGCTCTCCCTCATTTGAAAGAAAATAAAAGCATCAATTTAAACAAAGGCACCAGAATATCTTATATCTCCCTGGCATCATTTTAGGCAAAGGGGATGCAGTAATGAACAAAGGAGACAAAATTTTCTGATTTCTTAGAGTTTGTAAATGCATGGGAAACACAGGCAATAGATAAGAAAAACAGGTAATTTATAACATATGACAGAAAAGGAATAAGTGCTCTGGAGAAAAATCAACCAGAAAGTAATTGAGAATGTTGCGAGGAGCAAAGGGTTATTTTATCCCACATGGTCAGGGAAGGGCTCAATGTTCATGATTTGAAAGAGGTAGGAAGCCAGCAGATTTCTGCGACTAAAATATTCCAAACAGAAAGAAGAACAAGTATAAATGCATTTAGGCAGGAAGAAAGATGGCATTCCCTCAAAAACAGCATGAAAGGCACTGTGGGGAGTGGGGGAGCAACTGCTATCAAAGAACTGAGGGACCTTGCATGTATTATAAGGACTTCTGCTTTCATTTAGCCTGAGTTGGTAAGCCAGAGGAGAGACCTGATAAGACTTACTTTAGAGCAACATTCACTCTGGCTTCTGTGTTGCAAGTTCTCAGTGATCTGCAAAGGAGATTAGGAAGACGGTTTGTTTAAAATCTTAACATGTGAAATGGTAGAATAAATGGTAAGAATAGTAACATATATTTATTCAAATTTTACTATACACCAAGTATAGATCTATCTTGTATAGATTTAATATTATATAATCTCATTAACTTCCTCCAATAATATGACATATGGTACATATATTATCCTTATCTTATGGGTAAGAAGAAGAGTTTACAGAGTTACGGAACTTTTCTAAGATCACAGAGCTAGTAAGTGACATTGAGAAGATCTGGTTCTAGAGTTCAGACTCTAATATGTCTTCCCCTACAGGACATTAAATGAGATCTAAATATTTTATACCTATGTGTGTATATAGATTTTTTAAAATTCAGTTCTTTCCACTATGTAGTTTAATTATTAGTGTTTAATCAAATACATTGCCTTTTGTATTAACGACCATGAGTGAATGAAAATATCTTCACAGATCCACATATTGTATTTTGTAGCAGGGACTGATGGTCACCAGTTTTCTGTAAATCATATCAAATACCACTTAGATTAGCAAATGAATTATCAGCTATGGTAGAGTATTTAAAACACTGATTCATAAATGTAGGCTCTGTATATTTTGACAGTGTTTAGTTGGTATAGATGAATGGTCAATATGATTTTTAAATGTACACTATATTCCTTTTTTCATTTTGATTTATGATTTGGAATCCTGATTAAGTCTCTCTGGGAAAACAGCAGATTTTAAAGTAGATTAGAGTGAGTAGATATTTGCTCTAAATATAAACCTTCTTTGAAATGTCTTCCGCTCAGGTTCCACTGACACGGTTAAAGTTCAAAGTGCAGTGATTGTTTTAAAAACTAAACATTCTTCAAGAGCCCTAAAAAACTAGTTTAAAATGTTAGTGGAGATATGCACTTAGTAACAAACCACAGCTTTAAGTAAGTAGAAGACACATCTCACTTTGCATTTCATATAGAGAGGCTCATCTTAGCTTATTATAGACTCAATAATACCACCCTAAAGATGTCCATATCCTAATCCCAGAAACCTATGATCATATTACTTTTGCCATACGAATTGCAAAAACAACTTTACAGATGTCGTCAAATTAAGAATATTGAAATGGAGAGATTATCCTGGATTATCTGGGTGGGCTCAATGTAGTCATAAGCATCCTTTTAAGAGAGAGGCAGAAGATCAGAGAGGCAGAGAAATAGGAGATCCATGCTTTTTTTTTTTTTTTTTTT
>NW_012115544.1:3754985-3775824 GCF_000951035.1 Colobus angolensis palliatus | reverse complement strand
TTTTTTTTTTTTTTTTTTTTTTGAGGTGGAGTCTCACTCTGTCGCCTAAGCTGGATGGCAGTGGTGTGATCTCGGCTCACTACAAGCTCCACCTCCCAGGTTCACGCCATCCTCCTGCCTCAGCCTCCTGAGTAGCTGGGACTATAGGCACCCGCCACCATGCCCAGCTAATTTTTTATGTTTTTAGTAGAGACAGGGTTTCATCGTGTTAGCCAGATTGATCTTGATCTCCTGACCTCGTGATCCACCTGCCTCCACCTCCCAAAGTGCTGGAATTATAGGCATGAGCCACCGCGCCTGGCCTAGGCTTCTGTTGTCTCTTTTTGCAAAAATAGTCAAAGCTATTTTATTCAGCTTTTCCAGTCAGGCACTGGGCTGAGTAATTTAGGTTCTTTATGTTATGTATTTCTCAGAGCCTTATGAAGATGTGTTAGCTCCATGTTACCGATAAGAAGACCTGGGCCGAGTGTGTGTGAATGACTTGAGGTGGTAGAGTAGAACGTTTACGGGACCCTGGTTCCTGAGGATGATGAAGGGTCCAGGTCTCACAAAAGAGATGCAGTGATGGTAGGGCTCTAGTCCCAGAAGAGAATGTGGAGAGAAACTGAGACAGACACTTATTAACATGGACTAGGCTAGCATGTGGTGGGCTTGGAACAGTAGTAACAGGCTGGACATGTGGGTGAGCAGGGGTATCTGAGGACCTGACCACTGGGGAAAGGGTGAGAAGGCTTTCTAATCAGAGCTGCTCACTGAATGAGGCTGATCATTCACTACTTGCTCTCATCATCACCCTGGTGTAGGACTTGAGAGAAATAAACCCTCCCATGATAGTGAATCTAGAAATAAGGGGAGGAGTCAAGAAGATGCTACAAGGCTACAAACAAAAGGATAAGTTGTCAGTTTTTAACCAAAGGTCCCCAACTTATTAGAAAGTCTACTGAATAGTTATATAATTATTCTAAAACCAAATGGAAGAAAAGGCTACTCTATCAGAATGAGCAAGGTATACTTTGAAGGCTTCCATGCCAAAACAAACAATTAACAAACCAAAACAAACAAAAAACCATCCTACATATACCTCTAATTGATTTTTATTAGAAAGTATTTCTTTGAGGTTAAGACTTATAGCAACCATTCACACTTTGCATGAAGTTGTCCAACAAAAAATGCTTTTTTTTATTGTTATAAGTAAAGAAAAATAAGTTATCAGTGAAGAAGGAGTTATTTTGTGTTATGGGGCACTTTAGTGAAAATTGGATGCAACTGGGGAAGTGGAACAGAGCAAGAAAGAACAAAAATATTCAACTAAAAAAGGAGGAGGGAAGGATGATCACATGATACTAACAACAAATTTTTCCTAATTTTCCATTTTAAGTGTGCCACTGAAAATTTTCTCTTTGTAAGACTTTGCATGACACAGATTGCCTGTATGTTATCTTTTAAAACAGGAAAAATGTTTTGGTTTTGTCAAATCCATAAAATGGTTGGCCTCAATTTCTTTCTCTCTCATATTTGAAAATGTGTCATAGAAACATGAGTTATTGTAATTGGATGTTTTTCTCATGGCACTCTATCTTAGTCCATTTGGGCTGCTACAACAAAATATCATAGACTGAGTAGCTTATAAACAGCAGAAATTTCTTTTTCACAGTTCTGGAGGCTGAGAAGTCCAAGATCAAGGTGCAGGCATTTTTGGTGTCTGGCCAGAGCACATTTCCTCGTTCATAGATGGCACCTTCTTGCTGTGTCCTCACATGGTGGAAAGGGCAAGGCAGCTCCCTGGGGCCTCTTTTATAAGAACACAAATCCCATTAAGCCCTCATGATTTATTCACCTCTCTAAGCCCCACCTCTTAATGCCATCACATAGTGATTAGTCTTTCAACATATGGATTTTAGGAGGATATATACTTCAGACCATAGCATACTCTCGATTAAAATGACCATAAAACACTCAGCCATGCACATCTATTTTTTTAATGGCTCCTTTCTATTGCTCCTTCCCTACCTATATATCTTATTTCCTCCCTTCCTTCCTTCTCTGTCTCCTTTTACCTTCTGATCTAGTTAGGCTTTGTGTCCCCATGCAAATCTCATCTTGCCTTGTAATTCCTAGGTGTTGAGGGAGAGACCTGGTGGGGGGAGAGCAGATCATGGGGCAGGTTGCCCCATGCCGTTCTGATGGTTTTATGAGTATTTGGCAGCTCCTTTCTTATTTGCTGCTTCTTCTCCCGCCACCCTGAGAAGAGGAACCTTCTGCCATGATTGTAAGTCTCCTGAGGCCTCCCCAGTCATGTGAAACTGTGAGTCAATTAAATCTCTTTTCTTTATAAATTACTCCCTGTCGGGCAGTTCTTTATAGCAGTGTGAACACTGGCTAATACACCTTCCTTCTTTCCTTTTCTTAACTGGAGGCCATTACCTTAAGTGAAACAACTCAGAAACAGAAAGTCAAATGCTGCATGTTCTTACATGTAAGTGGAGGCTAAATAATGTGTACACAGGGACATAGAGTGTGGAATAGATATTGGAGACTTGGAAAGGCAGGGAAGGGAAAGGGGGTGAGGGATAAGAAATTAGGGATGCAATGTACACTATTCAGGTGACAGTCAACACTAAAAGCCCAGACTTCACCATATATAATATATCCATGTAACAAAACTGTAATTGTACCCCTTACATTTATATCAGTTTTTAAAATGCAAACCAGTGTTGTCTCAGTTTGCTAGGAAAAGATATGTGATACTAATAGGTACAAGACAAACCCTTATTCCACTGTTGAATATGAAGACTTCAAAGCAAAAACTTGTCCAATTTACTACTATTCTTATCAAGAAATATAAGTCACAAAAATGTGGTCAAATAACTAGCTATGATAAATGCACTGAATGTTGTAGCTGGGCATTCAACTGAAATGGCTGCACTCTGCCTTGGCACTAGTGGAAGGAAAAGGCCTCATTGCCGGATTCAAAATTTACTTTTAACATGGAGGTTTGAAAAATTAAGTTCTTGCCTGTTGTGCTGTATTTCCGGGTGTAATCACCAAGCATTGCATAACTACCTGCTGTACTTCAAAACTGTACCATGTGCTCTCTGAGTCAGCTTTACTTATCATCTTCCCCCTCCTTCTCAGCCTTTTCATGAACAACTGTCAAGTCTTTTTTTCTTTTCATTTCTTTTTCAAAAAAAAAATGTTGGTTCCATATTCATTGACACTTTCCTACCACATGATATATGTTGTTGGCTAGCTCCAGCCTGGCTTTCCTTTTTGGTTCTTTCACAAGCTGTTGTGCATTTAATCATTGTAGGGCTGGATGGGACAGACAGCTAAGTTTCAGTTTGTTCATTTATTTGGCAGAATGATCAGTTCAAAGTTTTAGAAAAAGACAGAACAAATGTACCATATTGATGTACTTTGTCATTTGAGTGGCTGCTTTAGAGTTTCTCATTTTCACCAATCACATTCATTTTCCCCATTTCATTCAACTCAGCTCCACTCCTCCTCACCCTGACTCCCCACACAGACATGCACAATTGATCTGACTTTCAGGGGTCATAATTATGCTTGCATTTTTGAGGTTTCTGCTAATGGATTTTACCACTTAGCCAAAGTCTTAACATTCTCTTTCCTTCATACTCACATTGCATTACACCACATACTTAGATTTTTTATGACAATTCTGGAAACTGATGGGTACACACACATACATGCACATACAAACTGAATGAAAGTTGCACTGTGCTATTTGCTGGAGAGAATTCCATTATGATGGTTTCAACAAAGCACTGTTACTGGAAGTCACTAGTCAGGACTTTTAAACCGTTTATTCTAGCATATTTTACCTTTTAGTACTCTTCCTTGTAGACTTTGTTCTGCTTACTTGTGCTTTTTTTTTAATGTTTACTTTTCTTTCAAATTGTAAGAAATTTTACAAATTTGCTTTCAAATTGTAAGAAAGAAGAAAAAAATAACCTGTTAATTTAAGAACGGAGAAGGAATTCCTCTTAGGTGAAATGAATATGTTTCTTGAGATCAGCACCATGGTAGACCATCCGTTTGGTTGAACAATGAATGTCTTTCAGCACAGGAATAGGCTGGGTGAGAAGTGAGGCAAAGGGAAACATATTACTGTGAATGGTCACGTGAGAAGCATTTTGAGCTTCTCTAGGCAGCCTGAGAACAAGAAAGAAGATGAAAGTAGGTGGGGAACTACAGATCTAGAAACTTAGGCAATGGTTGACATTCTATATTAAAGAAGAGTGAAGTCTCCAATGTCAGAAATGGCTAAGAGGCTTTAAAATCAGACATAACTAATTCTTAATTCCAAGTTGTTGCCTATGTTACTATAATATGGGAACAACCCTTCTCCAATCACTTTGCACCAAAACTTCACACTAGTCTGCTAGTCATAGATAAATATACAGCTCTGAGTAGTTGCTATTTGAGGGTGTGAAATGATTGGGGGCAATGTACAGTGGGTGAAGAGGTGAGGAAAATCAAAGGCATAAGCAAGAAGCAAAGGCAGAGTAGTGATATAAACTTCAGCAAAAGTAACATTTCAGTGCCAATGGTGGCTGGCAGAAATTTAAGTGCCACCACTTCTCACTCTAAATCTGTAGCAAATATGAGAAGTGAGATTTGACAGCTTTATTTAAAATGTTTTCAATACTGTGGAGTGCTTATTGCATCCAGGAGCTGATTTTTGCATTACAATATAAACTGCATTTAGAAAAGAGTTCTGAGGGTATCCAATGATATCAGTTTTAAATTGTGCATTTATGTGTATTGGTAGACAAAGGAGATAAGAAGAAACAGGAGGAGGGAGGTAAAGAAGAGAAGAGGAAGAAAAAGGGAAAAGGAAGACGGGAAAAAGATGTGCCAAAGTTCTCTTTATGTGGACAGCATGAACTTTCTGCTACTGCCCCTCTTTCCTCCCCCCTTCCTTTTTAACCTCTCTTCTTTTCTTCATTTTCTTTTTCCCTTCTAAAATGGTTTGGATTTATGTCCCCACCCAAATCTCATGTTGAATTGGAGGAGGGGCCTGGTGAGAGGTGATTGGATCATGGGGATGGATTTTTCCCATGCTGTTCTCACAAGAGTGAGTGACTTCTCATGAGATTTGATGGTTGAAAAGTGTGTGGCACAGTCCCCCTTTGCACTCTCTCTCTTCTGTCACCATGTGAAGAAGGTCCTTGCTTCCCTTTCGCCTTCTGCCATGATTATAAGTTTCCCGAGGTCTCCCCGTCATGCTTCCTGTTAAGATTGCAGCACTATAAGTCAATGAAGCCTCTCTCCTGCATCAATTACCCAGTCTCAGGTAGTTATATATAGCAGTGTGAAAACAGACTAATATACCTTCTTTTATTCCTCCCTTCTTTTCTTCCCTCCTGCTCTCATTGTCTTCCTGGCAATGAAAGAGAACAGATTGCAGTAGAAATGGTATATAACAATTTTGGAGAAAGGCAGCTTTTAATCAGCAACACCTGCATTCTCTTTGGTTTTACTAACATCATGCAGGAAATTAATTGTGAATGAGTGTTCATATGAGTCTCCGAATCTTCAGTGGGATGAAGTATATTTACCTAAATATGGAGGGCAAGTGTAGGCTTCTTAGTGAAGAGCTCGTCAGATGTGGGAGAAAAGTGGGTAAGAATGGGGAAAGGGCTTAATAAAGTTTGTAGAAATACATCATTGGTTTTCAGAGAAAAGCTGTATGGGGCAACTGGGGAAAAATAATAAGCAATTGGTGGAAACTGATAGTGTTCTTATCCTTTCTCAAGGACACCAACCCTGCGTTTCAGACCATTTCCCTGTTATTTAGACTCCTATAGATCTTCTTGTTGGCTCTTATTACAATTGAAATCAGTTTATTAGTTGTGTCTTCTCTACTACATTGTAAATTTTATGATGTCAGGGACTGTAAATTGCTTATACAGTGATAGGCACTTACATACTCTTATTGTTAACCTCTATATATCCCCACCTAGTATAATGCCTGGAACATGGTAGTCATTAAATATTTGCTTAAAGAAGGAATAAAATGACAGATGCAGAGGGGAGACACTTAAACTAAAGAGGTCAATGAACTGACCCGGCTTATCCAAAGTGAACATTCTCACCCAAGGGCTAATTATCAATCAGGTATATGTGACTTTGTATATCATTTATATGCCTCCTAAGGATGTTCAAGTATAAGGAAAATTTGCTTACTAAAATTAAGTCAAATATTTATTAACATAAACAGATTTTTAAAACAATCTGATTTTAGGAAAATTATTTTACATTTTTTTAAACTTTAGAATTTATTTAGAGTTCTTCGTGACAACTCATAGTGAGTTAGTCATTGTAATAGACATTGTTTTAGTGAATTCTGGCCCTGAATTTCATGTTGAGATTTTCATATAACTCATAATTGAATTTAACTAGATTTGAACTAATTGCTTATTGCTTGTTTAATAGATTAAAATGCATGGATTTTTTTATGTTATGGACTAAGATTCTTGCCCCCCCCAACTTCAGTAACGTTTTTGTTTTATTTGTAACTATTTCCTCTGGCAAATTCCTTTAATAATCACTTTCCCCACTGCAAAGTGTGAAGTACAAGGCCTCTAACAAATTATTCAAGTGAATGGTGACGTAAATTACACTGTAGATAGGCTGTCATTAGTGATGACGGGTGTGTCCTTTTCAAAGATTATGATTTCCTGCTTCTTAAAAGAACAGGGAGTGGAAATCCAAGTGGAGACTAGCTTGTGGTTACATTTTGATGACTCAGTATCATGACTGAAATCAAGGACCACATTTTTTTGATAGGTTGAATTTTTGAAATGGAAACAGCGTCATAATTATGGTATTTCAGATGTTCGTATGACCTACATTTATACATGTATTTATAATTTTGTTACTTTGCTTCTATATATTTTCTCTGGTGTTTACACATTTCTTTAAAAGAGACATACTACAAAAATTAAATATTTTAATTGACTTTATTTAAGGTGTTTTGAAATTGCTTATTTATGAATGATTTTAGTTTGTCTAGGTTTAATATAACCTCAACTATCTGTTAGGAAAAAGTACTTTCAGCATTCTCTGATAACTGATAAAAATTTATATTACAGAAGGCTAAGGACTCTTACCAAAATCTCTTTCGTTTTTCGTGTTGGAATTTAGGCTTTAGCTGAGTGAAATAATTACAGGCAAGACTGGACACATCAGACCATTCCAAGGATTCCGATGATTCTCTTGTGCTGTGGAACTGATGGTGTTCTCTGGCATTTAAGGTAGTTTGAGATGGCATACTATTTTGTTACATAATGCAATAGAATTTAATTCAATTCAATTTTATTGATGAAATAATTAAAACCTACAGAAACAAAGAAAATAATGTAACAAACACACGATGCGCGATTTAGGTTTAACAGATGCTATTTTGCCATGTTCCTTGAGTTCACAGCTTATTTTTACCTTAAAGAAATAATACATTAAAGATCCCAGCAAAGCTTTATCGCTGGAACCCTCCCTTCTCTTGCCTCGTAGGTAAACTACTCACTATTCAGGAACTGGTAATAACCTAATGTTCTTTTACTAAGTATTGAATGAATTCATAAACAATATGCAAAATTGTATTGTGTACTCTTAAACTTTACTTAAATAGTATCATACCCTGTGTATCTGACTGCGGTTTGCTTTTCTCACTTAACTTGATAGTTTTAAGTTGTTAATACATGCAGATTTAGTACATACAGTTTACCAGTAGGAATATACCACAATTTGTTCATTTCTCTGTGATGTTTCTGCGTTTTTGCTGGGATAAACAATATTGCAATGCAGGATCCTTGTGCTTGTCTCCATTGAGCCCTTGTAAAGAAATTTATTTAATGCAGATATATGGAAGTGTAATTCCTAACTCATAGGGCAGGTGTGACTTTAGATATTCTAAATATCTAGATAATAGATAATATTCTAAATATTCTAGATATTTCTAAATTGCTCCCTAAAGTCATTGTATAAATTTACATTTGAAGGTCAATATTTAGGTTTCCTTTCCCCATATCCTCACCAACATGTGGATGTTAATCATCCTAAATATTTGCCAACTGAAGACAGGTGAAACCTTAACTTTTCTTTCCCCGTGTAAAGTAGTTGGTTAAGATTTGTTACGATAAGACCAGAAGATACAATTACTTCTTTTTCTTTTCTGTAAGACCTCTGGCCTGAGGAATGACATTCATTACATTCCTAGGTTCATGACACAACATTATTAGTCCAGTCATGGCCATATTTTTGCTTATCTGTTTGTTTATAAATAATGCCGTGGACACCCATGACCTCTCAAACCCCTCTCCCTTTGCATCACTCAGCCCTAAAGTTTAGTTTGCCTTTTAGGAATTTGTGTGTGTGTGTGTGTGTGTGTGTGTGTGTGTGTGTGTGGTTTGCATTTGCTTGTTGCTAAACTTTATAAAGAGAGTGTCATATTGAATTGCTTTGGGGGTTTTATTATGTTAAGATTTTCCCGTTTTTACATGCAGTTGTAGTCTTCTTTTTCATGCTCCATGGTGTGAATAAAACACAATTCATTTAACATTCTCCAGTCAAAGACAATTTGGGATGTTTGTAACTTTTTGCTTTTTGATTATTCTTGTCAACATCTCTTGGTGCACATGGATAAAGTTTTTGCCTAGCTAAATTGCTATGAGTAGAATTGGTGGGTTTGGGGTATACAAATTTCTACTATACTGGTCTTTGAAATGTTTTGTAAGATCGCCTGTAAACTCATCCAGATCTTGTATCAATTCTGTGTAAGATTTTAGCAACACTTCAATTTCTTTACTAATGATAGTGCCATTCAGATGTTCTATGTTCTCACAAGTTAGTTTTCTTAGGTTAACTTTTAACAGAAATATGTTCATTTCACCTACGTTTTCAATCTAATTTGAACAAAGTTATTGATAATATTTGCTAGTTCTCTTTATAATTTCAGTTGTATCATTAGTACTATCTCCTTTGTCATTCATAATATTATATTTGCATTTTCTGTCTCTACCTTTTTATTCATCAATATTACCAGAAGTTTGCCTTTATTTCCCTACTCTTAAAATAGCTAGAATTTGTTGAGTTTTTCTATTTTATCTTCATCTATTTTGTTATCTTAATTATCTTCTTTACTTAACTTTCTTTGGGCCTATTGCTTACTCTTAATCTTTTATGTTGGACAGTTACTTTTTAATTTTTAGTCTTTCTTCTTTTCTAATGGGAGCAGTAAAGGCTGTAAATCCCCCTCTCAATGTGGCCTAAGGTATTCCTCACATATTTAGATATACTATTATTATTGTTATTCACCCCTAAGAATTGTAACATTTATTACCTTTATTTTTCTTTTAGACCAATGAGTTTTAATGGGGATTTTGATTTTCCTGTTTCTAACTTAATTGTGTTGCAGTCAAAGAGCATGAATTGTATAATAGGTCTTATCTGAAGTATTTTGGGATTTCTTAAATGTCATAGGATGTAGTCAACTGTGATAACTCTTCCATACATGTTTGAGAGGAATATGTTTTTTCCACCAGTGTTTTCTTTGATGAGACTATATTAGCCTGGGAACGTGCAAGGGAACAGATGAGGATCTATGTTAATATCTAGGTAAAATGCCGTATAACTTGTAATTGAATTGTGGATTGTACAATTTTGAGATTGATGAGGTAAACCTGACTCAGATGAGATACTGGCATATGCCAGATTTGCTTGGATGTAGATTGCTTTCAGATCTAGAAAGAGAATGTCATGGCAACAGAAAGCCTCAGCTTTCTTGTATGTTATGGTCTGCAAGTGGTGAAAGGGAAACACCATCAGTGCTGAAGAATGTAGCTAAGATCTCTGTGGTATACCTTGACTACACTTGCTTTCTTCTCTTTGTGCTTCAGGTAAGTAAACACTACTTGATTTCCACAAGCAGTGCCCGTCAATGTTTATTATAGACAAATGTCAACAAAGCGGTTGTGTACCTGATACATAATTTTTTCAATGCTGCTTCACCAGCCGGAATTCTCCACAGCCAGTGGCACCTCTGCCCAGGTTTTGTTGGGGCCACTGGGCCTTGGTATCTGGACAAGAGGGAGACAGTGGCACCCCAAAACTCAGAGATGCCAGCAACTGTGGAGTCCCAAGGGTTGTTACAGCTTTGCTCAGGGAGTCCTGAGGTCTGAGCCCCAAGGAAGTGTTACAGCTCTCTTTCTTCCTGCTGCCTGCAACTTGGTGAAGGTGGGTATGTCACACATCTTGTTTGGTCCCACCACCTGGAGCTCAGTGAACGGGGGTGTGTGTTGCCCAGCAGTTTTTTTCACTCCTGTAGCTTGATTAGCAGGAGTGTGTGTAAACAGCACCTTTTACACCTGCTCTTCCCCGGGTTCTGGGTTCTTGTCTCATGACCAAGAGGAATGAGGTATGGTGGACATCAGAGGGTGAGCAAGGCAGAGAAGAATTTTATTGAGTGACAGAAAAGCTCTCAACAACAAGAGGGGACCCAAAGTGGGTAGCCCTCTGTGATGATGAGTCCACAATTTTTATGGGCTCAGAATGGGGAAGCACATGCTGATTGGTCCACGGGCAGGCCTGGGAAAAGCAGCATTCAATTCGCTAAAAGGCATGGGGGAAGTTTTCACTCCAGTTGTGGACTCCACCCAGAACTGGCAGCTCAGGTTCTCAGGTTTCAGGCTGTCTTTGGTTTGAAGGTCAGGTTTCATCAGGGAACCTCTCCTGTCTGCCTAGGGATTCATCTGTCTCCTGTTGCTATCATATCTAAGGTCACTTTTTCATGTGTTCTGCCAATTAAATTGTCTCTTCTTTGAATAATCTGATTAAATCCTTTGTCCTTTCTATCTTGAATTGTTTGCTTTCCTTATACCTTTCCACACACACACACACACACACACTCTGGACTTTACAACTTTCTCTTAGATGCAAAACAAATATGGTCTCTTGGATATGGTCTATTTCTATATTTATAGTAATTTTAATGTACAGAAAAATTTTAATTTAATATCATACACGTACAAATACTTTATAGTTTCATTTTCTTTTTTCATTTTCACAATTCTTTAAATATTCTATTCAGAGAATACTACGTGCCAGGTACTAGATCTAGGGGTACATCAGCAAACACAATAGACAAAGTGCCTATTCCCTTCTCAGCACTGATAATAACTGATATAAAAAAAAGTAAAACAGGGTTATGATATAGCGAATGGTAAGCATTAAGTGTGGAGGTTCATATTTTATATCTGATGGCCAGAAACAAGCCCTTTTGATTAGAGCAGAGAACTTGTTAGGTGAGGGAGGAAGCAACCCATGTAGATATTTGTCTTGTTTAAAATGTTTTCACTGCTCTGATGACATAGCATTTACTCCTAAACATTCTTGTAAAATATTTTAAAAATTAGCTTTTCATATTCAGGTCTTTAATCTGTTTAAAATATTTTTGTGTATACTTTGAGGTAAGAATCTAATCTGAATTTTTTCTATGCAGAAAGCCAACTATTTTAACACCATGGATTACATAGGCCATTCTGTCTCCACTGTTTTGTAATGCTGCCTGTTGTACACCTTTGGCTTCATATGTAATTGAGCCTTTTAAAGTAAGCTTTCTATTCTGTTCTGTTGGTCTACTTACTTGTTTCTGTACCAAGATCACTAGTTTAATTACTGTGTTTTTGTAGTAAGTCTTGATTTCCAGTTGACTCTTTCCTCCTCTTACTTGCTTTTATTTTCTAATTTGTACTGATTATTCTTGGCTTTTCATCTTAAAATATATCTTTGAGTATGAACTTATCTAGTTTTCTAAAAATTTTTAAAAATATTTTATTGTCACATGTCAAATCATTTAATGAGGATTGCTATCTTCAAGCTATTGAGTTTTGTCATCCAGGAAAGGGCATATATCTCTATGAATTTAAGTCTGCTTATAAATCCTTCAGTGAAGATTTTAATATTTTATAAAGCTTTCATTTATTTCTAGGTAAACTACATTTTTCAACCTTTAATACTTTTTAAAGGTTTTTTTTTTTTTGCTTTTGGATATATAATTTTTTTGGTATAATTATCTGATATTCAGCAACCTTACAGGGCATCCTTATTATTTTAAATATATTTGTTGGTAGAGTCTCTTTGACTTTCTATTTAGACAATAAACTAAAGTGTGAATAACAAAAAAAATGTGAATAACAAAAACTCTTTATATACTTTTTTTTTTACAATACTTAGCCATTTTATTTATTTTCTTTCTTGTCTGTTTTTGTTGGCTAAAATTCCTTTTTTTGTTGTTTTGTTTTGTTTTTTGGGTTTTTTTGAAACAGTCTTGCTCTGTCACCCAGGCTGGAGTGCAGTGGCGGGATCTCGGCTCACTGCAACCTCCACCTCCCATGTTCAAGCAGTTCTGGCTCAGCCTCCCGAGTTGCTGGGATTACAGGAGTCTGCCACCATGCCCTGCTAATTTTTGTATTTTTAGTAGAGACGGGGTTTTGCCATGTTGGCCAGGCTGGTCTTTAACTCCCGACCTCAGATGATTAGCCCACCTCAGCCTCTCAAAATGCAGAGATTACAGGTGTGAGCCACCACTCCTGGCCAATTTCTAGTAAATTTCTAATAAAATGTTTAATAGCATATGTGAATATACATTTTATTATATATGCATATGTAAAAATAATATACTATACATAAACTATATTAAATTTATCATTTTGCCATCTTTTAGTTACATGATTACACATTAAAGGATTCCAAAAATTGTAAATTCCATATTATGTACATTCCAGTATACGAATTGTAAATTCTATACTTATACAAGAAAATTGCATATAAATAATACACAAAGGACTATGCTTATTTTCTATTGTTCAATTATCTTTCTATTCTAAGATATCAGATTATTATGAATTTTAAAATACATTATTAAATATGATTTGCCAATATTTTAAGTATCTTTGTTAACACTTTAGCATCCATTTATATTTTAGGTAAGGTTGGATTTCCTTTTTCCATGTTTTTACTGTGTTTTTCTATTGTTTGATACCAAAATTATAATAGTGTAATAGAAAAGAACTGGGAGTTTTTCTGCTTTTACTACTTTGGTAATAGTTTGCAAAAGTTAGGAATTATGTGTCCTTTAAATGTTTGTGGATGTCTCCTATAAAATACCTGTCTACTTCTTGTTGGTTATTTTGTTAAATGTAGCTTTTAACTGTTGATTGAGTTCTAACTATTTAAAAATATATTCCAATTTTCTATTTATTTTTGAGTCATTTTGGTAGTATTGGTTTTTCTAGAAAATTGCTCTTTTAATCTGACTTTTAAAATAAATTGTTCCGAATTAGGGCCCTTTATTAAGGTTTTTAAACTTGTATTTTGTTACTAGTTATTTCCTGTATTTTTTTCTTAAGGTTTAGTCATGACTGCCTCTCCTTATCTTGAGCCATCTTGTCAAAAGCATGCTTAAATTTATTAGCTTTTCAGAAAAACAGTTGTCGCATTTGTTATTTCTCATCATTATGTTTACATCTATTTCTGTTATCATGTTTTCTACCTTTTGTCTACATTCTTGGCACTTGCCTCATTGTTTGTTACATTTTTGTGGTTATTAAAATCGGTATTCATTCACAAAGGTTAAATATCAGCGTTAAAAAGAAGTATAAACTAAAACTATTTGTCCTACTTTTACCCCCATCTGCTCAATTTCTATGCAGAGATTTTACACAATTATCTTTATGCACACACACAATTATTGCCCTTCTTTTGTTACTTAATATCAGATATGTTATGTTTTAGAAATTTACCTATACCACTACATTATGAGATTTAAATAAATTTTTAAAGCTGGTTAGTATTTCATTGTATATTTGGATAATTATTTAACTATTCCCTTTTAATGGATATTGATTTTTTCCCAAACTTTTGCTGTCATGAACTCTGATGCAATGGTAATAGTTTACCGCATCTAACTTATCTTTACATGTATTTTTGCTGAATCATCTGGCAACAAATTACATACACTATGACACCCATATATATTTCACATGCATCTCTGAAAGGTAATGATATTCTCCTATGCAATTACAATTTTATTGTCATATCTAAGAAAATTAACAATAATTCCATACATAATTTAAAATACAATTCTTATTCATATTTTTTCAATTTTCCAAAATATATCATATATATGTAAAAACCTGAAGTTCAATCAAGTTTGACAAACTGCATTAGGTTGTTGCATTGCTTTAGTTATTTTGAATCTAGAACACTCTCTCTCCCTTTTTATTTTTTATTACACTGAGTTTTTGAAAATTCCAGGCCAGGCCGGGCACAGAAGCTCACGCCTGCAGGCAGATCACCTGAGGTCAGGAGTTCGAGACTCGCCTGACCAACATGGCAAAACTCCATCTCTACTAAAAATACAAAAATTAGTTGGGCAGTGTGCTGGGCTCCTGTGATCCCAGCTACTTGGGAGGCAGAGGTTGAAGTGAGCAGACATCATACCAGTCTGGGTGACAGTGAGACACTGTCTCAAACAGAAAGAAAGAAGGAAAAAAGAAAGAAAGAGAGAGAGAGAGAGAGGAAAATTCCAGGCCAACTGTGGCATAGATTTGATCATATTCTGGATTTTTCGGATTGTTTTGTTTTCTTATCACTGGATTCAGGGTAAGCATTTTTGGCAATAATTTTACATAAAGTATATTGCGTTATCAATATTGGTTATGTTAACTGGCATTATTGGTGATGTTAGGTTTGGTCATTTAATTAAGGCAGTGACCACCAGATCTCCCTTTTACAAAGATACATTTTCCTGTGAAATTTATAAGTCATCTTTGGATGAATAATTCAAAAGTGTGTGAATATTTTCTATTTTAATAAGATTTCACTCAGTGGTTTCCACATTCATTATGATGCTTGTCTGAATCAATTATTGAATAGAATTGCAAAATCATTGATTTTCTTTCTTTCATTCCTTTTACGTTTATTAGCTGTGATTCTTTAAAGAACATCCCTTTTCTTTTTTCCCTTCTCTCTTCTCTCTTCTAATAAAACTACACTCATCATTTAAAAAAATGTATAATAATTCATTGCAAACATTATCTTTCTTAGTGCTCAAATTATTCCAAGTTTGGCCAGAATATCCTGCTTCAAGAAAGCTTCTCCTTTTGACCAACTCTATTTGTTAATGAGAACATTCTTGATTTTTGAAATTGTATTTCAATATGATTAAGATTGAATATCTTTGCATATGTGTAAAAGCCATATGTATTTTTTTTACTGTGAAGAATTTATTAATATCCTTTGCTCATTTTCAGTTAGGTTGCTCATTGTTTTGTTATCAATTTGTATGAACTTTGTTAAATTTAAAAGGACTAGAACTTTGGCTTTGGTTTTAAATATATCACATTTTTGTGACCTTATGATTTTATGTTTTGACTTCATGATTTTTTCTTTTTGCCAGAAAGATTTCAATAATTTATCTTGTTAAAATGATCTCTTTTTTTTTTCGTGGCTTCTAGAGTTTGTGTCAGTTAGACAAACCTTTTGCACTCAAGATTCTAAAGGAATTCTACTATGTTTTATTACAGGACTTTCTACCATGTTTTATTATAGGACTTTTGTGACTTTATTTTTACATTTATACCTTTGATCTATTATGATTTTATTTTTGTTGTATGGTATGAACAATTAATTCAACTTTATGTTTTTCTAACAGTTTAGGGTTTCCCACTTCATTTATTAAAAAATAATTTTAGCTTTTATTTTATTTTATTTTATTTATTTTTTTTTGAGACAGAGTCTCGCTCTGTCACCCTGGCTAGAGTGCAGTGGCCGGATCTCAGCTCCATTGCAACCTAACCTCTGCCTCCTGGGTTTACGCCATTCTCCTGCCTCAGCCTCCCGAGTAGCTGGGACTACAGGCGCCCGCCACCACGCCCGGCTAGTTTTTTGTATTTTTTAGTAGAGACGGGGTTTCACCGTGTTAGCCAGGGTGGTCTCGATCTCCTGACCTCGTGATCCGCCCATCTCGGCCTCCCAAAGTGCTGGGATTACAGGCTTGAGCCACCGCGCCCGGCCGCTTTTATTTTAGATTCGGGGGCACATGTGCATGTTTGTTACATGGGTAAATTATGGGTATATTATGATGCTGGTGTTTGGGGTATTAATGATCCTATCACCCAGGTAGTAACCGTCACTGATAGTAGCCAATGGGTAGTTTTTCAGTCCCCACCTCCTCCGTCTCTCTCCACTAAAGTAGTCCCCAGTACCTGTCTTTCCCATCTTTATGTCTATATGTACTCAGTGTTTAGCTTCCACTTATAAGTGAGAACATGTGGTATTTACTTTTCTGTTTTCTGCATTAATTCACTTAGGATAATGGCCTTCAGCTGCATCCATGTTTCTACAGAGGACATGATTTTGTTCTTTTTTATACAGCTGAGTAGTAGTAGTCCATGGTGTCTAACCAAGTCCCACATCATTTTTAAATAGTTGATATTTTTTCCTCTGGTTTGAGATGATACTTTTATCATTTGGTAAAATTCAAAATTTATTTGGGCCAATTTCTGGTCTTTAGATTCTGTTTTTAATTTACCTACACCACTGGGTTTTAACTACTGAACAATCGTAGTATATTTTGATGACCTTGTGTTTTCTCAATCTTTGTTTTTTAGTCATAAAAAGTTAACATTTTCATATAGTTGTAGAATTACTTTTCCTGGTTAAAAATGTTCCTGGCATTTTTATTTGTATTATGTTCCATTTATAAATTAACTTAAAAAATTGACAACTTATGTTATTAGTATTACTATCTAAAAACATGACATAGCTTTCTATCTGGTGAAGCTGTTTTTTAAAAACATACAATTTACAGGCCAGGCACCGTGGCTCACACCTGTAATCCCAGCACTTTGGGAGGCCGAGGCGGGTGGATCACGAGGTCAGGAGATCGAGACCATCCTGGCTAACATAGTGAAACTCCGTCTTTACTAAAAATGCAAAAAATTAGCCGAGCATGGTGGCGGGCGTCTGTAGTCCCAGCTACTCAGGAGGCTGAGGCAGGAGAATGGCGGGAACCCGGGAGGCGGAGCTTGCAGTGAGCCGAGATCGCACCACTGCACTCCAGCCTGGAGGACACAGCGAGACTCCGTCTCAAAAAAAAAAAAAAAAAAAAAAAAGACATATCTTTCTATCTGGTCAAGCTGTTTTTTTAAAAATATACAATGTACAAATGTTTTATTCTTAGCTTTTAAATTCTTTGTTACTGTTGTAAATGGTATGATGTCTTTCATTATGTCATGTAACTTGTTTGTATATATAAAATGTACTGATTTGGAAACTTATTTATTTGTAACCATTACTTTAAAATAGTTTAATTCATTGTAGGAGAGATTTTTGTTGTTGTTGTTGTTGAATGTTTTATTTTTTTCCAGGTAATTAATCATAAAATAACGAGTTTTTCTGTTCTTTTTTTCGTTCTTCATGCTTTTTCTTGTCTAATTCTAGCAGTTAATGCATAGAAAATGATAAATGATAGAGGTGACAATATCTTTGTCTTATCTCTAACTTTAAGAAGAGTACTGTAATATTCCCAAATACTAGAGGTTGCACAAAGCAGTTCATCCCTATTCAACCGTACCCTATCCCAGTTCATCCCAGGTGAAAGTCTTAGTAACTGCAATACAGCAGCCTGACAGGAGCTATACATACGCTGCTGGTCACTTGAGTTGGACTCGTTACTGCCATTTGGAAGGTGAGTGAATAAACTACAGATTTTTTTGAGTCTTCACTCAACTACGTTCAATGTCAACTGTTTTAATTTGAGTTCTCTGGAAAAATACCACAAAATAAGGAAATGCTTCCATGAATACTGTGGAGGGAGTGCAGGAAGCAGAACATGGAAGAGAAAGACAAAGAAAGGTAGAATTTCAGGTAAAGTCCTGGCCTGATCCTGCAGATTGGGAAAATAACTCTAGAGGGCAAAATACACTTTAGAGATTGTCGCAACTCAAGGCAAGTGTGTTAGACTGTCATTTTCTCAAATCAAGGAGTGACTGGTTAACATCCCTTAACATTCCACAAGGGATGTAAACTCCCAGGCATCTCTCTGTCCCATGGGAAAAATAGCTCCGTCAATCTAAGCGCCATCCTCTCAGGAGAGTTGCAGGTACGACTTTTTAAGCAAAAACAGAAGCTAAGGAACAAATGCCCAGAAATAAGAAAAGTGTTATGAGAAAATCTCCGTAGAACATCAACTATCACCTACAATTGATATTTTTTCCTATTGATTTAATATTGAGAGAAGCGTGTTGAATTTTCCAACATTTGCTTATCAAATTTTGTTATTTTATTGTATCTGCCTCACATATTTTGTGCTGTGTTCTTAGATGCATAAAGATGTTTTATCTGTACAATGACTCTCTTCATACATAATATTTTTTGCCTTACCATGTTTTTGTTTTAACTCCTATCTTGTAGGAATAGCAAGCACTGAATATGCAAGGAGAGTTGCTAGTAAGAGAGAACATCAAAGTGGAAATAGTCAATTCTTGCATGTTCTCTTAAGCCAGAGTTAGCGAACTTTTTCTGTAAAGAGGCAAATTATAAAAATTTCTTATTTGGCCATTCAGTATCTTTTGCAGTTACTCAACTCTACTGTTGTAGTATGAAAGCTGCCATAGGCAATATACAAATGAGTGGGCATGGCTATGTTCTAATAAAATTTTATTTATAAAACTTCCTGTCAGTGCCCATTGCACTGACTTTGTAATACCTTATTTGCAGTTAAGATAGTGCTAAACAAAGAGTTGGCAAACTACACAGGAGCTAAGAAAAAAATTATGTTTTTGAAGGGCTGTAACACACACAGACACAGACACACACACACACACACACACACACACACAGATACACAGAACATGGACAGAAACAATGTAGCCTTACAGCCTAAAATATTTGCTGCTTGGCCTTTTACAGGAAGTTGGCCAATGTCTGCACTAAACTCACAAAAATGAGTTCCGCAGTTTTTCCTCCTTTTTTCACTTTCTGAAATAATTTCTCTAAGGAGGAGATTATTTATTTCATAAAAATTTGGTATGCCTTACCTGTAAAACAAATAGAATCCAGTTTTGTTTGGTTTTGTTTTTTGAGCCAGGGATATCCTTGATTAACACCATAAGTAGTTGCCCTTCCATTCACTTTTTCTGTTTTTTCTAGTGACATAACAGAATCGATTCATTTTCCAAAAATGTATCCATTTTATTCTGAGTCTCAAATTATTTTCCATGTAGTAGATCACCATACTCTTTTATTATTTAAAAATTCTCTTTAGCTCTCTATTTTCTCTTTTTTTAAACTCACATTTAATGTATTTCCTAATTTTTTATTGCTTACATTTGCCAAACCTGTATCTAAATTATTATTCTTTCTAAATAATTAGATTTTCCAATTGGGAATGTTTTCTATTCCCCTTTTGTTCTTAATTTTTTGATTTCTGTAATTATCTTTTTTTCTTCTTTGACTATATTCTTTTTACTTAAATTTTTCTGTTGAATATTGAGCTCATTTCCTCTTTTATTTTCTGATGAATGTATCTTGAAGCTTTAAGTTTTCCTTTAAGTTTTCTTTAATCTACTCTAATGAATTTGAACATAAGGTTTTCATTGTTACTCAGTCTTAAGTATTTTGTGAATTTTTTCTCAGGGCCATTTTCTAATTTAAAGAAAAGTTGGTAGTATGATTTTTTTTTTTTTTGAGACAGAGTCTCCCTGCGTCACAATTTCAGCTCACTATAACCTCTGCCTTCCAGGCTCAAGAGATTCTCCTGCCTCAGCCTCATACTGGGATTATAGGCGTGAGCCACTGCACCCAGCTGGTAGTATGATTTTTAATTTCCAGACATATAAGATTTATTTTATTAGTTTTATAACTATTAATTTCTAATTTTGTTGCATATTTATGTAGCAGGACGGGCGGCAGACAAAACTCCTCAGACACCGAGTTAAAGAAGGAAGGGGTTTATTCGGCCAAGGGCATCGGTAAGACTCCTGTCTCAAGAGCCAAGCTCCCCGCAATTCCTTTCCCTTTTAAGGGCTCACAACTCTAAGGTGATGCCTGTGAGAGGGTCATGATTGATTGAGCAAGTAGGGAGTACGTGACTGGGGGCTGCATGCACCAGTAATTAGATCAGAACAAAACAAGATAGGGATTTTCACAGTGCATTTCTATACAATGCCTGTAATCTATAGATAACATAACCGATTAGCTCAGGGGTGGATCTTTAACTACCAGGCCCAGGGTGCGGCGCCGGGCTGTCTGCCTGTGGATTTCATTTCTGTCTTTTAGTTTTTACTTCTTCTTCTTTCTTTGGAGGCACAAATTGGGCATAAGATGATATGAAGGGTGGTCTCCTCCTTTACTTATAGTAAGAGTGTGTAGTTTATATAATGTTGATTATTTGGAATTTGCTGGGATTTCATTTTTGTCTTTGATACGAATAGTTTTTTTAATGTTTCATATATACTTGAAAATAATTTTTATTTTGTATTTGGTGGATGGGAAATTCTCTATAAAGTAACTGTATTGAGGCCGGGCACGGTGGCTCAAGCCTGTAATCCCAGCACTTTGGGAGGCCGAGGCGGGCGGATCACGAGGTCAGGAGATTGAGACTATCCTGGCTAACACGGTGAAACCCCATCTCTACTAAAAATACAAAAAAAACTAGCCGGGCGAGGTGGCGGGCGCTTGTAGTCCCAGCTACTCGGGAGGCTGAGGCAGGAGAATGGCGTGAACCCGGGAGGCGGAGCTTGCAGTGAGC
>NW_012115544.1:3744142-3754731 GCF_000951035.1 Colobus angolensis palliatus | reverse complement strand
TGAGGTCAGGAGTTCGAGACCAGCCTGGCCAACATGACAAAATCTCGTCTTTATTAAAAATACAAAAATTAGCTGGGCATGGTGGCACATGCCTGTAATCCCAGCTACCCGGGAATCTGAGGCAGGAGAATCACTTGAACCGGGCAGGCAGAGGTTGCAGTGAGCCGAGATTATATCACTGTACTCTAGCCTGGGCAACACGGTGAGTGAGACTCCGTTTCAAAAAAAAATAATAAAATAAAGTAAAATAAAATAAAATAAATGTAAAGCTCAGTGAATTGTCAGAAAGTTAAAATATTCAGGTAATTACTACCTAGGTTATAAAATAGTACAATACCAGGACTCTAGAACTGTTTTGGTTCCCCCTCGCAATCACTAGAAATGCTTATCTCCAAAGATAACCAGAGAGTTCTCAGACTGTAGAATCATTTCACCTGTTTTTAAACTTTATATAAATTGAACCATGCAGTATATGCTTTTTTCTTCTGTCTTCTAACATTATGTGAGAATCACCCATATTGTTTTTTATATCACTATTGTTCATCCTTTTTTTTTATAGCATTGCAGTATTTCACTGAATAAATACAATGATATATATATCTGTTACACTGTTAATGGACATTTGGTTATTTTCAAATGAATAAAGGTACTAGGAATGTTCTCATCCATGCTTTTTGACATATAGATGCCCTGCATTTTTATTGGGCATAGTCCCAGGAGTTTTTTTTGTTGTTGTTCAAAGGGTGTGTGTCTGTTTAACTTTAAAAGATACCATCAAAACTTTCTATAATGGATGTACCAATTTGTATCCCGCCAGCAGCAGTGTAAGAATTCTGGTTGCTCCATGCTGTCAGTACTCCTGGTATTGCTAGTCTGTCTCATGTGAGCCACTCTCAGTGGGAATAGATGGCTTATTGTGGTTTCGGTTTTAATTGCCCCAATAACTAATACTGTTGAGCAGGTTTTCACAAATGAATTGACTATTTTATTGAACATCTGTTCAAATTTCTTGGCCATTTTTTATTGGGTTGTCTGTCATTTTCCTATTGATTTATACAAACTTATTATTTATTCTCAATATGAGAGCTTTGCAAATTGGAAATATTTTGCCCTATTTTAAAATTCACTTTTATAACCAAGTAATATATTTTGATGAACTCAAATTCTTAATTTTAATGTATTACACTGTATTTTTCTCTTTTTTATATTAGGGTTTGTGAGTCCCTTTTAAGAAATCCCTGCTTACACAAAGTTTAGAAATACATTCTGCATTTTCCTCTAGATCAGCACTGTCCATTAGAATTATAAAGTAAGCCACAACTTTGAACCACAGATATGATTTTAATTTTTAGTAGCCATAATAAAAAATAAAATAGGTAAAACTAATATGAATAATACAAATTGTTAATAACTTTTTTGTTATTTTTCTTTAACTAAGACTTCAAATTCTAGTCAGATTTCAAGAGCTGATAACCACATGTGACAAATTACTATCATATCGGGTGACCCATTTCTAGAAACATTCATGATGCACCATTCAAATTTAGCTCCATGATCCATGTACAATTGACTTTTGATATGTTATTAGGTAGCATACCTGGCAAGGAAACAAGGTAGCTTACAGAAGCAAATGAAGATCTTCAGGATCCCGAGCCAATCTGTGTCGCTTAGGAACTAAGATAGGGCATGAGGGTACTCGGAATTTCTGAATATCTCTAATTTCTCTTTATTCAATCTTATTCCATGAGGATATTTGCAACATGTCAAGGAACATGGCCACTGGTTGTTCTCAGGTCACATCTTTACAATCTCCAACAACAGATGAAAAAAGCTAATTCTAATTCTATTTAGAAATAGCCAAGCTCAGGTAATATTCCAATACTCTGCAGCCAGAGTAATGGATTATTTTTGGCCAGGCCTAGATTATATACCTATATTTATAACCATGGGACAGAAATTATTACTAGAAAATGGTAGCTATCACTATACATTATGTCTATTTCTATTATGAGATGCTGTGAGGAAGCTAGGACTATTTCTTGTGCACAGTAAGCAGTAAATAAGTTTTTGCGAATTGCACTAGGATAGTCTCATAATTTGACAGCTATGCTAAAAGTAAGGCCTAATAGAGGATGAAGAATATGTATTCATTTGCTTTGAACACATTTTTATGTTACACAAGTATTTGAGGACCATCCAAACTCTTAGTTTACACGCTTAGAACTGGCGATTTTAAGAGTTCAAGAAAATTCAACATTTTCTTTATAAACTGCATTTTCTACAGATTTTGGGGTGCTTAGAAGAGGTACACTGCGGCTGGGCGCGGTGGCTCAAGCCTGTAATCCCAGCACTTTGGGAGGCCGAGACGGGCGGATCACGAGGTCAGGAGATCGAGACCATCCTGGCTAACACTGTGAAACCCCGTCTCTACTAAAAAATACAAAAAACTAGCCGGGCGAGGTGGCGGGCGCCTGTAGTCCCAGCTACTTGGGAGGCTGAGGCAGGAGAATGGCGTAAACCCGGGAGGCGGAGCCTGCAGTGAGCTGAGATCCGGCCACTGCACTCCAGGCCGGGCGACAGAGCAAGACTCCGTCTCAAAAAAAAAAACAAAAAAAACAAAAAACAAAAAAAAACAGAAGAGGTACACTGCTGCCCTTAGTAGCAATGTGCAGCTTTGCAAACATGGTGAGTGGTGGCCTCTATCTTACATGAAAGTACAATCCTTTTGGTTTTTAGTCTAACATCAGCCATTTTTCTTCGCAATTTTAAAAAAATACTGTGAGGAGGAAACTGTTATTTAATATTGAAAGAATAATCTTCCTTTAGAATTCATTCAGCTTCCTATCTGAGTGGGGTCTTTGGCTCAACTTATTAGTTCAGTTATTTATAACAAAATTCAAAATTAAAGTGTGACACTGTGTTAATTAGGGAAAGAAAGTTGCTGTTCCCTGTGATTCCTAGCCTCCTACTTTTACCTCATATTTCTTCAGAGCTAATATGTTTCTCTTATTGGGAAACAAAAGCCACTCCCCCTTAGGTACATTAATCAGGAAAATTGTGTGAGTGAAAGGAGATGTAGGAGGAGGAAGATAATTGGAAGGAAAAGAATCTCTATTTAGCTTCCTTCTTTAGGAGTTTTAGCAAGATTGCATGAGGAAAATGACCCATTTTTGTTTTTTGAAAGACATAACAAGTGAGAAAAAGTATTAAATAAAAACTGTAACTTGGTGTAGCCAAAGCCAATTATATAGAATTTAGATAGATAATTTAAAAAGGAGAAAATGTTGCCTCAATTATTTGGATGGCAAAGCATTGAGGTGGTGTCATTTTCTCAGGTGCCAACACAACAGAAAATGGTCTGACCTTTTCGATGCTACTTTCCTAATGGCAATTTCTTATTTCTTTCTTTGATCATCCTGACCATACTTGACTCCCTTCTTTCCTTGCCAACCTCTCGCACACAGGCTTTTTGTTTGTGGTTTTTGTTCAAAGGTTCAGAAGCATATTTAATGGTGCGTAAGGCTAGCTTCAGGGTAATGATAACATTCAATTCTTCTCACTGAATTCAAAACCACATGTAACTATAGCCAAAAATGATATCTAGGATTTCTTTTCTTTTCGTATTTGTTTTTTCTTGACACATGGTCGAGAAAGTTAGGTTTAAAAATGTTTTGCCTTTTTGACTATTGCAAAATAAATATTTTAATCTTAGCTTACATTTTAAATTTATAATCATAATATAACAATAGTTTATGTAATGTGGAAAAAGTCATACATAATATCATTACTTTCTGTAACTACTGTTCTGTGTTTTCCTTTACAGACTTTTGCTATATGCATATTTTTATGTAATTGTAATTGTGTAATTTTGAACTTAGAAATTATTTTTGGTAATTCAAAGGAACAATATGTATCTTTTACATTAGTTAAAAAAAATCACCTTGTGCTAATGAGAATCAGAAAATGACTATTTTCTGGAGTCATGGTGAATTTTATATTTGTCACACTCAGATGTGATTTAAAATGTTGGTTTATTATGAGTAGTAAGAAATAATTTTATCTTTTAATGTTGAGGAAGGCTTACAGTTGTATGTATGTGACAGCAGTATAAAGTGTAGAATCTTTTTAATTTTGTAAATGTTAGATTTGACTGTATTGCCTTATAAGAAACTCAAAACAAAAAATAAAAATAAGCATTACACAAATTATGAAACTCAAACTGTGTTGTTATAAAAAAATGCAGCTTTAGGATACATTCTACTCACAAAACAGTCGAGTGTAAAATGTTTTTATACATGCATTAAAGAAAAAGAAACTCCTTAAAATGAAGTAACTATTTCCTGTTTCATTTTGTTTGAACAGCTTTTGTTGCTCACTACGAGTTGCTTTAAATCTCTGGGAAGGTCTGTTCCGAATTTACTACTTCTGGATTGGCCAAAATCTCTTTAAAGTGTGTGCTTTGTTCTCTAAAAAGCTTAGGTCAGTTGAGTAACAAGCTCCTCCTGTTTTTTTTTTTTTTTTTGAAAAAAAAAAGAGCTGAGTAATGCTGGAGCCTTCTCATGTGGCTGATGCAAACCTGGAGAATTTGCATCATCATTTAGCTGTAGTAAGTTGGTGTGACAGGCAGGCGCTTAAATACAAGCCCATGAGGAAGCTGAGCTGGTTTGTAATGATAGGGCGGCAGCAGCAGCAGCGGTAGAACGAGGAGGTGGAGAACTGGGAGCGCGATGCATACACAGGTGTTTCTGATTAGTAATTAGCCGCTGTGAAGGAAAAAGCACACCTTTGGGTTTTTACCTGTGAACACTATAGCACTGAGAGAGACAGTCTGAAAGCAAAGAAAGCAAAGAGGAAGACCTCGATCAGTTAACACTAAGAGACACCAAAGTTGAAAGTTTTGTTTTCTTTCCCTCTGTTTTATTTTTCCCCCGTGTGCCCCTACTATGGTCAGAAAGCCTGTTGTGTCCACCATCTCCAAAGGAGGTTACCTGCAGGGAAATGTTAACAGGAGGCTGCCTTCCCTGGGCAACAAGGAGCCACCTGGGCAGGAGAAAGTGCAGCTGAAGAGGAAAGTCACTTTACTGAGGGGAATCTCCATTATCATTGGCACCATCATTGGAGCAGGAATCTTCATCTCTCCTAAGGGCGTGCTCCAGAACACAGGCAGCGTGGGCATGTCTCTGACCATCTGGACGGTGTGTGGGGTCCTGTCACTATTTGGTGAGTGCAACTTTTTCTCTGGGGGGGAGGGGGCGTGGCTGTGGGACTGGAAAGCTTGCTTTGTGGGAAAGCAAATGGTAATTTTTGAGGAGTGAATGGATGGCAAAGGCCACACCAAATGTTTAAAATTTTTGTTCAGGTACGTGAACTACCCAGATGCAGAATCCACTGTTGGTGTGATCTGGAACGCCCTCAAATTGTTTCCTACAGGCTGTACTTTCTTTTCCTGACTAAGACAGGCTATTTTCTGACTTTTCCCTGTGGGATGAGAGCAAAGACTAACTTTCATGACCCAGTAAAAAACATGCACAGTTTCTGTGCTGGGCAGTTGTGCTTCGCTTGGGCATTCTGGCAGCTGGCATGTTGAATGAAACACCTGTGAAGTGGAACCTGGCATGGCCTATTTAGACGTAGAACGGAGTGCTCAGCAGAAGCCTTACTGACTTTTTATTAGCCAAACAAATGGGTGGCAGTCTTTTTAAAAATATTTTTTAAGTTCATGTGCTTGTCACCTCTTAATATCCTTTCAAAAGTCCTTGACATGAGAGAGAAATGTATGATGGCATATAACTCAATCCCTATCATAATGGGGCATATTGCAATGGCCTGAGCAAATTTCAAATTACTTTTCAACCTTTCATCTCTTCTCAATACCCATACACTTTTGCAATATAAGTTTTAAAACTTCAGTTGGGTGTTAGTTTTCTGTGCTTGCCTAGATCTGTTTTTATCATCTATATTTCACTTGTTCTCCAGGGACACAGATAATTTGTCCACCTGTTCACCGAATTAATCCGAAGGGAACTGGTAGAAGTATAATTATGAATTTTTCTTCAAAATTTATGTCTCTTCTATTGATTTGAGAATTAATAATAAAGAGATAAATAAATGCCCCTTATGAAATAGGCAAATTACTAGAGAGCTACCTGAGTTTGTTGTAAAGATGATAGAAACTGGTGAACTGTCAAACATTAAATATGATTTATGCTATGAAGATTTGTTTACTCTTCTTGGGAAAGATTCTATACTTTAAAGTTGCTCTTTGTCTTAACTCTAGGACTAACACTAACAAGTACTAACACTAACTCTAGGACCAACTAACAAGTACTAACTCTTGTTCCCATGTGTACCAATCCATTCATTCTTTCCACTCAGGCCTTGTGATGTTTTAAATCATTGGTTTGATGCTCATCTAGATAACTCAAATTCCTTTTTCTTTTTTTTTTTGAGATGGAGTCTCGCTCTGTTGCCGAGGCTGGAGTGCAGTGGTGTGATCTCGGCTCACTGCAGCCTCCGTCTCCCAGGTTCAAGCAATTCTCCTGCCTCAGCCTCCTGAGCAGCTGGTACTAGAGGTGTGTGCCACCACGTTTGGCAAATTTTTTGTATTTTTGTAGAGATGGGGTTTCACGGTGTTAGCCAGGTTGGTCTCGATCCACCTGCCTCAGTCTCCCAAAGTGTTGGAATTACAGGCATGAGCAGTGACGCCGCTCCTGGTCCTCAAATTCCATTTTTAGGAAGAAATAATTTATTTATTTTAAATAAAACTTGTTAAAACAAGGTCATAGTATAGAAAGATTTATAGAGGAATTATTTGGGGTTTTTAAAAAGAGTTTGTGGTATTATTTATATGACTAACTTGTGCTTTATTAAATATTCAGTAACAATTGTGTATCATTATTTCCCAGTATTACTTCCCATCTTTATAAAATAATTTGGAGTAATACTGTTATGAGAAACTCTGATAGTACCCTTAGCCACTATTAATTTTAAAATAGCTCTGGTGTATGCACTTGTAGATAAAGAGAAACTTAATTGTTGATCATCTTAAATGACTTTGTGCACCTCAGTCTTTAAATCTTCCTACAACACTTTATATATTCAGAATAAATCAATATCTAATCAGAAAAACCACAACCAGTTTACTGGACTTTACATACTTATGTGCATGCAGCTTCCACTGTGGGATTCAATTTTTACATATAATAAAAGATTATTCAGATGTAATAAAATAGATCAGTGTGCATATTGAACTAGTTAAAGTGATGTTGACTTGCACTATGAAAATATGCTTATGCATAAGTATTACATATCATCTTAAGCAGAAGCTCAAAAACAATAAAAAGAGAGAAACAGCTAAGGAGACTAGCTAACATTACACTTGAGCTGGTGTTCTTTGATTAATAATTGAAGAGAGTGTGCTCTCGTATTAATCTACTTATCTTTATTTGCATTGCATTTGTCACTTAAGTTACCAGAAGCTTTTGGACAGGAGTGCCTCTCTAACAGTAAGCAAAGCAAAATGTAAAGAAAAAATAATCCTTCTTTTTAAAAAGACTCTAGAACTCTGGGACCAACTGTAAAGAATCTGTACATTTGGTTTAATACATATATATAGTTTTTTTTTTTAAGTGAAGGGTCAATACATGGATTTTTACATCTTGTTTTGAACTTTTTTCATCTGGGCAAAATGGTTATGAAGCTTTAGACCTTTAAATGAAAATCATTCCCCCAGAACTCAGTGTAAACCTAGGGCAACCATCCTGGAGTTTCAGCAAAGCATACAGAGGTCTAGGTATTGATTCTCTGACAATAAATTCTGAGGTACTTAAGACTCTTTCCAATAACATTTTATATTGGATCCTTTTCTGGACAGCCTACCAACATGGCCAATGTTCCCCCATGGAGCGTGAGTGGCAACTTGTTATAATTAGTTATAGGTAGATGAAATATATCAGTGTTCCCCACATATCAGTCTGCAGACTAGTTACTTCAGAATTATTTGTGCAAATTTTAAAATGATAGAGATTCTTAAGTTTCTCTTGTGGACAATCTACACTCTCTTGATTAGAGTCTGTTTTTCATTTGAGTGTTTTCGAATTAAAAATTATTCCCAGACCGAGCATGGTGGCTCATGCCTATGATCTCAACACTTTGGGAGGCTGAGGCAGACAGAACCCTTGAGCCTGGGAGTTCCAGACCAGCCTGGGCAACATGGCAAAACCCTGTCTCTACAAAAAATACACAAAAATTTAGCTGGGCATGGTGGTGCACGCTTGTGGTCCCAGCTATTCGGGAGGCTGAGGTGGAAGGATCACTTGAGCTCCGGATGTGGAGTCTGCAGTAAGGCGAGATTGTGCCACTGCACTCTAGCCTAGGTGACAGAGCAATACTCTCTCTCAAAAAAAAAAAAAAAATTATTCCTAGGTGACTTTGAGGTCATGACAAGTTTAGAAATCAGATATAAAATATGTAACACTAAGATTTCACTGAGTATCCAAATTATATTTATGTTAGACAGTTCTGTCTAAATTATTATTAATCAGTAATACTTTTCTACACTTTTATTCTCAGAAGTAGCTTGGAAAAAAATCGTTTTCTTACATTTGAGCACTTGGCAGTACAGATAGAACTTTTCACATAATGACAGGATATATTTTTTATTTTCTTATTAATTACTCAAATTAGTAAGTATAGCTATATTTCCTGTGGTGCTTGCCATGCGTCAGGCCGTGTACTCTCCTAGGTACCCACTGCCACATCTATACACATAATTCCCTTATGAGGTAGAAACTGAGATCTCCATTTCACAGAGAGTGAAACTGAGGTTTTGGGGAGTTGCATATTTGTCCAATTTTATGTGAATTGTATCGTTAAATATTAAAAATTTAGCTTATAGTTAATTCGATCTGAAGTACACAAATATAAATTATAGCACCTCATTTTAAAAAGTATATTCTGGGCCGGGTGCAGTGGCTCATGCCTGTAATCCCAGCACTTTGGGAGGCTGAGGCGAGCAGATCACCTGAGGTTGGGAGTTCGAGACCAGCCCGGCCAACATGGAGAAACCTGGTCTCTACTAAAAATACAAAAAATTAGCCGGGCGTGCTGGCAGGCGCCTGTAATCCCAACTACTCGGGAGGCTGAGGCAGGAGAATAGCTTGAACCCTGGAGGCAGAGGTTGCAGTGAGCAGAGATCTTGCCACTGCCCTCCAGCCTTGGGGAGAGAGTGAGACTCTGTCTCAAAAAAAAAAAAAAACAAAAACAAATATTCTGGCTGTGTGCAAGGGCTCATGCCTGTAATCCCAGCACTTTGGGAGGCCGAGGTGGATGGATCTTCTGAGGTCAGGAATTCAAGACCAACCTGGCCAACATGGTGAAACCCCGTCTTTACTAAAAGAATGAAAATTAGCTGGGCGTGGTGGTGGCCACCTGTAATCCCAGCTACTCGGGACCCTGAGGCAGGAGAACTGCTTGAACCTGGGAGGCGGAGGTTGCAGTGAGCTGAGAGCACCGTTGCACTCCAGCCTGGGTGATGAGAAACTCCATCTCAAAAAAAAAAAAAACCCAGAGTGTACACTTCAAAAAACATTCAAGATAGCCTTTTATAGAAACAGAAGGAGTCAGAATTATTTTGTTGAAAAAATATATCCTACAAATTAAATGAAATCTTGCAAGGCATAGAGTCCATAGTTTTCTAAGGAGTGGATACAGCTTATTTATTTCGATTTTCCACGGAAACATAATTTATTAAAAGGGTTCTCAAAAAATAATTCAAAAACCGTTAAAAGCTAACTCAAACATTTGGACTAACGCCTTTTCTTGGTGTGAGGTTGTGTTCTTCTAAAAATAGGTCAATATTATTGACATCTCTCTTCTCCTTTTCCCCTATTTCCAGGTTTTCAGCTCAAAATTCTGGAACACATGATATTGTTGTAGACATGTGTCTTTGTCATTTCAAGTAAAATTACAGTGTTCAAATAGAGTGAACTAAATCTCAACTGTGAGGATGTTAGAAAAGGAACTTGGCGGGTCTTAGCAATTAGATGACGGTTATTTGAATAACCATCTTGAATAAGGATGCCATTCAGACCAAAGGAGGTAGTTACATCTCAGGCAGCATATAAACATTATTGTATCCATTTTAATGCTAGGTGTCTTGGAAATGTGTTAAATTGGTACCATTTTGCGACAAATATTTCACAGGAGCCTTGTCTTATGCTGAATTGGGAACAAGTATAAAGAAATCCGGAGGTCATTACACATATATTTTGGAAGTCTTTGGTCCATTACCAGCTTTTGTACGAGTCTGGGTGGAACTCCTCATAATACGGTAAGAACATAGTAGAAAGAATTAAGAAAAAATAAACCAATTCATTCTTATGAATCACCTTGATTATTTTTAACTGGTTAAACATATGCATGTCATGTGACTACGTATAAACATGTCTACCTCAGAATATAGAGCCTGTGATAAAATACCTTTCTGGATTAAGATTTTTTTTGTAGGGACATGGATGCAGCTGGAAACCATCATTCTTAGCAAACTATCACAAGAAGAGAAAACCAAACACCGCATGTTCTCACTCATA
>NW_012115544.1:3736762-3743947 GCF_000951035.1 Colobus angolensis palliatus | reverse complement strand
ACATGTACCCTAGAACTTAAAGTATAATTAAAAAACAAATAAATAAATAAATAAATAAATAAATAAATAAAGATATTTTTAATGCAATTTTGTCACTGACAAGCAGTTCACCAGCAATGCCAAACTATTAAAAGTATCTACCTTTCTTTAACCCTCAGCTATTCTCTTTGACACTTCTAGGAGAAAGATGATTACTTGAAAGAATATGAACATGACAATTCACCTGGATACCTTTTGACCAACTAGACAAATTAAATATTATACTAGGAATTTGAATTTTATCTTATTGTAGATGATATCACTAAGGCATTTAACTTTACTTAGTCATTGTGACGAAGATACTTCTGTGCCTGACAACTTAATTGGTCACCAAGTCTTATACTTTATAAAAAACAGAGTTTGCATGACACAGTCAAATGACTCATTTCCTTATGTTAAACAAATCAGGAACTACAGTTCCAAAAGCCTTTTTTGATTTTATTGTTGTAACAGTGTGTTTACATTCCTGCTTGTCTTAGTTTAAAATCAAACTGAATAGTGCCAAGTCACTCTGAATAGCAAATTTCCTTCAACTTTGTGGGAAGCTTATGATGTCATATGAGCATTTCAGAGTATCACAGTCTCTTAAGGCTAACTACTTCTGTAAAATGTGATGTGGACATTCTGATTACAGAATTTAATGGCTGTTTCTAGGGAAACTTGCTCTTATCAAACTTACCAAACATACATGATTTAGAGCTCATGTGAGCTTTTGTGGCTAAGTGCCAGTAAGTGCTGGTTAGTACTGACTTAACACTAATCATGGGTTTTCCAGTGGTAGAAGTCTTTTTTTTTTTACCAGAAAAAAGATCTTCAAAGTAGTATATACTTCATGAAGTCTTTTTCGTTTTAAACAACTCTGCATTATTTAAAATTGTTATAATGATATAATAATAAATATTTTTTTCCTTTTCTAAAATTCCTGTATCAGGAACGTACTTTCTGTTCCTTTTTGGTTATCTCAATCTTATCTGCTCTTCAAAGGTCATCTTAAATCCTTTCTTTCTCATAATTAATTTCCTGTTTATTCTAATTTGTTATTTCTTTCATCTCTAAATTCTTCTGAAAATGCTATCTCTGCTTCACATTTGACACTGAACATGATACCTTCTATTCTTCCTTAATATTTTAGGTGTCTATATTTTGTTTCCCTTTTAAAACTGCCAACCTTTCAAGCATATAAAGATAAGATCTTTTTGTAACCTGTATAGCACTTAGGTCAGTGCCCTTTTCTCGGCATATATTAAATTATTTTTGAATAAGTAATTGAAAGTTTAAAGTTACAATATATTGTGTACAACATACTCAGCATTCAAAGGCATGTACTCCTTATTTAGACTGCTGACCTGTCAGGCTTGTGGGCTTTGGAGCTTAATACAGTTGGACTTGACTCCATCTTCAACCATGTATTAGTGTGTAACTTTGGCTCATTGCTTGGCATTATGATGAACACGATCATTCCATATAAATATAGCTTATATCTTACAGTAGCACAGATAAAATATTCATCTGTTAATTTATTTATTCCACAAACTGCTACTGAATAGTAAATGACAATAAAAAGAGATCTAAAGTGCAATCAGTCACGATTTCTGCTCCCAGGTAGCTGATAATCACTTGTTACTTTAATTAAAAAAACAAAACAAAACTACTTTTCTCTGTGTGTATGTGTGTGTGTGTGTGTGTCTGTGGACAGAGGAAAGTACCTTTGTATTCTAGAAGCCTCTAAAATATGCTTATATATCTCTTTGTCATAACATACTGATTTTGCTGAGTTGGCCTTTTAAATAGGTAGAGTAACAAATATCATGAGGAGGGACAAGATATCTAAGTATTTAAACATTTCTCTTCTTTTACTAATACCCATAGTTCCTAAGTACTTCACATTAAAATTATACCTTTAGATTAAGTTAGTATTGCCAGGAGTAATCTGTAAAACACAGATTTCAAGGAGAAAAATATTACCTATCCGTACACAGCAGGGGTCATTAAACCGAATTTGCGTGTTCACTATATGTTTAATATATATTGGGTTTCTACTACATGTTAGACACTGTGCTAAACACAAGAGATAAAATTGTGGTTAAGATAGATATGATTTTGTACCCTTAGAGCTCAGAGTCAAGTGGGAGGAAATCATTATCAACTGAGAAATCACATAGGTAAATATAAAATTGCTACTGTGATAAGCACTGTGGAAGACAGGCCAAGAACTTCAGTATGAATATACTCCAAGAGACCTGGCCCAGTCAGAGGTTGGAGACGCTTTCCCTGGCAAAGGAAAATTGAACCAAGATCTGAAGTATATAGCATAGTCAATGAGTTGCAAAGGCTGCAGGCAGAGAAGATTCGTATCCTTCTAGTGGGAGGAAGCTAACTGAAGAAGTAAGGAGAGCTTAGACCAGATGGAGCCTTGAATGCAATGTGAAGGAGTTTTGCATATACTGAACATATTTTGAAAGCACTAAAATGACATGATCAAATTTTAAATTATACATCAAAAATTGTATAAATGATGGAGAATAGGATAAACAGTTTTGTTTGGGGAAGATGGGAGGGTGTCTAGGAAAAGAAGAAAATCAGAAACCTTATGCTGCTCAGCCAAAGTTGAGAACATGTATTGGTGGTTGGTTTTCTGATAATCTATGGATCAGGCATGAATGTCGGGTAACCGCGAGAAGAAAGAGAAGCTAAAAAGGAAGTTTGACATAAGAAATTAGGTAATTGCCACCGGGCGCGGTGCTCATGGCTGTAATCCCAGCACTTTGGGAGGCTGAGGCAGGTGGATCACCACGTCAGGAGTTCAAGACCAGCCTGACTAATATGGTGAGACCTCATCTCTACTAAAAACACAAAAAATTAGCCAGGCATGGTGGCATGTGCCTGTAATCCCAGCTACTCAGGAGGCTGAGGCAGAATTGCTTGAACATGGGAGGTGAAGGTTACAGTGAACTGAGATCATGCCACTACACTCCAGTCTAGGCAACAGAGAACAGTCTAGGCAATGGAGACTCCATTTCAGAAAAAAAAAAAAAGAAATGAGATAATTGCACAGACTTGCACGTTTATGGAAAAAATATGCTTTCATATATACATACATCTAAAATGAAAAGGTCTGTGCAATTTTCTTGTAAAAATATTTGAAGAATTAAAATAGAAAGATGTATTACCTATATTTCTATATACTTGAATTTATTTCATATTCTTGTCCCATTTATATTTGCTTACTTGTATAAGATTATAATAAATATATTATTTTTAAATTTATACTTTATATCTGATTGTTACTCTAGGAGTAAGAATAATCACTTGACTTTGAGTTTTTGTCTGTACAGAAAAAATAAGAGTAAAACAACATCAAGTATTTAGGCATGTATTTCCAGGGAACACTTAATACTAATTTTTTAGGTTGAGTGTTGTGTTCATTCTTTAGACTATGCCTTGACACATTAGATCTGTATGGCATTAACTAATTCATAGTATGGCTGAATTTTTGAGAAAGAAGATGTCTTCCTGTAAGCTTAGCTCTGTCAAGATCTCATGTAATAAGCCGGATTTTGAAGGAAAAGTCAAATATGGGAGAGCAGGGGAAAAGTTGGTGGTACTTACCCTTGTTCCCAAGAATATGTGAAGTTTAAAAACTAGCCACCAATGTTATAGGAAATATTTCATTTGGAAAGTCTATCACAACCTAATCAAGTATGGAATTCTGAAAACTATAGACTTTCATATTTAACATGTTCCATATGCTAAATACACTCAAGGTAGAAAAATTTAATGAAATTAAATTTAATAAAAATGCTATTTTCCCCCCGTAGTTAATCTAAATATATACATTTTTTTTTAGCCCTGCAGCTACTGCTGTGATATCCCTGGCATTTGGACGCTACATTCTGGAACCATTTTTTATTCAATGTGAAATCCCTGAACTTGCGATCAAGCTCGTTACAGCTGTGGGCATAAGTGAGTATTATAGCTATACATGTAAAAAAGGAAAAAATAACACAAAAACGATTGAATACAAAGTGTCTTTAGACTTTTTGCATTGTGGGGTTGCCTCTCACATCATGTTCTTCTTGCTTACAGTTCCAGATTTCCGCTGGAAGGATTTGGAGTGACATCCAATATTGTATTCCATGCCAATTTTGTATTTGGTCAATAGATATGATGGCTAATCTTTTTAAATAGTAAAAATCACCTCACTAGTAAAATATTAAGTCGATTATACATGAACAAGACTTTTAAAGAGGAAACCCCAATTATTTTAGAGATTATTTGAATTGGAAATTAGCTATATATTGAATTATATCTCGTGTGTATTCATAGAGTTACGTAGTTAGTTATTTATGTAGTGGGTGTATAAGTTGTGTTTATACATTTTGTAGTGTTAGTAGCTGTCACTCCCAGTGTTATAATGTTAGCTGCCTGTTGTTGGTCATGAAAAGACTTTTCTTTCAAGATTGATTATTAATAGTGTTTTCCAACTGGATTTCTTTATGGTCTCCAAATTGAGATATTGCCTGTAATTTATCTATTGCCTGTAATTCATTTATTTTTTTAATTAAAATTTAAAAAATAGATTTAGTGGGTACAATGCAGTTGTGTTACATGGATATATTGTGTAGTGGTGGAGTCTGGGCTTTTAGTGTAACCACTACCCAAATAGTGTACATTGTAGAAATTAGGTAATTTTCATCCCTCATCCTCCTCCTACCCTCTCATCTCTCTGAGTCTCCAATGTCTATTATTTCACACTCTATGTCTATGTGTATACGTTATTTAGCTCCCACTTATAAGTGAGAATATATGGTATTTGACTTTCTTTTTCTCTAATTCTACTTAAAATAGTGACTTCCAGTTCCATCCATGTTACTTGCAGCAAAGACATTATTTTATTTAATTTATTAAGAACACAATAAAAATGGTAGCTATTTATACTTTTAGTAAAGCATCATTTGAAGTTCCATGAGACAAGAGACCTATTCATTGCTGTATTTCCAGCCCCTCATTTAGCTCCTAGCATGTTGTTGGTGCTCAATAAGTATTTGTTGACTTCATTTTCTGAGAAGTCTAAGAATTTTTTTCTCCAGCAGAAAAGTCTATAGTCTGTTTACTTGTTAAACTTGGAGGATTAGATATCTTCAATATATTTCCAGGCAGTGGGAAAATGATAAAAATGAAATAGAGTTTGCTTCATATTATGTTCAGATCTGGCAGTCTAAGTTTTTGTGGGTTGAACCATTTTAGCATAGTGGTTACAGTTTAGGCTTTGGAGGCAAACAACCTGGAATTGAAACTTGGTATTACAATTGTTAGTTTTATGATCTTGTGTTAATTTTTAAACCTATTTAAGCCCCAATTTTATTTATTAGGAAAATGCCTGTGAAAAAATAATCTATTAATATCTTGAATGGCTGAAGGAAGATGAAACTAAGCCAGATTTTTTGTTTAGGTCACATTCTTTTCCATTATATTTTCTTTTTCCTTTCTTTAGCTTTTATTTTGAGTTCAGGGGCACATGTGCAGTTTGTTACATAGGTAAACTCATGTCATGGGGGTTTGTGGCACAGATTGTCTTGTCACCCAGGTTCTAAACCTAGTACTCAAGTTATTTTTTTCTGATTCTCTCCCTCCTTCCAGACACCCTCAAGTAGGCCCAGTGGCTGTTGTTATCCTTTGTGTTCATGAGTTGTCATCATTTAGATCCATTTTGTACATGAAAACATGCAGCATTTGGTTTTCTGTTCCTGTGTTAGTTTGCTAAGGATAATGACCTCTAGCTCCATCCATCTTCCCGCAAAAGACATGATCAAAGTCAGATTTTTAAGACCATTAATGGAGTGCTTTGTCTATAGAGAGTTCTTGATAAGTCCACTGTTCCACTAAGGGATTGGACTAACAGCCATTGTTATATTCACCATTTTCTTATCCCTCGAATGACTGAGGCAGAATCATATCACAGTTATTATATTTAAAAAAGAGAAGAGCAGGGGTGGCATTTTTGAGAGCTCTGTAAATTAATAATAGTAGTTATCAATTAAAAGCCATAACCAGAAGACTAAGTAGATTGCATGTAAACATTTATAAATCCACAAACTTTACTCACTTTGGAGTTAAAATTACATTAATAATAATGCTATATTTATGTTTTTATAAGTCGAGATAACTCTCTTCTTGTTTATCCCAATTTAATTAAACATTTTAAAGGGAAAATTAGTATTTCAGAGGATTAAATGAAAACTGCTCAAACTAAACTTTAAAACAGTTCTAGGAAAGGATAGCTATGTTGGGATTTACAAAACCTCTGTAGTAGATATTGGTGATGGAATAGTTAACAAGGAGCCTGAATAAATCTTAGATGAACCCAGATGTTTCTTTCTATTTTTGCCACGAGTTACTACATTCATTTTTAAATTTTGATGTTCCTTTTGCAAGCTTGAAATTCTGAGAAAGAAATGTGTTTCCATAATCAGCAACAATTAAAAAGAAAACTGGATATCCTTATGACTCAGTGGTAGGTAATGTAAATCAATGCCCTAATTGGGAAAGTCAAACAGTCTTTAAGAAAAATTTAGCTTTAATGGAGCAACAGGGGGTGGAGATGGAGATAGAGAAGGAGAAATTTATCTAGGGACAAATCTCTCACATCCTGCTTTCTTCAAAGTGAGTCTAGGTGATTTTCTACCTGTTAGGGTTGGAAGGTTACTAAGATGTAGAAAATAGAGTTTAATTGCATGAATTGCTTCCCTGTGAACCTTGGGGAAGGAAACAGTTTGTGGTCATTTGAAATCTCTAGTTAAGCATAGAAAAAGGGCAAACCTGAAGGGTCTTGCTACATCATGGAAAAAAAGAATTTCAAATTTTGTGAAATGTTAGCCAACCATTTGAGAGATGATAATAGGATAAGGGTGGGGGGTTAAGTAAATACTAATTCACCCCCATTTTTTTAAGTACTATATTTCATTTCTGTTAAATTTAATGAAGATAAAAAAGCTTTTGCTTGCACAAATTTTATCCATTCCAATAAGCATGTCAGGTGCATAGAAGTTTAGATGGAAAATCTTATAGATTCACATTTGGCTGCTCTCTTATAGCCCAATATTGTAATTTCTTTCTTTCTTTCTTTCTTTCTTTCTTTCTTTCTTT
>NW_012115544.1:3662080-3736342 GCF_000951035.1 Colobus angolensis palliatus | reverse complement strand
GGACTACAGGCGCCCGCCACCTCGCCCGGCTAGATTTTTGTATCTTTTCAGTAGAGACGGGGTTTCACCATGTTAGCCAGAATGGTCTCGATCTCCCGACGTCATGATCCGCCCGCCTTGGCCTCGCAAAGTGCTAGCATTACAGGCATGAGCCACCGCACCCGACCTGTAATTACTTTTTTCACCTTCTGTAGAAGTTCATGAATTTTCACTGCTTTTATAGCTTCAATAAGCATTGAAGTGTGCTCAATATTTAAAATATTTATCTGTTCTGTTTTCCTGAAATTGAACCCTTTATAATGATACACTTGAATGTCAGAATATTATAATAAAAATATTCTCCTTAAGATATGAGATCTAGTCCCAGATCTGTCCCTAACACCATCAATTGTTGAATGCCAATTTCCTTGCTAGTTTATTTTATCTATATAAAATAAAGATGAGTTAAGAGCCCCATTCTAATTCTCAAACTTTTGAAAGTAATTGGGAGGAACAAACAAAATAACATTTGTGATTGTATTGTGAAAAAAGTTAGCCAGTTCTACAAATGTATTACTTTATATTCTTTTTGAAATCTATATTTTCCTGGTATCATTAAATTACCTAAAAGAAAATCTAGGACTATTTCTGTGTTAGCACTTCAAATATAGCATATGAAGTGGCTCTGTTTACATCTTTGAAGTCTGGCTATACCTACTTCTTTTCTACCACAAGTAAATTACCAACACAACCAATCCTTAGGTAAATATACATAGTATTAAAATATAAAAATACTGCAGAACAACTATCATATAATTTCAGAGAATGACAAGTAAAATGTGGAAACAAAGGGTCCTGAAATCACAGCTAACATAAATATGAAATTTTGCAGAGAGAAAGAGTTATCACGAGTTTAAAAGAACTAGGTACACTAATGGAATCATGTATGTCTTTTGAACTACTTCCTCATTGTTACCTGGGAACTAATTAAAAGTGTGGGCTCCAGAGTTAGATTACCTGGGCTCCAGACTCACCTTCACTGTTACTACCTATGCAAACATAAGCAAGTTAAATAATATCTTGAGTCTCAGCTGCTCATCTGAAAAATAAGGCCGATAAAATGACTATGTCATAGAGATATGAAGATTAAATAACATTATTCATGTAAAGTCTTTGTAGAATGTCTGCCATGAAATAATAGTTTATATTTATATATCACTTAACATTTTTATTCCCAATAGTGAGATCCGAGATATAAACTGTCACTCTGCTTTTTAAAGTGTTTGTTGCTACATATCTTCTCTAAAATTAATGCATCCAGGAGATGAATACTAATAAAAAGATAAAAGGAATCCAGGCAGCCATTACAAAACAGCAGTGAAACAACTCACTTTATCTCAACATGTAACATACTTACACAGTATCCATATATTTTATCAGTTTAGCACAAAGTACTCAGAATTCAGAAGCCAAGAAGAACCTGAACCTGGGAGAAAACCCAATATATCTAGACTCTGTAATCTCACTCTTCAAAACCCGAAGATAGACTTGAATTACACGGTGCAGAGAGAGATACTTGCCAGTCCTTAAATCACAGCTTTAGTCCTTAACATTCCCCTAAACATCCTCTTCAAATATAGCTTCCTTCAAATATGTATTTCTTATCTCCAGGATTTATAGACATAGCTTCCATTGCCACATTTCAGTTCTTAGGAAACTGCATCATAAATAAGTAAATAAAAACTATATATCCCTGTATTTTTATTTTGGTAAAATTCAAGGCAAGCACACAAAAAATGTCCAAACTGATATAATTATTTCCTCATGTGTGAAATTAGCAAATTGTTATTCAAAGAAAGTAAAACTAGGACCAGAGAACTGGCTCAGATTTCTTTCATTATTGCAGTGTGGGCAGGTAGTATTTTTTAAAAGTATATATTATTTGTTTCAGAAACTCAGAAAGCTCTTGCGTCTAGTGAATCCCAAATCCCTTTTCAATATTGTTGGATAAGCAACATACATAGACATAAATTTCACTGTAAAGACACATGATGAAACAGCAGTTATAGCCACTGGAGAAGCTTCACTGTGCCTCTCACTGGCTGCCTGGTTACTTGTTAAGCTGTGCCTTCAGGGTAGTACAGGTGCATCTCAGCTGGAATTTGGTGTACCAAATAATGACTACAATGTCTGGATGCTCAGATAAAGCAGGGCTTTGAGAACCCTTTGAAAAAAATTCATCTTTTTTTTTCTTAAAAATTGTATTGAGGTGTAATTGACATACAATAAGCCATACATGCTTTAAATGTACAGTTTGATAAAGTGTAATGTATGTATTCCCTTGTGAAACTATCACCACAATCAAGTACCCAGCAATGGGATTGCTGGATCATACGACAGATTTATTTTTAGTTGTTTAAGGCACTTCCATACTGTTTTCTATAGTGGCTATAGTAATTTAAATTCCCACTAGCAGTGTACTAGCATCTTAATGAGAATTTTTGTTAAGCTATCTGAGAGGAAAGCAGGATGAGATGATCAATTCATAGTATCTGTTGAATTATGTCTTCCATTTGCCTAAGAAAACTTTACAAAGTGTTTTTTAAAATCCCAAATACCCAGGGTTTTTTTTTTTTTTTAATATTTCAATAGGCATTAAGTACTTATACTCTTTGTGAAAGTAACAAAACCTCTTTCTTATTTTCAAACATATAGATGGCTAGTTGTTCCAAAAATAAGAATGCCTCACTCTCTCTCCTTCCTTCCTCCTTGCCTGCCTCTTTTTCTTTTTATCTTTCTCCTTTCCTCTCCTTTCTTTTTCTCTCTTTCTTTCTATATAACAGTTCTTTTCTACTGCAGAAAGAACTTTCATAAATACAGAGTGCTCTGGGTTTTAGGAGCCCTATTTGAAAGAAAACACTGCCCTTTTGTTGCTGGTGGCCACATGAGACAGTTTTTTCACTTTTACACCAACGTTGAATCTCCTTAATTAAAACAATAGTCATTATCGTATAATGATTCATCACACAGTCATTTGTGTAGAAAAGGAAAGGAACCACTGGATGATGGAGTAGGGAGCAGAGTTACACTAACATTTTCCATATATAAGTGCTTACATTGGAGAGACATAAGTAATTTTGTTTTTGTGATTCCTCTGATAAAATAATGCACTTTGTGATTGATGACAGACCTGTCTATTCCTTCATGTTTTCAACTTCCAACACAGATGAAATATGCCCCCTTAGATGCCCCTGTAGCTTATTCAGGGGTTTGGCCTTTTTGATCATTCTCATAATTACTCCTTTGAAATATTTCTTCGTTAGTAACCCCCTGTTTCACTTTGTATGAGATCTTCTGGTCCCTTATTTTTCCCATCTTGGAGTCTTTTCCAAAAACAAAATGTATTTTATTGCTTCATTTACTTTTTAGAATTTTCAGCTTTATTGAGGTACATGTGACAAATAAAATTGTAATTTTAAGGTGTACAATGTAATGATTTTATTTGTATATATATTGTGAAATGATTATCACAATCAAGTGAGTTAACACATCTATCATATCATTTAGTTACCCCTCTTTTTTTGTTTTGTTTTGTTTTGTGGTGAGAACATTTAACTATATTTCAATTATACAATTCAGTATTTGAAACTATAGTCACCAAAAAGGTATATGTTCATTATAAAATTTATTAAACTATTCCTAAAAATAAATTTAAAAAAACTGAAAAGTATTTCGTATTCCTATAAACACCTGCTGTTGATGTTTTGGTAAATATGTTTCCAGATCTTTCTATTTCTCCCTCCTTCCTTTCTTCCTTCCTTCCTTCCTTCCTTCCTTCCTTCCTTCCTTCCTTCCTCCCTCTCTTCCTCCCTTCCTTCCTTTTCTCCTTCCTTCCTCTTTCCATCCATCTGTCTAACTTGCTGTATTGATCAGTAATATATCATGAATATCCTTTCTTATAATAAATATTTAACTGCCTCATAATTTTAAGTGGCTGCATATAACCTATTAAAATGATATACCTTAATTAGCCTTCCTTAGGAGGTTTAGGCTATTTCCTTTTTTTTGCCTTTAAAGATTATGTGTTGTTAACATTTGCATTGATTGTTAAATTCTGAAGTCAGCTAGTAACTATATCAGGCAATGAAAACTGTGAGGAGGACTCATTACTATACATAAGAAAACTTCCAATTGCAATTTGAATAATAAGAATTCTGTAGGAGTTTTGTTTCTTTGAGAAATATCTTTACATTTTTAATATCTGTTTAGGGAGAATATACCTTTATAAATATAAAGGTTATAGTTAATAACTGTAAATGTCAGTAATAAAGTAGTGTTTTGGGTTGTTAAAACTGATCATAAGGTTGTGGAAAGGGTATAGAGTTGAAATCCACTGTCTAGAATAACTTCAGTCATCCCAGCAGAGTAGGGGAGAAAGGTCTTAGAGCATCACCATTCCCCTTGTGCCTTAGATTTTCTGACTGAGAACCCAGTTCATTCATTCAACAAAAATGTATTAAGCTACCTGGGCCAGGCGTGGAGCTGGATACTAGCAATACAGCGATGAATAACCCTTGCTCTATCCTTGAGGTTTTCATGGTCCACAAGGTGTCGAAGGTGGATACTTATTGCTGCTTGGGAAATTGTGGATAGCATCAGTAAGAATGAAAAATTTTGCTGGCTTGAACCTAATGTGCATCCTAGACTGGTTAGTCTTTTGCACTCATCACTTAGAATATTGTGCTCAAGCCCTAAAACATATCTTGAAAAACGATTCTTGTACAGTAGGTTGAAAGTTGCCCCTTGACATGCTAATTAGAAAGAAGAAAACCAAAAGAAAACTGCTGCCTGAGGCTAGTCCTGAGAATGAAAAATAAGATCTGAGCCAACTTCTACATGTCTTGCCCCTTCTGAGTGTGATCCACAGTGGCAGGCATACCATCATGGAGACAGAAAAGAGTTGCCACATCAAGCTAGAGAGTCAAATTCAGCCATCTGATTGAATGAGGGTTTGGTTAGAAGACATTTTTATAGGATTGTTAGAGTACTACAATATATGCCCACTCTTACATACAAAGAACAAGAGAAGAATTCTTATTGTCCAGAGGTTTTATCCACGTTTCTCAAACTTTAATGTGTATAGAAACCAGCTGGAGAACCTGTTGAAATGTAGATTTGTATTCATTAGGTCTGGGGAAGGGCCTGGGATTCTGCATTTCTAAAACAGTAATGTCAACACTGCTGCCTCATAGATTGCCCTTTGAGTAACAAGGACCTAAAATGTCTTTGTGCCATTGAGGATTCACCTTTTGTAACTTCATCTATTTGTTTGCAGCTGTAGTGATGGTCCTAAATAGCATGAGCGTCAGCTGGAGCGCCCGGATCCAGATTTTCTTAACCTTTTGCAAGCTCACAGCAATTCTGATAATTATAGTCCCTGGAGTTATGCAGCTAATTAAAGGTATGGACTAAAGTAAATGCTTTTTAAAATACTTATCTGCTTTTGGTCTTTTTTAACACTAACTTTTGCTTGTACTAGCAGAATCCTTAATTAGTCTCCGCTTGTGGAACTTCAAGTCTATATTGTCATCTAATTGATTTGAAAGGCTGCTACATTGTGAGTGAGTTGGTTTTTACAGTTGAATGGCAGAAAGAGGATTAAGACTGGGCCAAGCAACAAAATAAGGCATCAGTGAATTTTCTAGGTGTAATGGTTTGAAGTGAAAACTCAAAGTGGAAAAAAAAACTGCCATTTAGTTTTAATTACAGATAAATATGTCTTTTTTTTTTTTTTTTACTTTAAAATTGTCTAATAACAGTAATAAAAATTAAAGAGAAAAAGGTATCTGGAAAATAATAAAAGATGATCAATAATTCTTTGACTTTCTGGTTATTATTCCTTTTAAATTGAGAATGGTATCCTCAAAAGAGGAGTCAATATCGGAACAGCATTCCTAAACGGCAAAATTATATCAAAATAAAATAGTTGTAAAAACTTAATTTTTATTGTTACATTATTTTTAATATAAAATTTGCATTTCTGTGATTACTTGCTTTATAGAGTTTAACATTTAATTTAAAAAAAGAAGTTGAGAGGTGATATTTAGAGTTTTAGTTGTTTTAGGAAAGAAGGCACATGCAGTTGCTTGAATTCAGTGGAAATTGTTGGAGGACAGAGATTCACATGTGTTATTTAATTAGCAAAAGGAATATAGCAGGAAGTAAGAAAGTGAGAAGAAATTGTAAAGGAATGACATAACTTGGGCATGTTAAGTGTTTAATGTTTACATTGATGTTGTCTGTTCCAAGAAAGGGAATTTATAGAGAAATTTAATGATGTTGCAGAAGAATTGCACCAGGCAAAAGGAAATGCCAGCTTTTGGTAAAATCATCACTGTTGGTAGAAGCATTAAACAATGACAAACACTGAAAGATCAGCTATTCTGGAGCTGGGAAAGGGAGCTGTTGTTGCCCATTTAATAAGCCTAACGGGAGATTTTAGAGTTCTGCTGGCGGAAATGCTTTTATGAAATCCGGCAACCGCAGCCAACGCAGAATAAACACAATGTGGATTTTGACCATTAGAGCTTGCTCTGAAGAGAAGACAAGAGCTTCTCTTCTAATACAGGAGCTTGCTCGTCTAATACAGCTTGGCCTCCACAGAGCTAGCCTGCTCACTTCTATCTTACTCATTAGGAATATAGGCACAATAATCTGTTTTGTTAGTGCTTTATTTTTCTGATCTAACTCTTCAGTCTTCTGTAAGGAGTTTCTTCAGTATTTGAAAAGTGCAGAATCTCTGGGTCATTGGCTGTTCTTTAATACTAGTTTAGATTCCAAAAGATTATATGCTATCACTTGAAAGTAAGATATATTTTCTTTCTTTTTCTTTTTGGTGTAATGTAAGACACTATAGGTAGCATTATAGACTATATTCCGTTTTTACCGGGTATTTATATATGTATATGAGGAAGGGTTTGGTTGCTCAAATGTTACTGTATTACAGACTCCTTGAGAGCAGAGGTTATGATATATCTTGAGTTGTTTTTGGTGGCTACAATACAGAGATACTTTAATCAATAATTATGATATCAATGCTTAATGTGACAGGCTTATTCAGAGATCTCACTCAACAGAGAAATTCCCTGAGAATATTACCACATTTAATGTAAATTTTTAACATTTTAGAGACCATTGTTAGCAGATGTATTTGCTCAATTACTATAAAATTGTTTTATCTCTCGCATGATCACACATTTTTCACATTAATCTGAAACTCTAGTAAGAGACTTTGTTAATACAGATTGTGCTTTTATTTCTATTCTAATCATATCCTGAAAGTAGTTGTATGTAATGTATTCACTTATGAGGGTTTATTGAACTTTCCTTTGAATATTGACCTTAATCTTCATGAGACCTCTGTTATATAGCCAAAATATTCCTGAATTCTAGAAACAAAATACCTCTCTTTCATAATATCCTCAAAATGGCACTTTTGAAGATCTGTGCTTGTGACCCAGTCTTTACAGAATTTGGCTTTTCTTATTGATTTTTTGGTACTGTACTCTTAGAAATATTGTGACTTTATGCCAAAGAGACCACAGATTATGATAAAAGAATATTCAACAGATGCTTTTCTCTTAATTCCACTACTTATATTTTTCTTCTGGAAGGACACAACGATGTCTTAGTAAAATGGGCATTTCTGAATTTATCATATCATTTAAAAAGTGAGCTATGTTTGGGAATCATTTACTTTGACGGAAAAATTGTTTAGTATATAACTCAACATTCTCCATTTTTGGTCTTCATACTCACACATATTATATTTATATATATGTTGTGACTGGGCAATGAATGCAGGAAAAACTGAGATTTGACTTGGAAGAGAGAGTGCCTCATACACATCATCCACCCCCTGTCCCCCTTATGTTTATTTACATGAAGTTTTATTTTAAAACGAAGTCTCACTTCCCATTTGGATAATCTCATTTGATATTTTCTTTGGGTAGTAGGAACATTTTTTCCGCTTAAGCTTGAATATTGACTGACTAAAGTGAATCTGAATTTCTAACTTTTAAAACTATTCAAAAGATATAAAAGAAAAAGTTCCATTGTGATTCACAAAATAGAGAAAAAGGTGATGAATAAAAGTGTTCAATTCACATGTTGCTGCAAAATTTATTGAAACCTATTTATTTTAGAATTCATTATAATATCTTTTCAATATTTCTAGGAAAAAAACATGTCATTCTCTAGGACAGGGTCATAGGGTGAGTGGACTTTCTCTGTAAAGGAAAAGACAGTAAATATTTTCAATTTTTCAAGCTGTATGGTCTCAACTCTGCTATTATAGGCTGAAATCAGGCAATACTTCATGAATGGGCAGTACTTCATGAATAGGCATTTTTAACTTATATATAAAGAAAGCTTTATCTGCAAGAAAGGCTTGTGGCCGGACGCGGTGACTCACGCCTGTAAACCTAGCACTTTGAGAGGCGGAGGCGGGCAGATAAGTAGGTCAGGAGTTCTAGACAAGCCTGACCAACATGGTGAAACCCCATCTCTACTAAAAATACAAAAATTAGTTGGGCATGGTGGCGCACACCTGTAATCCCAGCTACTCAGGAGGCTGAGGCTGGAGAATCGTTTGAACCCAAGAGGTGGAGGTTGCAGTGAGCCGAGATCATGCCACTGCATTCCAGCCTGTGAATAGACATAATCACCACAGAGTGAGACTCCATCTCAAAAAATAAAAGAGGGGGGAGGGGGGAAGGATGGCATTGGGAGTTATACCTGATGTAAATGACGAGTTGATGGGTGCTGACAAGTTGATGGGTGCTGACGAGTTGATGGGTGCAGCATACCAACATGGCACATGTATACATATGTAACAAACCTGCACGTTGTGCACATGTACCCCAGAACTTAAAGTATAATAAAAAAAGAAAAAAAAAGTCTTGCAGTTTGGGTTGGCAGACATGGTCCTCAGGGTTTTCCAAATTCTGTTCTAGGAGGTAGGCTTCTAATGAACAACGTGGGATATACAGAAAGCAGAAAGGTAAATTGTGTAGGAAAGGAGTCCTGGGATTTATTTCCATCTCCTCATTAAGGGTAGAACCTTGGATACCTCTGCACATTTTTTTGCCAAGTAAAACATTATCTTCATTTTTAAGAATTCTATTGTATTCATAAAGATTATAATTTACAGAAAACCCTTTAGTCTTCTTTTATGGTCACAACAGAGGCATCCTCAAACAGAGGATTGTTTTCCAATGACGTTTTCATCTTTGTTATACATTTATTAAAAGAGAAATGTGAAATAGTGTTAATGATCAATATACTTTTGGAACCCCTTCTGTAGAATGGGTACAGCATTGATAAAGATGGTAATCAACAGAGAGTAAGAAATCTATACTTAAAACAGTATGGTTCTCCACACTCCCATGTTTCTGGTTAAGAGTGAATAAGAACCAATTCTTGGAAAAATCCTAAAATCAATCTATTCTGATTACAGGTCAAACACAGAACTTCAAAGACGCCTTTTCAGGAAGAGATTCAAGTATTACGCGGTTGCCATTGGCTTTTTATTATGGAATGTATGCATATGCTGGCTGGTAAGTTGATAGCTCCACATCTGGTGGCTTATGTAGTTCATTAATCCCATTATGCACTCAGATTAAGTGCCAACCAAGGTGCCAGGCAAATGTGAATAGGCATAATCCACATAATAGCAATAAGGTTTTGTCCCCTCCACCAGGCCAATTACTTTGCACATGACAACACAAACATAACAGGTTTCCAGTCAAGATGACTGCTAGATTTAACCTGATGTCATAAAAAAGAAACAAATGCTGGGTCTTAAGATCCAATAAAAATTACTTATAAGTATGTACCAGTAAGGACATAATAATGCCGTAAGGTACTAGAGAATAATACTTTGCTTGTCGAAAGGCCTTTCAGCTAAAGCTCCAAGGGTATTTACAAATAGTGATTAATTGATTTTTTTTCCAGCTTCTCATGAGAGAAGTAACTCACATGTAGAAATAAGTATGACATTCCCAGAAGGTAATGGTAATCTAAAGGCAGAGAAAGAGAAACCAAGATAATGCAGTCAACTCTGCTAGACAGTCTACATTTAAAAGGACCTTACATGTTCCTTAAAATTTCCCCAACATCTGAAAATTTAAAAAATAAAGATGATTAAAATCATGATGCCACAGATATATTTCCTTTGATGTATGTCCACCTGTGATACCTACCTTTCTAGTTAAGGCATTAAAACTTTGTATTTGTACCTTGTTTGTTCAGATACTTGAAAACCGGTAATCATGGATAAGAGTGGGACTTTTTCTTCAGTAAATTTTATTGACCTTGTAAGATTTAGTTTAGATCATGGTTGCAAGAAAACCTACAAGGTATTATTTAATTATCAAAATCATTATAGTAAGATTAAATTTCATTGTTTTGGGGTAAATTATGGCAATATTTATTTTTAAATTATCTATAAATCTCATTGTTATACAGCTTTAGCTGTGAGAATGATGTAATATTAGGAAACTATACTAGCTCAAAAATTATATGAATGCATTTCCAACACAAATATAATTCCTTTTGTTTCTTTAGTTTTTAAGATCTTACCTTCTAGCCAATGCGTGGAACATAGATGTATTTCAAAATGAATGGAGTGTTTACCCTATTAATCTCATTGAATTATGAAAATATAGTATTAGAGGATAATTAGGGAGTATGGGAACTTAAAATCTTAACATGGCCTTTGAGGCAAAATACGTTTGAAGATTGTTAGAAGATTATAGCTCTAAGGAGATCAGTGTAAAATATTTGTATATTCCCAGAATATTTTTATAACCATTATATGTAAGCATTAGTTTAGAATCACTCAGTATTTTTGAAGTCTTTTTGCTTTTGTCTGAAGCTCAATGTGGTGCTAGACATCAAAAGAACTGAGCGTGATCACAGGGTTAAAGCAGAATCAACTGTTCTATGGCTATTCAGCCTGGATCAGAGCTCTGTGCCCTGGGGCTGAAGCCAAGCTACTGGGAGGGTCACTGGGAGACACCAGAGCAAAGCAGGGAGGTAGAGAAAGCTTTCAGCTACAGCCAAGTGTTGGGAGCCGGGCAAGATGCAATCACGAGTGTGGAATGTGAAGATAGTCACAAGGGAGATTTGATTAATTCTGTTGAATGAAATTTCTTTTGCCTGCGAGTACCATAGATCTGTTCCCATGCAATCTTAAAATATTCTTTTGCCCTCCTTACTTTTCTAATAGCCAGAACTAAAAATTCAGGTCACTTGCTTTATGTAGAGCAAAATTTCTCCGCTTATGTAGGCTTTTGAGGGCCAATGAATTTCTCCATGGATGAAGACCCTTTTCATTTTGAATTATCGTATTAATATTTAACTTTATTGATGCTGACCCCAAAATGTTACTCTGATTACAAGGTAAAAGGGGTTTACATGAACCTTTTTTAATACTTTTACCCATATAATCCTCATGTCTACTCCTTATATGAAAGACCAAGAAACCATTGATTTCTTTATTTCCTTGAGGGTTCAATCACAGTATTGGAAAATAAGTCCAGTTTTTGAAATGGAATGTTATCTGATACAAGTGGCTTATGTAGGGGACAGATAAGTAACTGTTTCTATAACAGGTTGTTGTGCTACCTGAATGCTGCTTTGTGAAGACGCAGAAATAATCTCGCTGTTAATCTATGGTCATCAGTCTCAGAAAAAGGAAGCTGTGTTTAGAAAAAATATAGTCTGTTGGTGTGGAGTTCTAGAGGAAAAGTTATTATCTGGATGTTAATGAAACAAAATGGAGCCTAAAAGAATTCCAAAGAGAGGGGCATTTATTTACTTGCCAAATGTGATCCCTGCCTTTCTGACCTTTCCCTTGCTTTCAAGATATAATTACAAGACTGGGTTGTAGAATTATCAGTGGGGAACTGTAAATGATTCTCCACTCCCTATGCTGCTGCTGTAACAAGTTTGACGCCCCCCTAAAAAAGGTGAGGGCATTGAAAATGAGTAAGTCAGAAGCAAAACAACTATTGTCATCAGAGCTTACTGCCCAGCCTGTTAGCCTGTAAGTAAAAGCAGCAAGACCATTGTCCTGGAGACCTTGCTCTGCTAGCATGGAAAAAGATACCACCAAGCCCAGGGTGGGGATATGAATAGAGGAGGCTTTTGTCTCTGAGGAATGCAGAACCTTTCTAGGATGATAAAGCTACTTCACAGAAACTTGAGTAGGGGAAAAGAAATCATTAACTCAGGTCACACAGTTGGGTCAGAACAATGTTAATAACATTGCCAAGGTCTGCATTCAGAGAAATACATCTGCCAGTCCCCCTTGTGGCCCTGGGGAACTCAGTCCCATATCCTGATCCAAAGCTAAACATTGCTTGGTAGGGTTTTCTTTTTTTTCAATTGTGTGATAGAAAATCGCTTTCAGTGTCTTTTTCTCTTCCTTTTAAATCCTATCCTCAATGGATTTAGTCTTTATAAAGCACTTACTGGGATTATTTTGTACTATTGTGTCAAATCGAATCTAAAGAAGAAGCTCCTTTTAAAAATAATTCACATAGTTGGGTATTGGAATGCTTTGCTAGCATTGCAGTACCTTTTATGCACAATCATGGAAAAGATGGAACAATAGATCTTATGAGCATTCTCTAGAGGCCTTGAAGTGTTGTAAACCAAAGGGAATATCATGGACTCATTCCTGGAGACTAGAACGTAAAGGTGGATTTCCCACAGGATGTGTGAATGTTTGGACTAAAACAAGAAGCTTTCTCCTTCCTACCCACCACCCTGCTCCAAGCCCTTTTCTTTTCTCTACTCCCTGGAGCTATGGCAAACATATGAAATTTTGTTCTATTTTTCATAAATATTTTCTTTCTTGCTTTAACATTGTTGGAAAAGACTACTTTCTAAAACAACTATTAGGAAGGAACTGGCTATTTTTGACCTGAGAAGCCTAGAAATATTTATTGGTGTTGTGATTTTTCATTGGTGGTGGTGTTTGTTTTTTGGGGTGCCTGTGTTTTTTTCTTTTCTCTTCTGCTACTTCCCATTGCCTCAGGCTTATAGCAAACACATCAAACCCCTCTTAGAGTGCATATTCCAGATCTAAGTACTGATTGTCAGTTGCTTTCATGGTGTAACTATAATCTCTATTTATAGAAACTTATTTTCTAGTCATTAAAAAAATCTTTGGCTGCTGACTTTTTAGATCACCATTATTGCTACAGTTCTGTCAGCTCCTCAATTGTTTCTACTTAAAACAGTCCTTAAAATTGTAGACACTTTAACCTTGAACATCAACTGACTACTTGTGAATTTAGATGGTTTTATAAAGATGGAGCAAGACAGGTGTCATATGCCTCTGTGTGAAGAGACCACCAAACAGGCTTTGTGTGAGCAATAAAGCTTTCAATCACCTGGGTACAGGCGGGCTGAGTCTGAAAAGAGAGTCAGCGAAGGGAGATAGGGATAGGGCCGTTTTATAGGATTTGGGTAGGTAAAGGAAAATTACAGTCAAAGGGGGATTGTTCTCTGGCGGGCAGGAGCGGGGGTCACAAGGTGCTCAATGGGGCAGCTTTTTGAGCCAGGATGAGCCAGGAAAAGGACTTTCACAAGGTAATGTCATCACTTAAGGCAAGGACCCGCCATTTTCACTTCTTTTGTGGTGGAATGTCATCAGTTAAGGCGGGGCAGGGCATTTTCACTTCTTTTGTGGTTCTTCAGTTACTTCAGGCCATCTGGGCGTATATACGTGCAAGTCACAGAGGATGTGATGGCTTGCCTTGGGCTCAGAGGCCTGACTACAGGTTTCTTCATCTTTGTTTTAGCTGGATAGATACTTAAAGTATGTTAAGAGCTGATGGACTAATATTCCAGCCACTTGATTTTAGATTTTAGAGAATTTGTAGCTATGAATCTGTGCTCCTGCATACCTATGTAAAAGGTTACTTTTAATAATAATAAGATAACAGAAGATTATATTGAATATGTGATTTTTTTATTTCGCAAACATTTTCTAAGCATATAAAACGAAAAGGTAGAAAAGTCTTTGCCTTCGTATGTTTGGCTCTTTCTATAGTAATCCCTCTGTCACACTTGTACTGCAGAATACTAAACGGGTGCTCATTTTCCTGTGCCTAACCCGTCTGCCACACTTTTGTGCTCGTGTGCTATTCTCAGTCTGGAATGGCCTCACACCACCTAACCAGGGTAAGATAAAGCAATTCTTAAAAGGTTCAAGTTGGGTGATGCCTCCTCTAGAAAACCTCCTTTGACCTACCAGGTTGGGCTAGACCTGCCCTCTGGCTCCCAAGTGCTTGCCCCAGTATTGGATCTGCACTGTATCACACTATTCTGTGGGAGATTCTATGAACTATGAGCTCCTTGAGACTATGGGCTTACCACTTGCCTATTTCTGACATGTGATAAAAACTCCACAAATATGGCTAAATAGAAAAATGTTTTATGGGAGTATTTAGTTGTTAGATATTTTCATCTTACTATAAGTATTGTTATAGTTTTCATAATTCTGTGTTCAATGTTAAATATTTAAAATTTGAGACTTTGGAAAATGGTAAAATCTATTAATAGTTTATAATTTATTTATCTATTTTTAGGTTTTACCTCAACTTTGTTACTGAAGAAGTGGAAAACCCTGAAAAGTAAGTAGCCAGATGTACCCTGAAATTTTTATGAAGGATAAAATTTAAGATTACATAGTTTGAAAAGCAGACTTGAAGAAGGAATTCAGTGTGGGCTAGTCAATCTTATCATCATCATCACTATAATTCTTAGATAAGATTTATTTGACTTTATCATAAATTATATACATATTTATGTATTATAATTATATACAAATAGCTTAATTATATAGTCTACTTTCAATACTAAGTTGTCTTTTAACCTGAACATAGGAAAGAATAAAGTTATATTTTAAATAGCCTATCCCATATAAATGCATACATGTAACTTAATATGGACTCTCAATTACCCACAGGATAGCTTGAACTCAAAAAGTTAATTATTTCTGACAATTCATGTAATCTTTTTTCATAACTATAGAATTAAAGTGAGTAGTGTAATTACTGGATGATTACTTACAAAAACCTAGAAACACCTGCAGAATGTTATAGGAACTTACAAATTTGGGGAGCTGGATAAGTTTTACTCTTTCTTTCCAGGTAACAATTTGATAAGTGGATGATTTGATGGTGATTTATGTCATATTTTCAAAATGAGCTAACTTAGAGAAAAATGAGTTATTCTTATAATTTGTTCATAAACATTGGATGTTCTACAGGGAAAAATAATTCATGGGCAAAAGAGGGAAAATTTAGGAACTATAGTATAGGATAAAAATGTAGACTAAATTATAAAGTTATGTAATTCATTTTACTTTATTGAACATCTGCTATGTTCCAGTCACTGTGCTGGGAACAGCTTTCATGATGCATAAGACTTGTCTTGAAGTATTTTGTTGACTAGTCAATGAGTCAAATGTGTAAACAAATAAATATAACAGTGTGATTGGTACCAAAATAGATTATTTATCTAATTTGGAATAAAGGAAAGAAGGAAATACTTAAGTGTATCTAGAGAGTTGTTGTTTATAATAGTGTCTCAAATGATGAGTAGGTGTTCCTTATGTAAATATAAGTGAGAGAGAAGAGGGGTATGGGGCGGGCGGTGGGGAGAGAGAGAAAGAGAGAGACAGAGAGGAGAAACACACACAAACACAAACAAACACACACTGGTTTCTAGGAAAAAGAACAAGTACAAAGGTGCATCAGTATGAAATAGCCTGGACATCAAAGATTATGCCTAAGGATTGATAATTCACACTAAGATAGACTAAGAAATTCTGGAACCTGGAGTCTTGGGAAATGGTAAACTGATTATATCTGGCCAAGTACCAGGAATGTCAGAGTTTAGAACACACAAGCGAGCAATTGGTATCTGATTCAACTGCTATGCAAATCAATATGTAATTTGAACATGTGAAAGTCTATTTTATTAAGAAATATGACCAATTTATGCCAGTAATGTCATATTTATAACTGGAATTGTAGGTCAAGAACACATATTTCCCAAGAGCTAGTTCTTTCTAAGCATTACTTGGAAATGGCAAACTACCTTATGACTGTAAACCCATTGATTACAGAGATAAATAGGTTGGCCTGTCAAAAACTAATTTGAGAATAGCTTGTGTATAAGCAGCAGCATAAAGAAAAGACAGTTCTTACTGGATATAATATAAAATATTTATTGAATTTCTTTTATGGGAAATAAATTATTATGGTTTGTAACTATGTCTGTTAAGTCTAAAGACATTTTAAAGACATCAATTACTAGAATTTAACATGAGAATATTTTTTATAAGCAAATGGCAAATTGTAGGGTTGCAGACAAGACCTATAACATAACATTTATTATATGATACATCAGTGGTGTAGATATAATTCATATTATCTTTAATATTATTTAACAGTTTAAGCATGATTTTTGTTTGACACATGTACAGTAATACTATTGTGAATATTAAGCATATCTTTAAGCTACTTATGCCATTATTACCTCAACCCAAATTTCTGATGTATTCCACTAGACTAGTGTTCCAATTAAGGATTGTCTCCTTCTCTTCTTTAAATGAAGGGCCTTAGTTGCACACCACTGATAAGGTCCATGATTTAGTGCACACAGATACTAAGGAATAGTGATGGTGATGTATTGATTCAGTGCTTTTTTCTTTTTTTTTTTTCTGTTGCAAAGAAATTCTCTTATCTCAAAAATGGAAATAATAATAGCACATACTTCACTGGGTTGTATTGCTGATTAATATGCATAAAGTGCTTAGATTAGTAATTGTCATTTTTTAATTTCTATATAATTGGTTGTCATTACTACTATTATTGTTATATACTTTATTAGAGCAAGGTAAATGTTATTCACATAGTGTTTTCTAGAATAGTGTTTTCTAGAATTCAATATTCCGAGCAATTATTTTTCTTCAGAGCTTTTGAAAGAAATGTGAAAAATTACACCATTTTGAAGCTTGCTCCAAACTTTTAGTGTCAAACCTCATATGCATTTTTTATCTCTATTTTGCATTCTTGATCCATAAAATATCTTTATGGGATATCTGTGCTATCTTGATGCACGCATATGATGTGTAATGATCACATCAGGATAATTGGAATACTCATCACCTCAAACATGTATCTTGTTTTGTATTGAGAATATTCCAAATTTTCTCTTTTAGCTAATTTAAAATATACTATATTTTTGATAACTATGGTCACTTTACTATGCCACTGAACACTAGAACATATTTTATCTAACTGTATTTTTGTTTTCAATAACCAACTTATCTTCATTACTTTCTCCTTATACTTTCTAACATAGTAACCATCATTTTACTCTCTACCTCCATAGGGTCAACTTTCTTTAGCTCACACATGAGTGAAAACATACAATGTTTGTCTTTCTGTGCATGGCTTACTTCATTTAATATAATGTCCTCCAGGTTAATATGTGTGGCTTCAAATAACGGATGATTTCATTCTTTTATTGGACGAATAGTATTCTAGTGTGTATATATATGTGTATATATATGGTATATATAATATATAAATGTGGTATATGTATATACCATATATTACATATAAATGTGGTATATATGCCATATATACCACATATACACCATATATAAGTGTGGTATATATACAATATATAGTATATGTATAGTATATATAGTATTATATGTGGTATATATAGTATATATAGTATATGTATAGTATATATAGTATTATATATGGTATATATAGTATATGCATAGTATATATGGTATTATATATGGCATATACAGAGTGTATATACCACATTTTTGTGTATATATATACTATTATATATGTATATATACCACATTTATATATATGGCATATATACTATTATTATGTATACTATTATATATACTATATATAAATGTGGTATATATACATATATACTATATATACACACATATATAAGTGTGGTATTTATATATAGTATATATATTTATATTTATGTATTTATATTGCAGCACTATTTTGAATAGTGCTGCAATAAACATGAGAGTGCAGATATCTCTTCAGTATACTGATTTCCCTTCTTCTGGATATATACCCAGTAGTGGGATTGCTGGATCATATGGAAGTTCTATTTTTAGTGGTTTGAGAGCCTCCATATTGTTCTCTATATTGTCTGTACTAATTTACATTCCCACCAACAGTGAATTTTAGATTCAGGGGGTACATGTGTAGCCCCTGAATTTAAAATAAAAGTCTTTTTTTTATTTGTTACATGGATATATTACATGATGCTGAGGTTTGGGGTATGAATTATCCTGTTACTATTGAGTAGGGGGCATAGTACCCAGTAGGTAGTTTTTCAGCTTTTACCCCCGTCTTGCCCTCCCTACTCTAGTAGTCCCCAGTATTTATTGTTCCTGTCTATGTGTTCATGAGTACCCAATGTTTAGCTCACAGTTATGAGTGAGAACATACAGTATTTGGTTTTCTGTTTCTCTGTTAATTTGCATAGAACAATGGCCACCAGCTGCATCCATGTTGCTGTAAAGAGCATGATATCATTCTTTTTATGGCTGCATAGTACATGTATATGTACCACATTTTCTTTATCCAACCCACTTTTGATGGGCACTTAAGTTGATTCCATGTCTTTGCTATTGTGAATAGTACTGCAATAAACTTATGAGCGCATGCATCTTTTCCATAGAATTACTTATTTTCCTTTGGATATATACCCAATAATGGAAACGCTGGGTCAAGTAGTAGTTCTAAGTTCTTTGAAAAATCACCCAACTTCTTTCCACAGAGGCTGAACTCATTTACATTCCCACCAACAGTGTATAAGCATTCCCTTTTCTCCACAGCCTTGCCAGCATATGTTATTTTTTGACTTTCTAATAATAGCCCTTCTGACTGATGTGAGATGGTATCTCATTGTGGTTTTGATTTGCATTTTTCTGATGATTAGTGATGTTGAACATTTTTTCATATGTTTGTTGGCCACTTGTATGTCTTCCTTTGAGAAGTGTCTCTTCATGTCCTTCATCCACTTTTTAATAGGATTACTTGGTTTTTGCTTGTTGAATTGTTTAAGTTCTTTATAAATTTTGGATATTAAACTTTTGTCAGATGCATAGTTTGTGAGTAATTTATTTAATTCTGTAGGTTGTCTGTTTACTCTGTTGATAGTTTCTTTTCCTGTGCAGAAGCTCTTTAGTTTAATTAGGTCCCATTTGTCATTTTTTGTTTTTGTTGCAATTGCTTCTGAGAACTTAGTCATAAATTCTTTCCTAAGGCCAGTGTCCACAATCGTACTTCCTAGGTTTTCTTCTTGGGTTTTTAGAGTTTGAGGTCTTACATTGAAATATTTAATTCATCTCGAGTTAAGTTTTGTATATGATAAAAGATAGGGGTTCAGTTTCATCCTTCTGCATAAGGCTGGCTGGTTATCCAAGTATACCATTTATTGAATAGGGAGTCCTTTCACTGTTGCTTATTGTTGTTGACTTTGTTGAAGATCAGATGGTTGTAGGTGTGTGACTTTATTTCTGGGTTCTTTAACCTGTTCCATTAGTCTATTTGTCTGTTTTTGTACCTGTATCATTCTGTTTGGGTTACTGTAACCCTATAGTATGGTTTGAAGTCAAGTCATGTGATGCCTCTGACTTTGTTCTTTTTATTTGGGGTTGCTTTGCCTATTTAGGCTCTTTTTTGGTTTCATATGACTTTTAGAATAGTTTTATCTAACTATGTGAACAATGATGTTGGTAGTTTGATAGGAATAGCATTGAACCTGTGTATTGCTTTGGGCAGTACTGCCATTTTAATGAGATTGAGTCTTTTAATACAAGAGCATGAAATATTTTTTCATTTGTTTGTGTCATCTACATTTTATTTCAACAATGTTTTATAGTTCTCCTTGCAGAGATCTTTCACCTCCTTGGTTAGATGTAGTTCTAGGTATTTTTTGTTGTTGCTTGTATGGCTATTGTAAATGGGATTGCATTCTTGATTTGGCCCTCAGCTTGAATGTTATCAGCATATAGATATGCTACTGATTTTAATACATTGATTTTTGTATCTTGAAACTTTACTGAAGTTGTTTTAAACACAGAGAATGCTTCCAGAAATATTTATGGGTGAATATCAAGTGCAGATGGTAAAATTATTGGACCTAGCCCAGATGTGTAATTTGCATTATTTTTTAGGTAGATACAGCTCCAAAATACCTTTAGTTACAAGGGAGAATAATTATGATTCCGTCTCCTTTGTGATGTGCCAAGATAAATGTGTTTCCCAATCAGTCATGGATGCATGTGTCCAGGTGTGCTGCAACATGCAACTTTCTGGCAGCTGGTGAAATGAATCATCCGCTGAAGATACAACACCTTTTACGGTCTTCCTCCACCTAGACAATAAAATCTTCCTAAATTTGTGACCTAATAGAAAGATGATAATTAATTTAGATTAGTGAAAATACCAATGTGTATTAAAATATATCGAATGCAGAGTAAGTTTCCATGATCTCAACTGACTACACTTTAGGTGTAATTTCATTTTGAGAAATCTTTCAAATTATCAACCATTACTCCATGAAATAACTTCTGAGCTGCTGTTATAAGTAGGTGGTATCGGACAGTTCCTTAAGTGTTGTATCGAATGAGAGACAAAGGTGGGCGAAATTCCTGTTTGTGTGATTACATTTATAATGTTAAGACATTTTCCCATGATCTTTCTTACAATGTTTTCTTCTCCAAGAATAGCTTTGAATTTATGGAAGTAGCAATCTTTCAAATACAACAATTGCTCTTGAACTTTTATAATAACATAAGAATATTGCCTTTACCAATTATCTATAACATGATGGCTGATTCCACAAATTAATATATTAGAGTAAGGATTGTATTTTGAGGGACATGAATGTCCAAAGTTTGGACCATGAAGATGATAGAATCCCAAGGAATAACTGAATTTTAAAAGGCTTCCCCACCACCCAAAATGGCATATATAGTAATAATGATTGCTACTGTGTACATTTGTTTTAAAAAAATCACAGTGCTTGTGCAAGTGTAATGAATTTTGCCTTATGACGTGACTTTTGTGGTGACTATGCAATCTGTCATTGTTTGAAAAGTTACACAGTGCACAGAACATATCATTGAGATGTATAATGTTGGTAATCCTGCTCTTAGATTGATAAATCATGTCTTGTGTTGATGAAAGCCAAGAAATGAATTGCTTTTCTTTGACCTTGGGGGTCTGAGATTAGCCAGTTTGTCCATTAGCCTTGTTCCAGTGTTCTTCTCACTTCATTTATTCCTTCTGTTTTGAAGAGTTGGAAATAGTAGACTTAGAGGAAATCAGTAAACCTTGATATCATCAGTCATTTTTGAAAAACAGGGTATCAAAACACTCTGAATAATCAACTTTAATAGAAGGTTTAAATAATCAGAGTGTCATGTTTAATTAATACTTTGCCTACTTCCAATTTATATTAATTGATGCCTCAAAGTCAGCACACCTTGTACCAATGATAACTTTGAAGAAGTGAAACTTGGTTTGGGAAAAATGCCCAAAGACCTTTAAGGCAGTGTGATCAACCTGATTGGTCTACAAATGGTCCACAATCATATTATTTGCATTCAGTTCAGATGTTACAGTCTTAAATTCTTAGTGTGTCTGTATTAATTGCTTATTGACTGTGTAATTCTTTACGATACTCTTTTATAAGGCCTATTGCTAGTAGGACAGTTTTATACTGTTACCTGAGTAAAAAACATGAGAAAACAAAATAGGCAAAATATCTTGCCCAAATGTGTTGTAGCAGAGTTACATGACTAAAGACTAAAGGTTAATTGAAGTCTTTTATCTTGCATTTTGACAACTTAACAATGCAACTTGCTTTCTTTCTCTTTTTGTTTTTTGAGACAGAGTCTCACTTACTCTGCTGCCCAGGCTGGAGTGCAGTGGTGTAATCTTGGCTCACTGCAACCTCCACCTCCCAGGTTCAAGCGATTCTCATGCCTCAGCCTCCCAAGTAGCGGGAATTACAGGCATGCGCCACTATGCCCAGCTAATTTTTGTATTTTTAGTAGAAATGGGGTTTCACCATGTTGACCAGGCTGTTCTTGAACTTCTGACCTCAAGTGATCCACCTGCCTCAGCCTCCCAAAGTGCTGAGATTACAGGCATGAACCACCACACCCAGCCAAGAATGCATCCTTACATGCATTATAGTTTTCTAACTTAATAGTTGCTAGAAAATAACATATAATATCTTAACTATATATGTGCAGATTACAGCAATATTGTACTTTGTAATCTTTTTATTACAAGTCAATGTTATCTACATTTTTAGACAACATTTAATATTATTTTAAAGAATATTTCCAAAGTTTCTGTTATAAATACTCAAATTATATGTTTTTAAGATATGTATTAATTTATTTACAAGTTTATAAAGATCTTCCCTGGGGCAAAATGAGGCATCTCTGTACTAATGACAATATGACATCCTTAGAATTATCTTAAAATGTGACACTGCTTTTCTTCAATTGTTGAAATAATGGATACCTAAATTAGAATCCTTCTGGTTTTTTTTTTGCTTTTCTTTAGAAAATATACATAAAGCTTGGTGAATCCATTTTTAAATATGTTTCACAGTAAAAATAGAATTGTGCTAGTTGAGCCACTGAGGCAGACAAAAGATCGGTATTTGGCCAGATGTCACAGAGAAGAGATGATTCTATGTTCAAAGAACAAGGTCACCAAATTGCTCTTCCTGGCTTTTGTTCAGTCGAAAAATTTCTCACATTAATAGAACATGTGGTTGATGTACCTTGGGATCAAAATTCCTGCATTTCTCAGCATCACATATGCATAAAAAATACATTTTGCCCAAAGACAGTTTGTTCATATAAGGCTGAAGTGTCAAATAAGTGGTGCAGAAATTATAGGATTATATGATAATATTTTATCATGGGGTAATCAAAGAAGACAGATATTAATCCTTCAAGTTCTTTGTGGAAGCCATTTAGCTTTTCTTTCTTTCTTTTTTTAATTGTAAGGATTCTTTTTTTAATTCCACTATGAGGCAAAATTTGAAGGGCAATGCTTTACTTTCTTTCATAGTAGTTGTTTCAAAGTTCTAATTTTAATCTCATTGAGTTTTATATTTTGAGGCTAGAACAATAAACTCTTGTTTTAGGAGCAACAACAGTGGCTGGTTTAGTTTTATGCTATGTTTCTGTTCTCTTTAGCTGAGAGAGAGAGAGGGAGGGAGGGAGAGAGAGAGAGAGAGCGAAAGAGAGAGAGAGAGAATACAAGTGGCATGATGAGTAGAGTCATAGAATCACAGAATTTCAAAATTTGAGGGAACCTTGAAGTCCATCTAATCCTTTTTAACCAGACGCAGAGATCTTCTCTCTAATACCTTTACACAACAATAATTCATGTATGATAAATTGAGAAACTATTAATATAACTTCCTTGAACTGGGCTATCAGCCTTTTTTACTTCCTTATGCTGGGTAGCAACCTGCTAATTGCTATGACTATTTCAAGCCTAGATAAATTTTTGGTTAGCTGGCATAAACGATGGGTCAAATATTTTGACTGCAATAGATACAACCAAAATGAGAGTTAAATAAAATATGCCAGAGATTCCAGAGTTAGAATCTTGTTATCTGAAAAGAAATACCTTCCATAATCAGAAGCAGTAAGTCAGCTATTAGATTGTCTCCAGCTTTTGAGTCCACATGTATATAGACCCCCTCATCCATTTTCTTATTTATGCATATAAGCTACCCTTGTTCTTTTCTTTATGTCTGGATTTCAAAGTTGGGTGTTTGTGCCCAAAATGAGGTTCACAAGTAAAGCTTACATTCTGTGTCATACTTGGTGAAAAACTTCTTGGACAACTAAAATCCAGTCCAAGGCCTGTTGCTATCTGGGCATTCATGCAGATGCAATGTTGTTTAAGATTCTCACTGAAATAGGATAATGTCACATGTAGTTCACTAAGGGTAGAGACAAAATGCATTCAGGTTATTATACTTACACACACCATGCACTGAAATTATTTTGGTAACTTTATTCTAGTCACATTCCAACACTGACTTAGATTATTGATCTGCTCAGGAAAATGAACAACTTTTGAATTTGGATAGGCACAAGCTAAAACTGTATTACCAATATAAACATCTAAAATGAACCAAGTGAAGTTGAGACTTTCCAGTGAAAAAAATATTTTCTTCTATGAACTATAAAAACATCTACTTGCCGAGTCTTTGAAAATAGCACTGGTTCAGGAAATCAAAATTCTAATCCTGTCTCTTTTTAACTAGCTGTTTGACCTTGGACAGACCTCTAAATTGCTTCTGAATCTTTGTTTACTAGTTTTAAATGGAAGATGATAATCCCTATATTATAGTTCTCATGGGGTTGTGAGGATAAAATATGTGAAATTCAAAAATGTTAATGAGCTCTACAAGTAATATACAAACACCATCTGCAACCAAAACCTATATTCTTCAAAGATTAGAATATTTTATAATCTTTGAAAAAATTAGAGGATTAGCATAATTGTTTTATGAACGGGGAGTGCCTTTTCACATACATGACCTATTAATCAGCTTGAAAAGCTGTTCTGCATCATCAGCAAAGTGTCCAATTATTAGTAGTTAAAAGGTTCAGAAGATGATGAGAATCGTTATTTATTTTACAGTCTACTAACCTCCCTCAGGTGACAATATGCTCACACATTGTAATCAGAATGACTTCCTGGCAGATTTTTTTTTTCCTTCTTAACCAAATATTTGTATGCTCACACTCCTATTGTCATTGTCACTGTTGGCTGGTTGTGCTGATATAATGGATGGACTGTTTGTGTTTCTACTGAAGTCACCTATTTTTAGGTTTACTATCTTACCAAGAAGCTCCTTTATGAAATCTGACAAACAAGATCTTGATCTGAGTGGCTGACATCATGTATTTTAATATTTATTTTTACTTTTTCTAGAAAAGGAGCTATTCTGTTGATACAAAACAGAAGAATACAAACACAAGGTCACTCCCAGATAATTTTTATGAATTTTTGTTTAACTTAAAAATATAAGCCATTCATTACAAACACAAACAGTATCTGCTTTCTAACAAGTAGATTGATTGCAGCATAAAAGTAGCACCTCAGATTACTTTTAATAACATACTGTATATTATCTTCATTCTGCGGTGGAGAAAGCTGAAGTTCAGAGTAGTGAAGTAACTTCTCATATCCATATAGTTAGCCAATGAGAAGACCAGAATTGCAATCCATGTTTGCCTGGTTCTAGATCTCATACTCTTTCTAACATGACAACTGGTCTTTTGGAAATTAAAAAAAAGCTGATCCATGAGGGTACCAGGTGGCTAAATGGCTAAGGAAGTAATTTTGCTATGGAAGAGAAAGTTGGAGGAAGAATAGAACCTAGAAGAGTAGAACAGAGAAGTGAAGATGTCTCAGGCAGCGGGTGAGCATATATACAATCATAGAAGAATTCTTGGTTTTAGGGAATAGTATGTAGACTGTTTTGACTAAAGGAAAGGATTGTGAAGAGGAGTCAAAATCAAGATAGTGGTAGGATGTGGATAAGGGGATACAGCAACTGTTAGCCTCTACTATCAGAATTTTGGATCTTATTCAGTAGCCAATGGTGGGATGGAGGGTGGGAAAACTGTTGCAAGTTTTGAATGTATGGGAGGCAGTGCTTGGAGACAATTAACTTTATGACAATTTTAATGGATTTTCATCTTGTGACACATACGCAGTTTTTAAAAAGTTATAGTCTATGAACATATGTTTTAGTTTTATTTTGCATGTTTATTTTTAATAAAAGCAAGTAACTCTGTTAATTGCCTCATACACCTGCATCGTTGCTAAAGTCAAACAATATGATAAATTATATGGCAGAAATTATGGCAAACAGCATCATAATCTCCACACTGTCCAAGCCCAAAGATATGGATTAGACTGCTTAGAGAAGAAGGATGCATCAGCATAGTGTTTACATACTATGCAAAAATATAGAGCTATCTTACTATCATTTATTTTCCCTGACAATGGAAGAACAAATGGGATTTAATTAAATGAGAACATAGTTCATTTTAAAATTAAATTTCTATTTCAAAAGCATTGAAATGAGAATTTGGTTAAGCATTGGAATTCTCAAAATAGAGATAAAAAGGATTATTGTTTAGCCACAATTTAGAGGATATTCAGGTTGAAAAAATGACAGACTATTGCCTAAATGTGTTTCTAGTTCTCAAATATTATAGTTATCTTTTTAGATTGCTGAATATATGGGAACCAATGTAGGGAAGCACACCTTACACTACAGGCCTATTTTCTTGGGGTGGGGAGGGAAGAAGGTGTCATGTACTTGTAAGGTAAAGGAAATCCTTAGTTAGATTTTCCTTATTCTTGTAAGTATGGTAAGGTCAAATAGAAATCTTAGGTCAGAGTTTCTAAATATTTTAAATAAGATGTATTAACGATTTGATTTTACTCATTTCATATTCTAAGTGAAGGGCAGGTATAAGGAAGAGAGTAAAATAGCAATGCCAGTGCACGGTATGAGTCAGCCTGGGGACAACTGGCACTTCCAGGCACAGTGAGCATCACACTGGGCTTGTGAAGGTAGCTCTGGACTTGGAGTCAGGTGGCCCCAGTTTTAACTCTTGTTTTGTAAATATTTGATTTTATGTCCTTAGCTACATCTTTTGTCCTCTCTGAGCCTCTGGGTTATCGGCTGCAAAAAAGAAATGGTAGAGTAGCAAATTCTGAGTCTCCCTTCAACTCTAGCATGTTCTATGATTCTTGTCAACGACACACGAGTACCTAGTTTGACAAGGAGCGTACATCACTATGGGAGCATGGACTAACGGTGGAAATGTAAACAGAATATCTGTCTTAGGGACACTTAAGAAAAAGTGTCAAGAACATGAATCAAGAGAAAGGGATGTTATGGCTGTTTTCCAGATCCCATGATGGTTAGGAGATTAGGCAGGACCAAAGTTTCCTCACTTGTCTCAGAAAATGTTAAGAAGTTTGAATGGGTAAATGGAGGAAATGGGTCCAAATTGGCACCCCTTCAAAGTGGAAGCTTAGTTGTTAGATCTGAAGATCTAGGATCATATCCAACCTATAGAATTGAATTCTACTTAAGGGATCACCTTAAGTAGAGTGTCTTGTGACATATGGAGTGTACCAGGAAAAATACAGATTTTAAAAATGCTTGTTAAGAGTGCCATTAATGTGGCATAATGACGAATCCCTAATCCTATTTACTACTTTTACTATATATGCCCGCAGAAGATATAAAATGATCTGTAGCCTCTGTGGTCCAGAAGGTTTATATTAGTCTTTTATTATGTGATTCATTATTTTTCTCAATAGCGTAGACATATGGGATTGCCCATAAGTATCTATAGATGCAATTATATGAGAGGAATCTTTTCTGATGCGTCTGCTACATTTCAGTATTAGACATTCCCCATAATTTAGTTAGGATTGCATTTCTATATTTCTAATATGCTGCATACATAAAGAAAGAGAGGGAGCAATCCTTGTCATGACTTTCAAAAGTCTGCATTCATTCATTCATTCCTTTTCCCAACTAAGCGGGTATTCTAATGCTTACCTTAAGAGCTTTGTGAGAATTAGATATAATTTATGGCTGTGTCTGACAATGCTTTGCTCATAGTAGATACTTATTTAATGGTAGATGGTTTGCTTTTTACTGATATTAAACATTATGTCATTAGTTCATTTCTCACCTATAGGGACTATCAGATCAGGATTTGTGGACATAGGGAAGCTGTTTCTTTTCTTCTGTACTGCTTGAGTGTTGGCTTTGACAAAACCCATGCTCACAAGGGAAAAGACACTCTTACTTGAAACACCCGGCCATGGGAAACAACAGTTATCTCAGTCTCAGAGTTAGAGCATTTCTAATCTCCAATGCTGAAGGTTGTTTTTCAAGAACATATAATATTTTATAATTGGCTTTCTAAGGAGACAGGCTCATGTTTTTTTAAATCACATGGTTTTCGTTGCTATTTAGTGCTGTACCATATTATCTTTCTTTCCCTTTCTTATATGCTCTGTCTTAAAATTATAGAAGTGGAAAAGATACATCTTTCTGTCACAAAAGTTTAAACAATAACCCATACTGATACATATTATTGAGAATGCAGTGATCAAATACAAAGGTCACTGTTTTATATATCAAGCTGTACAATACTATATGAAAAATAGTTTATGATATCAAGTTCATGGCATAGCACTAAAATATGCCATAATATGTAAAAACTAGAGCTTATAATACATAGCCATATAGCACAAAATGAGATATTAAAGAATAGAATGTCTGATTTTATGAGCAAAGTCACTTCTAGGTCCTGGGAGACTGCCCCTCACACAATGCTTTTCTTGGTATCCCAAGTCCCACCTCTTCCAAAGAATCTCTTCTATTGGCTTTTCATGATGCTATTCCTTCTTCCTCCCTGATATTCTATGGTTATGGCCGTTCTCTAAGAGATAGACAGCAAAAGATTCATTATAGTAATGTCTCTAAATTTCAAAATGGTTTCAATTATCATATTACCTGTATGTACAAATAGTTCTCTATTTGGTTATCTTCTTCTATTCACACATTGACTTGGCTTAGTGTATTGGACTCATTGTCATAATTAAAACCACAATTAATTTGATCTTGAGAAAATAAATTATCAAAGCCTGTGATGTTAGAGTTAGAAGGCGAGGAACCATTAAAATTCACAACCCTTTTATTGTGAAGCTAATGAAATAGAAGCCACAGAGATGGATTAATTTGTCTATATTTATAAGTTAAAATCTTGATCCTTTTCTAGTACTCTTTCCAAATGCTTAGTGTTGTTGAATAGAAATCTAAGAAAGATGGCTATGGCAAGATTTTAGCCTTGAAATTAGCTGGGGGAAATGTAATCATTAGACGTGACCTCTATGTCATTTGAGAATAGAATAAAACTGCTTTGAAAAATGTGTAAGAGCATTAAAATTTGCCTGCGTTCGACTTTCTAAAGCTGTTAGTCAAATAGATAATGAAAGAGGGTGCTAGGCTAGTTGAAGTAAGTAATACATTTCAGGTCGTTTACTGAAGGTCATTTGGTTGGAAGATTAAAATAGAAAGTTTACGATTAGGAAATGCTGAAATGTTAGAATATTATAAGGAAATAGCTGCTTTTATTGTCTTAAACATCTTTACAGATACACTGTCTCTTAAAATAGGTTAAATATCATTTGTGGAGGCAATGTTTAATTTTTCTGTTATTGATATTGTCAAAGTCTCACTTTCTATATTCTGGCCTGAGGCAAGTAAAAGAGAAATTTAAATAGAAAACAAGATTAACTTTGTTTTCAGCCAGAAAATGACAAAAAGAAATGAGTGAGATAGCAAGTGGAAGTCATGATTTTAAGATACTATTCTCTAGCTGCTCTGGGTCTTATGGAAAAAAGTTAAATGTATTTTAAATATATGTAAGTGTTTAGCTATTTAATCCTCATAGTGCAGTGTCCTCTTGCCAAGGAGAAGTGATCAAGTGGCAAATGTTGGGGGAAAGCCACTAGAAATTGAACTCAGTGATGTCTTTCTCTGAGCTATGGAATTGTTTGTCTTTATGCCAAGTCACAACGTGGACTCTGAACTGCAGCAAGGCAGAAAGCTTCAGTTTGAATACATAGGTGCTTTTCAAACCATTGGGTTTACGATGCAAGCCTGTGGCTAGGCAGAGCAGGTATTTCCTGTTCTCTAAAAGATAGTGCTAGTTCTGTTCTATTGTTGCCATTTCTATAGCGATACCTGGGTGGAAGTCCCTCCCTGCTTAACCCTGCCTCCTCCACTCCCTGCCCCTGATCTATGGGCACTTAGAAACACAGGATATCCTGATTATCCTGTTTCAGTATTTCTCATAATGGACACATATTTGTTTATTCTATTTTTAAATGATGGGAACACAAATCTCTACCCAGTAGTTGTGGTAGATGATCCATTTAGTTAAATGAAGAAAGGAAAATTTATATGTATTCTGTACCATATCGGAAATCAAAGTAAAACTTTATGATTGTGGTATTTTCAGCAACAATATATAGCATTTCCTCTTTTCTTTTAATAATAATAGACATATTTAAAATGTCAAAAAATTATGATGAAATTAAAAATCACCTGTAATATCTTAATCACATCAAAAAAAGTTCTCACTGTTATTATTTTGATATTTTGTTTTCCCTCATCGTTTGTGTGTGCGTGTGCATGTATGTATTGCATTATATTGCTTGAGATAAATGTTAATGTGCATTTTTCTTCCTAACTTTGGTGTTATATAATGTATTTACTTGGTCGTGTATTGTCTGATTCCCAAGGCCAGAGCCTTGTCTGTACCGTTACAGCTGTATCTCTGATGACTGGAAGGTTCCTCCAAGTGTGCCCTGCCCTTTAGATTTGCTGCACCTCAAGCTCAACTCCAGTGCTTTCTGTTTATGTGCTATATATCTGTCTCACCATCTTCATTTCATGTCATTTTATTACATTTTCCTATATCACCTAGATCTTAGTAAAGAACATTTTTAATGCTAGTGTAATATTTCTTTGGGGGGATGTGCCAATATTCTTGTGGTAACTTTCTTGTTGGACATTGAAAGCATTCCTAATGTTTCTTAATGTATTAGGCTCGTGCAAATATAATAATTCTGGGTTATACATTTCATATATACATATTGGATATGTAAGGATTTACATCCTTACATAGAATAGATCTAGAATAGATTGCTAGAAGAGAATTGCTCTGTCAAAGGCAACAAACTTTAAAACAGTTTGTCTGTTACCAAGTTGCTTTCCAAAGTGAGCATATTAATTTCCTCTCTCAATAGCAATATCTAAGAATACTTACAGTGTTGGGTGTCATTATTTTAAAAAATCCTGGTTAATTGAAAGGCAAAAATTACACCTCATGGTTTGAAACTGCATTCATTTGATCACCAGTGAGGCTCAACACTTCCAGCATTTTTAGTAGCTACATGTGGTTACCATTTTGGAGCATGAATATTGGTGATTCATCAGAATTCTTTGTATATTATGGGTATTGATTCTTTATTATATTATTTGTAAAAAGTTTATCCCAGTTTTTCACATCACTCAATTTTCTTTATGATCCCAGCTTACGAAACTTGTGATTTTGTTTCTATAATTTGTAATCAGATACAATAACCATTTTTTTATTTCTGTATTGCTATTATGATCCTCAAATTTTTACATCCCTAGATCATTTTCATCTCACCCATATTTTCTGTTTGTTTGTTTTCTTGGTTTCTTTTTTACAGCCCACTCTTTACCTTATCTGGAATGGATTTTTTTTTAACCCTGATATAATATAGGCTCTTGACTTTCCCCCAAATTTCTCAATATCCCAGTATTAGCAAATAGTCATATTACTCCTTAGTTTATGATACTTACATTATAAATATTGATACTTGTCATTATATTAATATATTTTTATATTATATACTAAGTTGTACTTCAAGGTAATCTATTCCACTTGTGTTTTTATAGATATATCAAGCAAATTAGTATATAATTTTATTAAAAGTTTGTAATACTCTTTTTTTAATCTGAAGGGAAAGGTAGCCTCAATTTTTATTATTTTTCTCTGAATAAGTTGACTTTGAGTATAACTTATATTTGCATGGAGGTAGTTTTTACTCTTGGCTGTTCATGTGGATGAAGAAAATCTGTATAGTGCTTTTAAATTTAAAGCTTGTGGTGTTTCCAATTATCTTGGTAGTGTTATCTCTCATAATTAAATCTGTTCTATATAAAGATATAGTCCATGTATATGGCTGAGTCTTTTATAGTCCAAAAATTTATTTTTCTGTGTACTATGGTTTATTAACTTGACTTATTTTTCTTCTTTCAGATTTAAAAAATGTTAACTAATTAAAGTAACTTCCCAAATACCTACCAGTGACATTAATCTTCCTCTTTTTGTCTTTTGTTCTTTTTACCCCCTAAATCCTATTAATAGAGCGACTTTTTAATATGATTTTCTACTTTTCAGAATACTTCTCAACAATATAGCAAATGCCAAAATATTAATGGAAGTATTAATGGAAACATGCAAAAAATATTTCTTTATGATTCTCATAATTATTGAAATTGGCTTAGATTAAACATGAATAAATTTGATTATTATATATGTATTCAAATTGTTGGATATATAATCCTGAGAAACAATCCTTCACTACATATGTTATAAAAATGGTAATGAACACATTACCTAAGAAGTGTACGCTAGAAATAATAAGATACCTTTTCCTTCTTGACATCTTTCTTCTTTTTGAACCAAGTATCTATAGAAAAATATTTGAATCAAATTTTAATGAAATTCTTATTAGAGGTTTGCTACTTTTCTTACAAAATGGCAATATCGCCAGGCACAGTGGCTCATGTCTGTAATCCTAGCACTTCGGGAGGCCAAGGTGGGAGGATCACCAGAGGTCAGGAGTTTGAGACCAGCCTGGCCAACATGGTGAAATCCTGTCTCTACTAAAAATACAAAAATTAGCTGAGTGTGGTGGCGGTTGCCTGTAATCCCAGCTACTCAGGAGGCTGAGGCAGAAGAATCGCTTGAATCTGGGAGGTGAAGGTTGCAATGAGCTGAGATTGTGCCATTGCACTCCTGCCTGGGTGACAAGAGCAAGGCTCTGTCTAAAAAAAAAAGAAAAAAAAAAAAAGGCATTATCAATGTAAGCCTATTTCATAACAAGTCTTTTTTTTCCCCATGGTGCTTCATCCTCACTTGGCATATTCTAAATCTGCATTCACAAAACACAACTGTGTTGCTCTTTCAACTTCAGTAGTCATGGAGGGAGCTCAGTATTTTGACAACGAATGTGAACTGGCCATTCATTGTACATTTAGAAGTGAGTCTTCCTTGTGCTCCTTTCCCTTCCAAGTGTTGACATTATTTCAGTCTGTGACTATTTTTCATTGGCTGGTTTCTCTAGAATAGTGAAGGCTGATCCTTTCCGTGTCACTCACACCCTGTTTGTTTGTACCCAACTCCCCACTGGTGACTGCCGGCTGATCACACCATGCTGTTTTTGTATTTTATGGAGACATGTTCATGTGTGGCTGCTGTGTTTGATATTAAATCTGAGATGCACTTCAGGAGGTTTCCTGCTTTTTATTATACATAATTTTGGCTAGGGACAGTGTTATCCTGTTCATAAATCAGGTATTCTCAGAGATTTAATAATTTAGAATTCACATGAAGATTTGGTGGAATAAACATTTCCTTTCTCTGTTAAGCTGCCTCTTAACTTTCTTCCTTTTTCGCCTTTCTCTTCACTGCTTCCATTTTTTTCAAGTCTTCTTTTAGTCTTTGCCAAAAATAAAAAAATAATAAAACATAAAACAACAACGAAAGAGGCCAAAGAAGCCAGGAACACTTTCTGCCTGTGGTTACAAGCCACATAAAAAACAGAGTTATCCTTGAGGATGGCAAACAGTCCTGACAACCCTTCTCAAAAATGTTTGCACTAGAGATATAGAAGAAACACTTCAAGGGCCCTTAATAATGCTCATTGAATAATCTTAATATTTTTATGGAATTGGTGAGTATGAATACGTAAGTAAAGATATTCGAAGAGACTATAAGGAGTCAGAAGATGTTTTAGTTTATCTTCATATTAAAAACAGTAGGTAATGGAGAGTCCCATGGTGGGAGACCTACTTAGAAGGAGGAGGTAAGGTTTCTCTGAGGAGGGAGACTTTGATCTGAGAAAGATGGGGCAACCATGTGAAGATCTAGGGGCAGCAGCATGCCAGAGAGAGGGTCTTCCATGTCTTGTCTTGTTTGAATTTTAGATTCCATGAGAGGATGAATTTTTGTGTGTAGCTGATGTCTTTATCCCTTTGCTTATTAAAACGTCTAGCATATAGAAGATATTTAACAAACATTGATTAAATGAATGAACTCGATATAAAGAATGTTAGTAAATGCAATGGGAAATATCCTCCTGAAATTCAGATGATTTTAAAAATATTTCTTGCAATAAGGTTTTGATAAAAGCTAAAGTTATAAGATATAGTGACTTATAAAAACATTACATGAGATAATACGGTCAATGTATGTGACCTTCCAGAGGTCTGACCTGATCCCACAGACAGCCTTTTTAGAATGCAGAAGAGTGAACAGATCACTTATCCTTTAAATGATCTTCTGTAATGATCATTATTTTTCAGCCAGGCTGACACTTTGAAGTTATAATGATGGAAGGTACTTTGATGTGCTATACTGCTGCTTGAGGACAGAATCACATCTTCAGAAGACAGGAGAAGAGATTGTAAAGTTGGCATCCTATTCTCTCCTGTGAATTGACAGAGCAAAGCAAATGCAGAAACTTCCTTAGGATGCCTGTTACATGAGCAAGTGGGCTTAACTGAGTTTAACAAAAGAATTCTGTTAAACAATCTTTAGTGATTAGCTTTATGTGCTAAAATTATTAAATAATGAACTTTCAAGAAAACGAACTTTAGATTTCACCAAGTCAACACCTTTGTCAACTCATGGGGAAATGTAAGTCCAGAGAGATTTGGTGATCTTCGTTTCTGCTAGTGATGGGGACATGACGTGACCCAGACTTTTCCATAATTCTGTGAAATCAAGTGAATACAAATACCAGAGACAGAACTCCAGAGAAAAGATGTCACCAAAAGACAATTTACATTTGGGATGGTATATATAGACATTTTTCTTGATTGTAGGAATTTAGAGTATAAAGCTGAGGGAAATGATGGAAGAAAAGGGAAATTAAGAGATGGACAACTGTATGAACCGATTTTGTTTCCCTTGGGCAGAGAGTCCCTGAGTCATAAGATAGTGTCACTTGACTTGAGAAAAATGTTCCTCGAGAGAGGGACATGAATCTTTGTAGTCTAAGAAAAGGCATTAGTAAATATAAAATGAGTGCACAAAAGCTTATTTTTCACAAGTTTTAACTTTTGAGCTGAAAGATAAAAGATCACAACATTTCCATTTCTGTGGGGAATATGAATATAAATTGACAGCCTGAGGAGAGGAGAGGCAGGGCTTACTGGAGGTTCTGCCATTCTGAGAGCCTTTGTGACCTTTTCAGGAAGCTGTCAACTGTTCCAACCAGGAGTCTTCATCATCACTTTCTTGACAGTGACGTATTATCTCTCTGAACTGGCAGGGTGCTTAGCCCATCAACTCTGTTTTTCTCTTTCCCACCTTTCCTTCTGCTCCATTCAGCTGCTATATCATGTCCTCTGTGGCCTTGGCATGTGGATTTACCACTTTTACTAAAGCCAGGCCATTGTTATTGGCTTTGCTATCAACTTTATACTTTTCCTACTAACATTAGCTTCATTTGCTAAAGTTATTTTTCCCTTAATTACCCTAAGAGTACAAATAGAGATTTGTTGCAGTGAAAAATTATTTTCAATTTTAGGGTCAAATGTGTACATACATACCTACATAATCATTTATATATAGGCATTTTATAAAAACAAATTTTTATATATATATCTTATTTATTTATTTATTTGACATGGAGTCTTGCTCTTGTTGTCCAGGCTGGAGTGCAGTGGTACAGTATTGGCTCACTGCAACCTCTGCCTCCTGGGTTCAAGTGATTCTCCTGTCTCAGCCTCCTGAGTAGCCGGAATTACAGGTGCCCGCCACCACACCAGGCTAATTTTTCTATTTTTAGTAGAGATGGGGTTTCACCATGTTGGCCAGGTGGGTCTCGAACTGCTGACCTCAGGTGATCCACCTGCCTTGGCTTCCCAAAGTGCTGGGATTGCAGGTGCGAGCCACTGTGCCTGGCCTAATTCATATATATTTTAAACTATACTTTAGGAAGCCAGCATTGGGTCCATAAAGCAATGTAAAGACATGACTTGGAGCATCTAGAACGGTGATTTTAAACCTACTTCAACTACTGGAGCACATCTTTCTTTGACAGAATGTCAATACATGAAGCTAGTAAAAGAGGACTCATCTGGTTGAAACGAGTGAGAACAGGGTACTCTATAATCTCACTGCTCATCTTATATTCTAATTTCCAGAGCACCCTACTTGAAAGCCAGTTGTTTAGTTGACCACAAGATGTCAAAGTGAAATGGTCAACATTTGTTGCACTTGCCTTTATTGGTCAGAAATGTTGGAGGCAATTTTGGGTGGTAGAAGCAGTTTCATTTGGCACGATTGAATGTCTCCATGTTTACTTGTTTCATTTCTTATTGTGCAGCAGAAATGTGATGGGACCTGGTTTGTGTGTGTATAGTATAAGTTTTCTCAGTTCCTTCTAAGACCTGTGTTTACTGTCTAAGGGAATTTTGACTCATTTCCATTTACCATGCCAAAGTGTGTGTATTTATTTTATGTTGCCTTGTTTTTAGCATACGAGTATATTAACTTAACGTTGCTTGTCTTATTATGTGTTCTTGGGCAAAACAACAGGCAATTATACTTTGTTCTTTGTTGGATGGGTGGCAATTTTCAAAAGTGCAAGATATTTTAAAATTTCACAACAGTGAACAATGGGGTCTATCTCTGTTCTGTTTTGGGGAAGTGTGAGTAATAATAATGCTTATCTCTCCTAGCTTTTAAAGATGAAATCAGTTTTTATTTGATATTACAAGTTAGAACATCATTTTAATAATTTTATGTCATATATTTGTGTCTTATAAAACAAGTAATATATTGTAAAATAAAATTTAATGAGGAACCATTTTGAGTCTTGTATAGACTAACTAAAAGCTACAGAAACGTCTTGATATGATGAGGTCCTTCATTCTCTTATTAGTTAGAATAATGCTAATTGCTACAGCAGACAACCCACAAAATTTCAATGACTTTACACAATCAAAAGTTAATTTTTAAAAATTATGTAACAGTCCATTGTTGGTGTCCCTGGCTACTGGCAGGCTGTCTTTCACATATTTATTCTGTGACCCATATTCCTTCTGTCATGTGGCTTTGTCATGCTATAGGTCCTTTTCAACTCAGGAAAAGGAGGTCACAGGGTGACCCACTTAACCACCTTGGTCTTCAGTGAACACATCTACTCACTTTCTGTTTGCAAGAATGAGTCACTTTCCCCTCCTAGACACAAGAGAGGCGGGGAAATGTGGTGTCTGCTTTGTTAGCTGCTTCTCATAAATAACTTACACTTTGGAAAGGGAACACAAACTTTTGGTGAGTAGTTAGTTGTCTGAGCTGTAAATCTGAATCTCAGAAACACTGTTATAAAAATGGTTCACCGAAATGTTGCATTATCTTAGTGTTCTGTAGACCAAATCCTGAAGAAAATAATAAATTAAAAAAAATTAATAACAACCTAACAGATAGAAGAATTGAACATCAGTGTAAAATTTAATTTTTTACTATTAAAATATGTTGTCTTCTTAGTTATTTAATTGCTAGTATTTTATTTAAAACCAATTTTGTTTTTGTACACTAGAACTTCCCTACAAATATGTTTGTGTTTATCCATGATAAATATGGATAACTGTAATATATCTGTAAGACACACTCTAAATCTTTAGAAAATGAGAAAAAATGAGATGCAGACAATGCAAATTTTTTGTGTGTATGAAATGCAAGCAAATGAAAATTTACTCTCAAGCTACATTTTGCTGAATAATTTTATTTAGTCATGAATTTATTCTAATACTAGAATAAAAATAATGAATAGATAAAACTGCTTATATGTATGTTTCTGATTGCTTATTATTCCGTAGTTCTGAGTTGTAAGTTTTCATTTTAGTTCATTTTTCTATGTGGTGGTGGCTAAGAATGACCCTTCTGGCCATTTTTCTATGTGGCTTTGCTGCACTTTTCTCCTTCCTTTATGCATCTCTGCACATTTTTCCACGAGCTTCCTTTAGCCCTGCCGTCTTTTAATCTTTGTCTGTTCATTTCTTACATCTCCCTACAGGTCTCTCTGTCTTCTCTTCTTTTATGGAGTTCTTCATCTGTGGACAATGGAGAATGGTGAGATTTAGATTAGACATCAGTGGTATTGAAATTTAAAATGTCTCAGTGAAAACACCCATAGCCTTGCCATGGTTCAGTAAGAAGCAGAGGGCAGGTGTTTGATGCTGGAAATCAGTGAGATCACTGTGTACATTTATGTAACAATATGCTCGGCCCATCACTTTGTTCAACCTTGGCCCAGAATCATCATTAAGCATGAACATGAACCATAGACCTTTAAAAAATGTTCATAAATAGGCTTATTGAATGTTTTCTTCCTCTTGCTATATATTTTTTCAGTGACCACCTATGCCTTACCTGCAACTATGTGCTGTATCTCTTCAAATACATTTGATTTATAATGTTTTTAATAGCCCAATTCCCACTCAGTAGAAAACTAGAGTTACTGCCATAGCACTAAATGACAATGAGGCAAAATCACTGAAAACACACAAAGAAATGTGTGTTCTTCTACAGATGCTCTCAGTCATCTGTAGTCTAAGTTTTTTCATGTCTGGAAAACTATTTGTTTTCTTGAACGCTTTCTTATAATTCAATGCCTGCTAGAAATGTCAGAAATCAGAGAGGCAGATAGGACAGTTCCATGTCAAGGGGTCTCTGGAGAGTTTAGTGTGAGCAAGAGTCAGGGAAAGTATGTCAAAATGTATGGAAGAAAACTTACGTGAATGAAAAATACAGATAGCTTTTCTTTGAAATATACTCATTTACTTTTTTTGTCTGCAACACATGACTGAAGTTTGAAGGGTAGAATAAAATTAACAGCTGTGGTAATAAGATAAACAGAGTACTTCTGCAAAAAAGTAAATTGGTGGGTCGAAAAGAGAGAAGTGAGAGATGTTTGCGTCATTTCTGGGTCAGACTTACAGAAAAGCTTTCAAGGTCTTTACCTTTACACGGTCACTGTAAAGAAAATGTGAAACAAGTATGATTCAAAAATAAATGCTTTGAATCAAAAGGTACTTAATATGATTATAAGTACTTTATGTTGAGATAAATTACAGTTCCATTTCAATTGTATGTAAAGAAATAGTCCCCAGTTTCCCTTTGTGTTTTGTGTCTTACATATTAAGGTATTTGCCATATTTTGTTCTTCTTAATTTTTTCTCTTTCCCTTCTTTCTTTTTTTCTGAATGCCAAGTCTATTTGTTAAAATGTTTAGAATTTTTCAACAGAAATGTGAAGCCTCAACCATTTCTCTCCAGAACACACAACTGTAGGTTTTGACAGAACTGCCTATCATCATGCCCAGCCCCACAGCATAAAGAGAAGTTTAGGTGCCCCAGGATCCATGAGTTCTGTAGTCTCTATTCTATGTGTCCAACAGAGGAGAGTGTATATGATCTATTTGGACTTGCACAAATCTCAGAAGACTGTATTCATGTTATAAAACAATCTTGAAATATCCTAAATCCAGGTGATTAGAGAATCACTCATGTAATTCAGACCACTCATGTGGGCTGTATATCAGAAATCCTTCTAACCTTCAGGTCTCCTTGACTTCTCGGGAGAATCAGACTAGGTTTATTCATTTCATTTTCATAGCAAGGGTTACTTTTAGTGAAAATGATGCACTGTAAACAATAGTCATTTCTGATGCTCCATGATAGTGTTGCAAAGCATACTTTAAAAAACACACCTTATTCTGCATTATTTACAAGTTTATTTGTGGTGTGAATGTTTTTTCTACTATTTCTACTATTAGGTGTGAAGAAAAATATACTTGGCTTAAAATATGTCACGCCATGACAATTGGTCTTCTAATATTTGCCTCATTTATATAAAAATAGTACATGTTTGTCAGCATGTAAAGGTCCTGGGGGCATTGTACCTAGAGTTAAAGCAGGCACAAAGCAGCCATGACATTGTGACAAGATATACCGTGTGTGTGGAACTCAGGGCCAGAAGATGTGGGTCCTGGTTCCAGCCCTCCCACTTACTACTTTTGTGACCTTGGTTATGTCGCTCAACCTCTCTGAGCGTTGGTTTTCTTGTTTAAAAATTGCGGATATTACTTCCTATTTCCATTGGTTGTTGTAAATTTTGTTTGCTCATGCTGCTTCTCATTCCACAAATGATTTAAAATGACATGCATATATTTAAAGGTAAAATAAGATGTATTTGGCGGTGCTTTGTAGATTATACAAACATAAGTTGCCTGCCATCAGTATAGGGCCATTTTCATTTCTGGAGAAGCCTATCACTCAGAACAAAAGTGCTTCTAAGCACATGTTTTGGAGACTTCCATTTAACAATTTCAAGTAAAGCAAATATGTGTGACATAGACTGGTTATAAGTGCCAATTTAAAATAAGCCTGTAGGAAAAAAGACTATCCGAGACCTTTTTGATTGAAGACCATTTGCAACTAATAAAAATAGCAGACTCTCACATACTTAATGCTTGCTAATTGAAAAGAGCATTTATGACAAAAAGCTCTTAGGATTAAGTAAGTCTTGTAAATGGTATTTTGTTAGTCATAACAAGCATGTACTAACATTTGAGAAAGAATAGAACTTAATTTTGTTAAGAGTGAGTCATTTTTACTCAGCTTAAAAATAATGCTTTTGTTGCGATTAGGATTGGTAGATACCTCACAAGAACACAGAGGATTTGAAATATCCATGGCCTACCGGTTCCTTCCTCTAATTCCCTTCATTATCAAGTGCCATTTGCCTTAGTCTTGGGTTACTAGCAATGCTATCTGCTTTCTGCATCTAAAGCCTCCAGGAAATTGCTCTGGCATGGCCTCATAGCTTTTATCTGCTCACCCAGTGGCTCTTACACTTTGATACTTGAAACCTAGAGTTAACTGTGTAGGGCCAAGCCCTTCTGAAGGAGTCAACTGCTCTTCACTGTCAATAATGGCTGCTTATGCCAAGACAGCCAAGAGAGCCTCCCCACCCACTTCCCTCTGTCAAAGTGAAATGGAACCTAAGAATGGAAGCTAGTGGCTATTTTGCCATACCCCATCCAACTTGCCATTGCTTAATTGCATCTGATTATCAGCTGGGAGTGGTGGCTCATGCCTGTAATCCCAGCACTTTGGGAGGCCAAGGCAGGAGGATCACTTGATGCCAGGAGTTTGAGACCAGCCTGGCCAACATGGTGAAACCCTGTCTCTAATAAAGATAAAAAAATTAGTTGAGTATAGTGATGGGTTCCTGTAATCCCAGCTACTAGGAGGCTGAGCCAGGAGAGTTGCTTGAACTCGGGAGGCAGCGGTTGCAGTGAGCTTGGATTGTGCCCCTGCACTCAAGTCTGGGCGACAGAGTGAGACTCTGTCTTAAAAAAAAAAAAAAGACATTTTTCTTAAAAAGAATAATTATAGAGAATTTACTGGATATGCTGTGCATTGCAGCAAGATTCGACTCTTTCTCTTTTGTTTATATTTTAAGCTGTTATTTTTCTCACTAATACCTGGATAGTATATTTGGCTAATAGTAAAATTGTTAGTCTGTTTCTGCTTATCTGAGGCATTCTTACCTTCCCTCTTTTTCTATAAAAAAAGTTTTTTAGGGAAATTTATTGTAAGCTTCTGTTTTCTTTTAAATAATATATAATTTTAAAATTGTCTTTCCTAAGCAGTGAAACTATTTGAAAACATTCACTTCACATTACAGTTCATGTTACACAGAAAAGTGATAAAACTCATGAAATAAGTTTGTCCCCTTCTTTGTAATAGACAAAACTGTAGTGTCAAGGAATACATGAGAAATACTAGCTTGATAAAAGCTCCAATAAACTTTATTTTAAACAACTGTGATTTTCCTTAAAAGTAGTAGAGTTGAGGGACCCACATGCTTCAAAGTGAACACACTTTGGTGGTCGAAATGCCCGAATTTCAACGTAGAATGTGTATGCACCTGAATTCTGGGGCTTCCCCTTACCAATTTTGTATCCTTAAATAGTTATTTAAGCTCTTGAAGACTTTATTTTCTCATATATAAAATGTGCTGATGTTCCTAACTCACAGAATTTTCTAAGGACAAAAGGAGACACATATGTAAAGTGCCTAATAAAATGTTGGGCACATAGCAGCCCAATGGTAGCAGCTGCTCCTGTTGTTTTTGTTATTAACAAACAGAATGAAGGGAAACCAACCTAGCATGTTAGATTTTCTGGGATACCTTCTGCTTAGATCAATTTAGGAAACGGCCCTCAGAGAGACTGTAATGTCTAGGCAGGAAACAGGCAGGCGGCTGACTTGGAGGAGCTGGGCTGGGAAGATAAATTCTATGCTGGGAGAGTCACAATCCCAAATTTCAGACTTATTTCTTTCTGCTGTTTTGCAGCATCATGTGATGTGACAGTGCTCTCTGTTTTGGACAGGTTACTTCACTGCAATTAATAATGTCACTTCATTCTTCATTAATGGAACCTTTATATACCTTAATCATATGCTTGCAAAGAACAGAGAGTCTTTTTCTCTTCTTTTCCTCTCTTCCCCTCTCCTTCACAGAAAGAATTTATTCCCTATGTGGGGGTGTTATAAAAGCTGAAAGGATTCAAGGTCAAAATAATACACTGAGTGGTTGAAAAGCTGTGTGTAAACCTTCATGTTCTCCTTCTTACCCTTTTGCATTTACAATAGCCCTTCTTACAAAGAAACAGAATTCATCTTTAATTTGCTTTATGCCATTCATCCTTTTATATTTGATTGGCTCAGTGATATTCTTTACTTAAATTTAGCATTTATCAATCACAACTAGCAATGCATGTTATAGTGTTAACAGAAAATTCCACAGGACCCTCTTCACACTGGGGAAGGGGACCATCTGCTACTTTCATATTAGGATGTCAGCATTTAGAGGTCAATGTGTTTCCCCATCAAGGCTGAAGGCTTTGGGAATCAGGGGAAGTGTCAGGCTCCAAGCAGCATAATGAATGACAGTTGCTGACTGCCTAGGCTCGCATGTTTTCAACAGGGGATATCGCTGTTCAGTATAATGCGCTGGGACTTAGTGCGGTAAACACACCCAGCTTGGGTAGTGAGACAGGCTGTGCCTTTCCCCCCGCCGATTCTGAACTACATTTTCATCTTCGAAGAAATTATATTGAGGTCTTCATTAGTGGCACCCAGCAGGGTGAAGGCTCCATGAGGGCTGATAAGCACTATGGCTGAAAAATGATCAGCCTTTGTGCAGGCAGTTGAAGGTTTAAGCTGCCTGAACTGGAGAGAGTCTGAAGAGGCGATTATGTTAAGCAAGTAATGTGTATTGGTAACATGGAATCAAATTATTAGGGTCAGTAACTTCCTGGCTTTCCCAGTGCATTAAATGAAGACATATAATATTGCATTTGTGTCGGGTACTTCTTGATGCCACATAGTGTCAGCACTGTCCGGTCGTCTGTACTTCACAGCATGTCACCTCTAATTTCATGGGATTATCTGTGCTGTTGCATTATTACATACTTACAATCTTGAGCTTCCTTTGAACTCACAGCAGGGCAGTACAAAGTCATTATTGTGAACACTTCTGTGCTTTCTTGTGTTTTATACAAAATTATGGCCACATTTAGAAAGGTAGATATATCCCTCTATCATACTTCCAAAAGTGCACGTTTATTTGTTGGTAAGGAAAACTACTGATGGAAAAAACATTGAATGTGAAAAACATTTTTAAGGACTAGTGTTAGAAAGGTGTCAAGGCAGTGAATTAGTATTAGAAATGTTTATAGGACAGTGGTTCTCAAAGTGTAGTCTGATCAGCAGCCTCAGAATCACCTAGGAACACATGAGAAAATGCAAATCCTACTGAATTAGAAACTGTGGGGTGGAGCTCAGCAGTCTGTGTTTTAACAAGCCCTGCATGTGATTCTGATGCATCTCAAGTTTGAGAAACACTGCTGTAGCATTTACGGAGCACATGAATGACATAAATCCATATGTTCTGGGGTATAGCAATAGACAAGACAGACGAAGTATCTGCCCCCATGGACCTTATTAAGTTACAAAGGAATATGTGGTTCTTTGCCCTGATGAAATGTGTATACATACCCAACAGAGCCTATAATTATTGTAGATACCATTATATTCTTCATTTGAATTAGCTTGTTATTTTCTTCGGTATCAGAGAATGACTAACAAAAGATAATGAATAAGTGATTCCTTTGTGCATTTCAGAACCATTCCCCTTGCAATATGTATATCCATGGCCATTGTCACCATTGGCTATGTGCTGACAAATGTGGCCTACTTTACGACCATTAATGCTGAGGAGCTGTTGCTTTCAAATGCAGTGGCAGTGGTAAGTCCAAGTTGGGAAAATGCCAATTGGAATTTAGGTTAATGAGTTGATGCAATTTTATAGTAGTTCCCTCTAGCAGAAAGTGTTTTGAAATTCTGTAATCTTTTCTTGACCTGAATAATAATGAACATTTAAAAAATTTACAGCATAACTTAGCGTGTTCCTTTTAACTGATACATCTAAATTCCTATATGATTTCCCATTATTTGTAATTTCTTATAAAACAATTTCACACACAACATGCTTGAAAATCTGTCAAGGCTTATTCTCCCAGCATGTCATTAAAGATAGGTGGACAGTTACTGAATCTAAGTAAATGCATTTTTTGTATGCAAATTACAATTTGTTCTGTACATTTTCCTATTTATAAACTTTTCAAATGCGAACTCAAAATCCTTTCCCCAAGTGTCACTTAAGAATTTTGATGTGGACCATGTAAATTTGGTTTTCCTAGTATATCCTTTTGAATACTAGTCCTGGAATATTAATAAATTTAGGAAATACTGGGTTATTCAAAGTTAAACAGATGTTGTTATAATACTTCTCAGAATATTAAAGATACCAACATGAATTTTAACTCCCTAAGAAGTGGATACACATAATTTTATAGCATTTTCCAAAATTTATTTGACACCAGGACCATCTTTGTCCCCAGTGATCATGTTATAAGACTGTTATTCTGGCCGGGCGCGATGGCTAACACCTGTAATCCTAGCACTTTAGGAGGCCGAGACGGGTGGATCACGAGGTCAGGAGATCAAGACCATCCTGACTAACATGCTGAAATCCCATCTCCACTAAAAATAAAACAACAACAACAAAAATTAGCCAGGTGTGGTGGCAGGAGCCTGTAGTCCCAGCTACTTGAGAGGCTGAGGCAGGAGAATGGCATGAACCCGGGAGGCAGAGCTTGCAGTGAGCAGAGATCACACCACTGCACTCCAGCCTGGGCGACACAGAGAGACTCCATCTCAAAAAAAAAAAAAAAAAAAAAAGACTTGGTGACTCATAATTTTATTTTGCATAACACAGCTAGTAAGAGACCATTCACTCTTGACTTCATAACAATGAATGGTGAAAAATTAAGTTCCCGTTACCTGATTTCAGTTCCTTTTAAAATAGTTAGTATAACCTCATATCAGCAACATCTACAGGGAATAAATTATCTCATTTCATTTGAACCTGTTTGAGTTCACTATATTGAAAAAGACTTTGACCACTGCCCTAGGTCCCACCAGACAATCAAATACACAAAGCTTATTGAAGTCAGGTCAGTCATCTCATCTTTCGAGACAAAGGGCAGCACTTACTCTTTGGGCATAACGTGCCCCACTAATTACATAGCACCAGCTGCATCAAGGACAACTAATGAATCCAACACATTTTCGTTTTTGGAAAATACATCCTTCATGGAAATTTGCAATATTGCACATATCATGGCATAAAATAATGTTTTAGAAGTTGTGTTTATCTTTTAAGTTTCTGTAGCTTATTGGACTTTTATTTGTGTTCTAGCCTTTTTATAGGAAACCACAAAAGAAATTGACAGATACATGAAGGGGAGGGGGTGACCTTATAAGCAGAGGTTTAGCTAGTGTGATTTTCTGGGAAAAAGATTTTCAGAGCTACTCATGTATATGCTATAAATTATTAAGTCATCAGTTATTTTATTTACCTCCTAACAATGGGATTGGCATATGAAACACACATTTGTAATACTTCTCAGTGTATTTCAATATCAAATATGGTTTTCCAGGCTAAAGAGAAGGTATTATACAGAAAGATTTCTATCTCCAGAAGTAGTATTCTGATTTGAGCTTTTATCACTTGTCAGAGTCAGAGACAATACACATCATAGTTGATAAAGATTCGATAAATGGATCATTGCTTTTTGAAAGTAGAGAGAAGGTGCCTGTTTAGACCTTTGACTACAGTTTTGCAACAAGCAATGTCATGGTCCTTGCTTTTGATTATTGTCTGTGGAGTTAGTCTGACCCTAACCAAAGAGAGAAATTATAAAACATATAAGTATCACCAGGCTAGTAGAAAGTCTCTAGTTTGGCCTAAATTGTTTCATTTTATTCCACTTTCTGGCAAGGCATTAATTTGCTTCGTTCTTTCTTTCACTAGACCTTTTCTGAGCGGCTACTGGGAAATTTCTCATTAGCAGTTCCGATCTTTGTTGCCCTCTCCTGCTTTGGCTCCATGAATGGTGGTGTGTTTGCTGTCTCCAGGTGAGTGAGTTCATGTATTTCCAGAAACACATTTCTGTTTTTGAGATTGGATGTGATAAGGATAACTTTAAAAAGAAAAGAAATAGTGCCTCCAAACCTGTTGTTTTTAAAGGGACATGCAAGATTGAAATGGTCCAAGCATCAACAGCATGTTTTATTCTGTCCATTAGAGGGCACTGCTTGCCTATTAATAGCTTATTTGGCAGCCTGACATGTGGCTTTTTTAAAAATAGTATTTCCACAGACTCTAACAACGGCATTTTATTTCTGGTGATGTAATTTTCTGTTTCTCTGAAGATGCCAAGAAAGAAAGTAAAGTAAGAGACATCAGAAATCACCACCCCTACCATCTGTACTTCCTTTGTTTAGTTTGATGCAAAAGTCTTTTTGTTTTAATATAAGATTAAAACAAACCCGATCAGATAAATGTGAATGCTACATACATGTGTGTGTACCTGTGGATGTACATGTGCGTGTGTTTGTAGAATTGTATTGACAACACACATGTAAATACCAGGAATTTAGAACTAGATTTCCCATCAGCTATTTATATGTAGAGAGCACTATGCTGAATCAGATATTGCTATTCTTTCTCTTCAAAGAATAATATAATGTTGGCAGATTTTGTAAAATTCAAATTTAGATTTCCTATGACGTTTCTTCACCTTATTTGAAAAGTGAACTTAGGCAATCACCTGAGAAATGCCTGACCATTTGGTATGAAAAAGATGCAAGTTTTCTCTGGGATTTCTGGATTTTCCCTTTGAAATGATCAATCATACAGTCAACTCCACCCACATTTCTCTCCCATCAGGTTATTCTATGTTGCGTCTCGAGAGGGTCACCTTCCAGAAATCCTCTCCATGATTCATGTCCGCAAGCACACTCCTCTGCCAGCTGTTATTGTTTTGGTAATGCATATTAACAAGTGTATCTAGATATAACCTTGAATAATAAGTTAGCAAAAAGGAATTCCAACCACACATTAATAGTACTTTACTTTCTCATTCATTGCTAATGTATGTCATAGTGGAGTTTGGGAGGCAGGATATCTTCCAACTCTTCCCTTTACTCCATGTTTCTGATGCCCATTTGATGCTTTGGGGCAAAAATCACATCACCTCTCTTTTGTCTTTGCAAAAATGTGTAAGGTCTAAGGAAAATGATTAGCTTGGTTCCTCTCATCAACATAGCACCTCACAGAAAAGAATGTAGAGTATTAAGTCCCAACTGCTTAAGGAAAGTAGAGCAAAAAGCTACAGCCCAAAAAGTACCCAGATGTACCATCTAGGCACCTTATCATGAAATGCACACAAAATTATTGAAAGAATTGATAAAATCCTAGACAGTGCCATTATTCATTTGAGACATTTGAGAGCAAATAATGTCTTTTATCCTACAGGATAAAATAAAAGCACCATGAGGTAAATTTGAGTTGTAAAATTCTTTATGCAGAGCAAAGTGTTGTGAAATGTGAGCTACAAAAGACTGTATAAGGTGTAAAAGTCCTCAAATACCCATTGGCAATGTTACATTCATTTTTACTGATGATTTTGTAACATTTCTCTCAACTGGAATCTGTTGTCAGGAGCACCATAGAATGCACTGAACATTTTTTTTTCATGCATTTAATTTGTTTCAGAACGTTTCCTTGAAATTTCTTTTAAAAGTGTGCGTACTCTCCGTGCAGAATCTGGACTTTAGCGTCACTTGTGGGAACAGAATGTATTATTCCGTGAAGAGGGCTTTCATTTTAAGCCTCTGCTATCAGTCATGCTGTCCTTGGCATGTGCAGCTGCAGAGACTTGCTAAGCTGATCTCTGCGCTTCATTCTTCTCCGTGGTCTTGAGGGTCACACACAACAAGCACACCAGGAGAGTAAATGTGGAGGAAAAAAGTTCAATGTTTTGCAATCAAGAGCCAACAGAATCACCCATGAGTGTCTGTATTTCCTGTGTGTGGATAGCCAAGAGCTCATCAGAGCATTTGCAGAGCTATCTGTACATCTTCCAGTTGGGTCTCTTTTACTGTTTATTATTGGTTATTTACTAATCATCTCAATTTTTGAGTCTTTCAATTTTGAGTCATTGAATACCCTTTCTTTTACTCTTTGAAAACATATTATCTTCTCTCAAATGCAAAAGGAACTAAAAACAAAACACAACATTCATATAGAATTCCACTTGAGTAAAGTATAATGGCCATATCACTCTCATACTGTTACTGGTGTGTAAATGGATTATGACAGCAGATTATAGGAAAGAGATTAGTCAAATCCAGGTTTTAACTATGATGATAATTTATTGGTATAAATAATTATTTGAAAATGGTCATAATGCATAGCAAGGTTTTTGTTGTCATTCATCTGTGTTTTCACTGAATTCACCAAGCTTGCTTCCCTTTCCCCCCTCAGCACCCTTTGACAATGATAATGCTCTTCTCTGGAGACCTCGACAGTCTTTTGAATTTCCTCAGTTTTGCCAGGTGGCTTTTTATTGGGCTGGCAGTTGCTGGGCTGATTTATCTTCGATACAAATGCCCAGATATGCATCGTCCTTTCAAGGTAACCTCAGCAATCTTGATGGGTTTACATAAATCTTTCTCCTAATACCTAGTCCTCCCTTTGTCATAACTTACTGATGGGGAGGTTGGGCTGGGGGCAGCATCTGTGGAATGAAAATGTTTAACTCTTGCAGGCAGTGCTTTCCTGTTGGATTTATTTTAAGTTGGAAAAAAATAGTTCATCCAATTTTTTATGTGATGTGCTGAACTTTGTATGTCACATTTTTGAAAAATGACAGTATGAATGAATGTTTGGTATGTTGATTTTTCATGAATGTGTTCAACGACCTGATATACTCAAAGTATGGGCTACTTCTGTCTGTCTTCATGCTGGAGTTGTGGACAGCCGTGGTGAGAAGGAGTAAGGGAGATACTTCGTTAATGCCAATTCCAAAAAGAAATTTGCCTTTACAAAATAGACATTTTAAGTACTTAAATGTTGTGATTTGTTACATTTCTCTTTCTCTGTATCATACACTCTAAAAGGAATAGAAATGTAAAGTATACAGGGAAAGAGAAGATCTATGAATTTACCACTTAATACCTATTTCCCATAAGTAAGCATTTCCGTTTTGGAGGACTGGAGAAGAAGCTTGTCATCTTCTTCAGACTTGACTCACAGATTGATTTGACCTCATCATTTATTTGTTTTTAAGAAATGGCATAGATAATGTTATCAGTCATGTTGTCAGGATTTGTTTCTAATAATATTCATTGCCTAATGCTGGCAGCATCTTTATTAGTGGTTGAATAGGAGTTGGCTTGTTTTATTCCTGTCAATTCTTATTGTGAATCTCAACAGAAAATCAATATGCACTGGAAGACTTTAACATGTAACAAGCAGCCGGTGCTCTTGACTCCACATTAAAGTGGGTTCTAATCATAATTATCAAAGAGTCAGTCTTTTAAATCAAAACCATAATCATCATGGCATTTAACTAGTAAAATAATTCCAACAGAACATCTCTAATAAAATATCCTTTTTTGTCCTTAGATTTTGTTCTATCTAAATAATTAAAAACAATTTAAATTAAGTTGAATTACATCTAAGACATTTAAGGGAGTACATTTAATGTTTTTTTTTTTTTTTCTGAGATGGAGTCTGGCTCTGTCACCTGGGCTGGAGTGCAGTGGTGCGATCTCCGCTCACTGCAAGCTCCACCTCCCGGGTTCATGCCATTCTTCTGCCTCAGCCTCCCGAGTAGCTGGGAGTACAGGCCCCTGCCACCACGCCCAGCTTTTTATTTTTTATTTTTAGTAGACACGGGGTTTCACCGTGTTAGCCAGGATGGTCTCGATCTCCTGACCTCGTGATCCACCTGCCTCAGCCTCCCAAAGTGCTGGGATTACAGGCGTGAGCCACCACACCTGGCCAAGTGTACATTTAATACATTATCTGTGCACCATGAAAGAGATTTTGTTACTAAGGTAAGGCACGTTGGTGCCTATCACCTGGTTGCATGACTACAGCATATCACTAAAGTATATGTCATGACTGACATGCTCATCTCAAACCCAACTTCTGTTGCTTGAACATGTTTGAAGTGACTTTTTTGTGTTCTGTGTTCCAGGTTCCACTGTTCATCCCAGCTTTGTTTTCCTTCACATGCCTCTTCATGGTTGCCCTTTCCCTCTATTCGGACCCATTTAGTACGGGGATTGGCTTTATCATCACTCTGACTGGAGTGCCTGCATATTATCTCTTTATTATATGGGACAAGAAACCCAAGTGGTTTAGAATAATGTCAGGTAAGAATTTTAAATACTTTCAGGACATTGTGCAACACCATGTAGAAAACCCATGAAGGTGTACATACATAATATACTTAACATTTAAAAATGTAAGTGGCATAATTGATGATTTGAGAACATTATGGCATTTTAATTGGAACTACTTTTTGGCAGGAAGGACATTTAGGGTACAGCCATTGAATCCTTTCAGGATATTAGTTTGGGCTGCCTTAATCACTTCTTAGGAGAAACAGCTTTGTTTTAGATGAAATCTTATCAGTAGTTCTCTAAACGACCTAATCTCTCTTTGAATCCCTTACTAACCTAATTATTTTCCTTCTGCGTTGAATGCAGTTTGGTGATTCTATATCATAACATGTAACTTGATGAGTGACATGAGATTTGTTGGGAAGTTAGGCAGTGGCCTGCAAATGCCTTAAACATTATGACTGTGCAGTACCTTAAAAGGAAGGGTGCCCCATGAAGGATTATAATAACAAGAACAATGAAGAGAACAATATCAGCTTCCACATGTGTGTGCATGTGTATGACTTCATTTAATTCTTTTTTTAAAATTTTACTTTAAGTTATGGAATAAATATGCAGAATGTGCAGGTTTGTTACATAGGTATACATGTGCTATGGTGGGAGTGTAAATTAGTTCAACCATTGTGGAAAACAGTGTGGCAATTCTTCAAGGATCTAGAACCAGAAATATCATTTGACCCAGCCATCCCATTACTGGGTATATACCCAAAGGATTATAAATCATTCTACTATAAAGACACATGAGCACATATGTTTATTGCAGCACTATTTACAATAGCAAAAACTTGGAACCAACCCAAATGCCCATCAATGATAGACTGGATAAGGAAAATGTGGCAAATGTATACCGTAGAATACTATGCAGCCATAAAGAAGAATGAGTTAATATCCTTTGCAGAGACATAGATGAAGCTGGAAGCCATTATTCTCAGCAAACTAACACAGGAACAGAAAACCAAACACTGCATGTTCTCACTCATAAGTGCGAGTTGAATAGTGAGAACACATGGACACAGGGAGGGGAACAAGACTTTATTTAATTCTTATAATATCCTACTGAGGTAGGAAAAATTATTATCCCCATTTAATAGGCTTTGATTTATAGCATGAGAGGATTCAGGTCACTTGTTCCAAGTCATACAGATATAAAGTAGAGTAGCTGAAAGTCAAACTCAGGCAGTTTTATATTTTAGGAGAATCACCCTGGGGGTTGTGAGGATGGATTAAGATAGGTTGGGGCTGAAGACAGAACATCGACTTTGGTGGTTACTGCAGCAGTCCTGTTGAGAATTGAAGGGGGTTCTGAAGACAGGCAGTATCAGCAGGGTCTGAGAGAAAGTGAAATATACTAAAAGGAAAAACCAGCAAGACTTGGTGACCAGTTAAATTGGGGGAGGAGAAAACACAGTAGATCATTAGGTAGGAAGGGTGCTTATGAATAGCCTGTGTTGAAAGATTGTCTCTCTGTCAGAGGCTCTCCTGCGTCCTTTCCCCTACATGATCTTCTCAAGCAATCCTCAACAAGGTTGATGGGTGAGGTGCTGTTATTGCCAAGTCCAGATGAGAAAACCAGGGCTCAGAAAAATGGATAATTTACTTTTGAGTGTACATATTTTAAACCATAGAACTAGGAATTGAACCCACATCTGCTGGACTTCTAAGTTCATGCTCTTTCTAGACTGGATCCCTTGTGGAAGAGAGGGGGGCAGGTAGGTCACAAATACAGCCAGAAGGGCAGATCTAGTCTCGCTGGTGAATTTGGTGAGTTTAGAACATAGCTTTCATACTTTTTCTTTGTTTTAATTTACTTACTTTACCATAATTAATTTTTTTAATTCCAGTTAAAAGATTAGGGAGATTTCTGGTTAAATTATTAATAAATAATGGCAGTGTTACTAGAAAACAAACAACCAAAAACCTTGATATGCATATTGAATCTCTAGTGTGCTGTGCAGACTCATTGAGAAGTCAGTCCTTTAAAGCAGTTTTGTTAATACCTTTTATTAGCATTCAATTGGAATTTTGCATCTTTAGATCTTATACTGCTATTTATATCTGGATTTCGTTTCCCCCAAGAAATGTTACTATACAAATGAGGTGCTTTATGGCTGACACAGGCGCACTGATTGCCTTAACTGAGTATTTAATCTCTATTTCTTCTCAGATCACACTAGTTTTCTGTGGAATGTTTTTAAGTTCTCTTTGCTCTAAACACTAAAGATAGAGCCTACTCGGAGGGAAAAGGGATCTTACTAAATACCATTTACCATTAGGGTTGCTTTATTCATTGCTAACATTTAGGACAGATTAGCACTCATTGCTGTGAGATCTATGTCTGTCTCCCATACTAACTGATACAGTTAAAACCCGTGAGCAGCACAGAAAATTAACAGAATTGAGGAAGAAAGAGCTGGTGGTCCTCGAGTTAGACTAGAACGAGAAGGAGTATGATTAAAGAGGAAAGCCATTGTTCCATCCCACTTTAGCAGGCATTTGTTTCTCCTGTTTGGAGTCAGCCAACTCTAATAGTCCTTTCCTCTTGCTAACAAACACGTGTGTACTTTGCATTATTTCTTTGTCAGTTCATCCCAACAAGCAGTTTTCATGCTTGATCCCTCATTGATGTCTTTTGGTGTTCATGTAATTTTAAAGTTTTTTCCTGTTTTTCTGTCTCTAATGATGTTTTGAACATTTCCAAGGCCTCCAAATTTAGTGTTAGCCATTTGTGAAACTAGCAGCAATGGAGTAGTCCCATAATGGTTATTTGGTTCTCAAAAATGCCATTAAGTCTTACCAGGGAGCATGGCAATTCTGCTTTTAAACTGCGATCATTGTAACTCTTTATCTTTATAGCTGCCTTGAAAGTGAGTAGCAAAAAGCAACAGTCCTCCGTAATTTTGTTTGATTTTTCTCTGAGGCAGCATTCTTGTAGTAAAATAAAGAAAATTCATAATATTTATTGCTGCAATAGGAAGTATTTTCTTAGCCTTTGGCCAAAACAAAACACTCACACACAGACACACAAACAACAGAATCCTGAGGCAGTGCCCTGACCCTTCTCCCAACTACTCTATGATCTTTTTGTTAGAGAGAAACTCAGTGTGAACTTAGAGACCAAGAGCCTGTGCTTGGAGCAGTTTTTTCAATGATTTAATATCATGTCCTTTCATTTGGTAAAATTCCATAACCTTTATATTATCATTTATTTTTACCCCGATAATGCATGAATAGATTAGCCCTGTGAAAATGATAGTCTATCAAAATACATTTTACCTAGGTTGTTTCCATGAAAAATGAGAGGTAACCAAATAGCACTCAGAAAATGGTGAAAGGTTGCTGAGAACTGACAGCCAGGGAATGTTCAGAATCCGAGGAGCTGAGATTTTCAGAGATTTGATAAATCTCTCCAGCCACAGGATGCCAGTATTGAACCACTTTTTGTTTGATAGCATTTCTAGGGAGAAAAGAAAACATGCTCTTAAGGGAATGGTGAGATACACAGAAAGCTTTTTTCTGCCATCTGTGACAGAGTGGTTTATTCTTCTAGTGGGTTAGTTATATTATTTATTTACTTACAGAAACACAAGCTTCTCACGCGAGGAAAAAGGGGCAGATACCCCAATGACATATGCAAATACACAAAGATAGCAAGACCTGGCAAACCTGGGCCAGGGCTCACAGCAGCCGTTTTACTTGGCTGTCTCTATTTATCAGCCAAACTTTGTCACTGGGTTGAGTAGGGTGACTGGAAGTGGGTCCCTCTTGCTCATGGAGAGAGATAGAGGACAGTCTTATTTAAACAAAATCTTTAATTATAAAAAATCAGATTGGGAAACACCAGCAGAATGACTGTAATGCATCTTTGTGGACAGCGAGTTTGCAACTCGAGAATCCTAAAAGCATATGCTACATACAGTCAGTCAAGATAACTTCATTTATGTTAAGTCACTGAAAGCTGAATAATGCATTTAACAGACTGTTCACAAATACTGTGGTGTGATATGCAAATTAATTAAGTTTCCCTGCATTTCTTAGGGGCCCAAACTATCTTCATTGTAAGGATAAAATGAGCTCATGCTTGTGAAAATATTTGTACCCTTAAAAAAATACTATTATTCTTATGAACACTTCCAGAAAAAAAATGACCTTGTGTTACAACAAAAATGTAGGCAATTTTTGCTGTAGTTCCCATGCTGGTACCAGGTATGGTTGGGTTAATCAAATTTTGCAAGGCCAGTTGTTGTTTCAAATTATTTCAAGAATAACACTGAACATGAAAGGTAAAGCTAAAAATACAACTGTTATTTGGTCTTGTACCTTACAGTTACTGAAAACACCAAATGCAGACTCATTAACACACCTTTATTTAAAGAAAGAGTACCATGGGTTGATTATCCTTAAAGCCGAAAGACTGTTTTTGAACATGGATGTAGACATGGCAGTTGAATGCCACATGCTCTGCAGCTTTCCCAGGCAAGCAGGAAGTTTCCTTAAAGACATACTTGACTCTCTTGAGCACCGCTGTCTGGTGCACTGCTGTAAGATAATCTGGAAGGAAAAGTTGGTGTGACTCCAATAGGTACTCATGGTCAAAATCAACTACTCTGTAGAAGCCTTCATTACGATGAAAGTCATTCAAATCCTGAGATTCCAAGAGAGATCACATAAGCAAGATACATTGAATATTGTCAACGGGGCTGACTGAACACAAAGGAAGAGGAAAGATAGCAGAAAGTGTGCAAAACCAGAATAGAGATTCTATGATGATGTGCTACTGAATAATGGACCCAAACCAAGCTTTTAGGAAGGAGAATGACACATTAGGGAAGCAGCAGGATCTAAGTTGCTCCTCATTTGTCTGAATGGAGGCAGTGTTATGACATGTGGAAGTAAGATGTCTAAGATAGCAGATATCTGGGGATCCCTGAATATAGAGAGACACTTTTGGAAAAGGCTTTCGTGTTGGGTGTGGAGGGCAGTCATGGAGATTAGTTCAGGAGGCTATGGGTAGGATCTCTTCAGGGAGGCAGGGCTGGAGATGATGTCTCTTTAACATCACTGCTTTTCATTTGGCCATTGCAGATGCCTGAGATCTCTTGTTTTTCTATTTGTTTGTTTTAAACTACTGTCACATATCCCTAGCCCCTTCTCTGTTTAAGCTACATTTTCTTTACAATTTATTAATATTTCCTTTTCCCAAAAATGCCTATTTTTTATAGAATAATTTTGTTATTTCCCTTTTCTGAAAATATGGGCTTTAATTGCTCTTGAGTGCTCCCTTATGCTGCACTTACATCTCAATGTAAAGAGTGCGCTGTGTAAAATACAGTTTATTTAGGAAACATTCACATAGAGTTTATAATTTACCGAGACTGTGCTGGGCCCTTTACAATTAATGTAGACTGTAAAACTAATGGGCTGAGGACAACATCTTGGACAAACACAGAAAGAAAAGGATGAAAAAAATACCTTTTTTTTTTTTTGAGATGGAGTTTCTTTCTTGTTGCACAGGCCAGAGAGTAATGGCGCAAACTCGGCTCACCGTAACCGCTGCCTCCTGGGTTCAAGTGATTCTCCTGCCTCAGCCTCCTGAGTAGCTGGAATTACAGGCATGCACCATCACACCCAGTTAATTTTGTATTTTTAGTAGAGACAGGGTTTCTCCATGTTACTGGGGTTGGTCTCGAACTTCCAACCTCAGGCGTTTCACCTGCCTCGGCCTCCCAAAGTGCTGGGATTACAGGCATGAGCCACTGTGCCTTGCCTGAAAAAAATACCTTTTTAAATGTCATTAAATATGGCTTGAAAGGAGCTATTATGGATAACAAGCCATGAATGAGGAGAAATATTCTATGTCCAGACGAAAGACAATCTGGGTCTGAAACCATCAAGAGGTCAGGCTCTAAACGGCTCCAGGACTAGCAGGACATTGAAAAGGTTCTGTAGGAATTCATTACAAAGATAAGAGGCAAACTGGCTGGGCACAGTGATTCACACCTGTAATCCCAGCACTTTGGGAGGTCGAGGCAGGTAAATCACTTGAGGTCAGGAGTTCAAGACCAGCCAGATCAACATGGTGAAACCCTGTCTCTACTAAAAATACAAAATTAGCCTGGTATGGTGGCATATGCCTGTAATCCCAGCTACTTGGGAGGCTGAGGCAGGAGAACCACTTGAATCCAGGAGGTGGAGGTGGAGGTTTCAGTGAGCTGAGATCACACCATTGCACTCTAACCTGGGCAACAAGAATGAAACTCTGTCTCAAAAAAAAAAAAAAAAAAAAGAGGCAAACAAGAATTAATGTCCCCAGAAACCAGAAACCAAGATCATAGAGTTCTAGAACTGCTGAGATAAAATGACCTTGGGAATTATCTAGCCCAATGGTTCTGAAGGAGAAAAGGTAGGCCTCCTTCTGAACACTGGAGTCAGCCTCTCTTGAGATGTCCTCAGTTCCTACACTTTTGTGTCTATCAGAATTACAGACTACTAGGCCCCATCTTCAGTTTCTAATTTAGTAGGTCTAGGATTGAGCTTGCAAAGATGCATTTCTAATATGGTAGGTGATGCTAATTTTGTTGGTACAGGGATCACACTTTGAGAATCACTGATTTAGTCTCTCATTCTACTGATTAGGCATATTAGGCCCTAGGAGATAAGACAATATTCTCAATAAAATGTTACAAGTTAGAGAATGAAAATTATATTCTGATTCTCCTTCTGATTCTTCTGAGGAACTGACTGTAATCTCATAGGTGCAAAAAGAATAAACCAATTTTAAGCTGAATATGAAGTGTATTTTTAAACATTTATTTATATATTGGTCCTACTGTCTCAAAATATTTTCACCCTTTGGGTCCATGAATAAAAATCCTATTTGAATGCAAAATATTAATGTATTCTTGCTGAGAAGCCATCATGGGAAGTTACAGAAGTGACAAATAAATTAATTGAGCATGATAGGATTCTAATGAAGTAAAAAATTCTTGAAAGTGCTCTATGAAGTAGACAGTTGTGTGTTTTTGCTATTCAACCCAAAATAATTCCTATTTTGCTGTTTTTATGCATTTCTGATTTCCATGCACTTTTAATTTATTTTTCTTTCTTTGTAGAGAGACTAACCAGAACATTACAAATAATACTGGAAGTTGTACCAGAAGAAGAAAAGTTATGAACTAATGGACTTGAGATCTTGGCAATCTGCCCAAGGGGAGACACATAATAGGGATTTTTACTTCATTTTCTGAAAATCCAGATAATTACAACTTCAGTGATAAACAAAAGGAGTCAGTTATTTCTATTCATATATTTTAGCATATTCAAACTAATTTCTAAGAAATTTAGTTATAACTCTATGTAGTTATAGAAAGCAAATATGCAGTTGTTCTATGAGTCACACAATTCTTGAGTCTCTGATACCTACCTATTGGGGTTAGGAGAAAAGACTAGACAATTACTATGTGGTCATTCTCTACAACATATGTTAGCATGGCAAAGAACCTTCAAATTGAAGACTGAGATTTTTCTGTATATATGAGTTCTGTAAACATGGTTTTACACACTATAGATGACTGTACTGTGAAAAGTGTTTTCAATTCTGAAAAAAAGTATACATCATGATTATGACCAAGAGGAGAGAAAGAAATTTATTTTACATTGACATTGCATTGCTTCCCCTTAGATACCAATTTAGATAACACTCATGCTTTAATGGATTATACCCAGAGCATTTTGAACAAAGGTCAGAGGGGATTGTTGAATACATTAAAGAAGAGTTTCTAGGGGCTACTGTTTATAAGACACATCCAGGAATTATGTTTGAGTAAAAAATCCTTGAGAATTTATTATGTCAGATATTTTGTCATTCATTATCAGGAAGTTTTAGTTATCTGTCATTTTTTTCACATGAGTTTGATCAGGAAAGTGTATAACACATCTTAGAGCAAGAGTAAGTTTGGTATTAAATCCTCTTAAGAACAACCGCCTGTTTCACTAATAACTTACCCCTGATGAGTATATCTAAACATATGCATTTTTAAACCTTCAAATTACATTGTCAACATGAGAGAAATCACCAACAAAGAAAATGTTCAAAATAATAGTCCCATATCTGTAATGATATCTACATGCAATGTTAGTAATTCTGAACAGTTTTTTAAATTTATGGCTATTTTTACATCATGATGAATTTTGACAGTTTGTGCATTTTCTTTATACATTTTATATTCTGTTAAAATATCTCTTCAGATGAAACTGTCCAGATTAATTAGGAAAAGGCATATATTAAAATAAAAATTGAGAAAGAAATGTCACCGCTAAATAAGATTTACAACTGATGTTTCTAGAAAATTTCCACTTCTATATCTAGGCTTTGTCAGTAATTTCCACACCTTAATTATCATTCAACTTGCAAAACAGATAACTGATAAGAAGAAAATTGAAAGAATGAGAATCTGTGGATGAGTGTTTGTGTTCAGAAGATGTTGTTATGCCAGTATTAGAAAATATTGTGGGCCAGACATGGTGGCTTACACCTGTAATCCCAGCACTTTGGGAGGCTGAGGCAGGTGGATCACCTGAGGTCAGAAGTTCTAGACCAGCCTGACCAACATGGGGAAACCCTGTCTCTACTAAAAATGCAAAATTAGCTGGGCATGGTGTCGCATGCTGGTAATCTCAGCTATTCAGGAGGCTGAGGCAGGAGAATTGCTTGAACCCAGGAGGCGGAGGTTGCAGGGAGCTGAGATGGTACCACTGCACTCCAGCCTGGGTGAGAGACTCCATCTCCAAAAAGTATATATATATGTGTATTTGTGTGTGTGTGTGTGTGTATGGTGGAACTTACAAATGAGAGCAATATAATGATGAAATTTTCAACTGTTATTTATAAACATCTAAGGTAAAATGGTTAGTCATGATCAGAGTATGTTTCATCCTTTAATTTTTGTCCATTTGAAAATAAGGATTTTTGAAAGAATTATACCAATTAAAATTATTAAAGGCAAACATAGAGTTCATAGAAAATTGTCCAAAGTATAAATGATGACCTATAATTTGGAGCATTTCCAATTCAGTAATTTCAATTTTGCTCTTGAAAATATTTAATATATATCAAAGACTGACATTTCTTTAGCCGAACCTAACGTTTGGGTCTCTAAGTGAATTTATAATAACTCCTTCCTTCCTTAGCATAGGGTTTTCAAAATTTGATTTATAATTCCTATTTCTAGTAAATATTGTTCATTTGTCCACATCTCTCTCTATCATATGTTGCCAGAGGTAAGAATTTCTTTTATATTCCTATTTTTTTTCCCCATAGACTAGGCTCATAGAATTTAAACAAGCAAACTTTTCCCGAGCTTTTTCTTGCCAAATGAAAGAAGACTGGTAAATTCTCATAGAGAGGTTTGTGCAGTTCTTGGCTATTCCTGGGGTTAATGTGCTTATATTCACAGTGGCAAATTGGTCTCAGAATTTAATTTATTTATTTTTGATTTGAATTTCTCTTTAAAAGTATCAATTTAAAAGGTAACTAGAATTATTCTTTCTCATTTTCAAAAGTGATTTTTGCATTATTAAATTTCCCTGCCATTGTAATGCCATTTCAAGCAGAAAAAAAGTCAGCCAGTAATTAAGAAAAAAAGTGATGGAGATTAAGTCGTAGTTTGGCTTATTTTTAGGACTCATCATGAGAAGACACAGAGTTCCTTTAATCAGGAAATTAATATTCATAATTTTCATTCAAAATGGTAGTATGTAAAGCAGATTCTCATTCAAAAACTCTCTTGCACACTTATTTATATATAGTATGTTTTTATGTAAGTTTTTTCTCATATTTTTATACAATATGCACACATACACATGCACATACTACTACATGTGCTGTACTTGTACTTTGTACCATGCATATTCAGATGTTTATATACATAAGTTTATTATAACATAAAAAGTAAAAGTAATGAATACTTTTTAAAATAACTAATACAGTATTTTTTAATTTTTGTGGGGGTGGATTCTCAAATACTTAATTGTGATTTTAAAAGATCCAGTAAAGACTTCTAAAGCTAAAACACAATTTGATTTTAAAAAGAATGATTCTCCTTACACAATTATAAATATTTGCAGTAAATATTTTCCTCATAGTACTGTTTTGACCCCATTTAAAAAGTATTAGATTATATTCCTTTGATCAAATGAAAACTGAACCATTATAAATGGTTAGCTGAAAGTAGACCCTATTCTTGTCCTTCTTTAGAAGAGTAAAGATTTGTCCTAGGGAAGATAGCTGACTTCAGTTCCAAACATGCATATGCATTTAGACTGTAGGGCCTCAGCCCTGTGGACACAAAATTTGGACAGTTTATTAGGTTACATTATCAATGCATGGCGGTTTCTCCAACACTAAGATATTCACGTTGAAACAGATTTCCTGTTCGTCTTATGTGTCTGGTAAAATTGTTTCCCCAATTACAGTTTGACTTATCGATAGAGGGTTAATAAGAGTATAATTACATAACAGAATTCCTCATGAACTGTAATCAGTCTACAGGAAAATCACTATTTTGTCTCGATTTGCAGATGAATATACTGCTAAGAAAGGGAGCAACTCTGACCTTTGTTAAAGTTGACCTTTTGTAATTGAGGTATAAGTTATGGAAAGATAAAAAACTGAAGGCCAGAGAATCAGGAAATGAAAGATAGTATGTGACTGAAGGTAACAATGTTTTAATGTTATGCAATATAGTCAGAGAAATATTAAAAATTAGTTGTTTGCTGTGCATAGGTGGATCTCCCAAGAAGTTAATGAAACCTAAGCTTCAGTGCCTCTCACTTAGACATGTTCCATTCGAGGTCCTGAACCTAACTTTGCATTAGGACTTCTGTATTAATTTTGTTGAAGAAGACCAGCAAAGTTGTGTATACTTCTACCCCCACAAAATCTGCATTGTCTACGTGAGTAAAGTAAAATAATTCCTATTGTTTTTTTTCTATTAGAAATAAGTATGGAGGATATATTTTTAAAAATGTAAGTTATGAGTTAATTGAAATGTCCATATATAACAAGTGACTTTCTCATAATATATATGATATGATATATAGGGAGATAGATTCACTTTCATCATATTTTATATGTTGATTCTGAACTATAGAAAAATAATAAATGGGATTTTAATTATAGCTCTTTTTCTTAGTTTGGAAAGAAATACAGAGAGATGTGGGATTTGAATGCCCATGAAAGACATCTAATTTTACTTGAATATATTCTTGCTTCACTTTACCCTCCATAATATGTTGTACATTAGTGCTGATCAAGTTTACGGAGTTATGTTTTGCTTTCCTAACCATTCAAAGTCAGGAATTAAAATATGGCATTGTATAGCTGGGAGGAAGTTCATAGTGTATATAAATTAGAGTAGATAATGGGTCACCTTGATAGTTTCTGTTTACATTACTTGTATATAGGCAAAATAATGATTACCTATACATGTATTTAAGCTTAATTTTCCCATAAACAGTATTTTTAATCTATGTTAAAATAGATAATACCTAAAAGTGTGATTTTTAGGTATTCCTTAGTTTATTAGTACTGTACTTTAAAAACATTTTTAAATAAGCCCGGCACAGTGTCTCATGCCTGTAATCCCAGCACTTTGGGAGGCCAAGGTGGGTTAATCACCTGAGGTCAGGAGTTCAAGATCAGCCTGGCCAATATGGTGAAACCCCATCTCTACTAAAAATAATACAAAAATTAGCCAGGCATGGTGGCAGGCGCCTGTAATCCCAGCTACTCAGGAGGCTGAGGTAGGAGAATCACTTGAACCCAGGGGGCGGAGGTTGCAGTGAGCTGAGATTGCATCATTGCACTCCTGCCTGGGGGACAAGAGTGAGACTTCATCTCAAAAAAAAAAAAAAAAAAATTTAAATAATAGCTAAAAGTGTGATCTCTAGGTAGTCCTTAGTTTATTAGTACTGTACTTAAAAATGATTTTTAATAGTCAATTTTGGGATGTAATTATTTCTTTCCTTGTATTTTCAAATTAGTTGGTGTCTAAAAATAAATGTTTTGTCTAATTTTAAATCAGGTATACATTCACAAAAGCATAAATCATGGTCTCACAGGAAATTCACCAATTTTCCATATGTTATGAGATAATTGTCCTTTCTACAACCTCACAACAATGAATTTATATAATTACCTAGATTTTCTTAGGGTGAATCTACCAATTAGTTTTATTTTCTTGGTAGTTATTTTTCTCCCTCCTCTCTGTTACTATTGGCCTTAAAACACACAGAGGATGGTTACATTCTCCTAATAGTTATCTGTTACATGTGTGTGTTTCAGCATACTTGAATCAAGCGTACATTTATAGTACCAATAACCACCTTTACAGCTTTACAGCTAACAATTCTGTCACAAAACTGTAGAGCATTAGGCATCTGAGAGCCATACAGAGGACCACACTTGTTCCAAAGTGAACATACTTTTTTTCCTCAACATATACACTACTGATTTTTTTTTTTTAAAGTATGACTTTCAAGTGAATTAGTGTATTGGTTAGGAGAACTGCTTGCTAAGTCCTTATTACCTCTTGTTGAAGCCTCAAAAAGCCATGCTGAAAGCCAGAGGGAAAAAAAGAGCAATGCACAGGTATCTCTTTTGCAATGGTGACTGTATTTTGAGTACCTTGTGTGACAGGGTGTTTCATACAGCATCTTGTGGGGAAACCTATTAGGCCTTTGCATGTTAAAGCTGTATAATTTGTTGAGTTGTGAGTGGTCTGACTTAAATGTGTGTTATAAAATTTAGACATCAAATGTTCTTTCTAATTAACTTTATTAGATGCATAGTTAGAAGCACAGTCATATCACACTGGGAGGCAATGCAATGTGGTTCCCTGGTTCTAGGTTTGAACTGTCTTATTTCAAAGGATTTCTGAATTAATTTTTCCCTAGAATTTCTCCTTCATTCCAAAGTAGAAACATACTTTGAAGAAGGAAACAGATTGTTCCCATGAATGTATGCTTACACTTGAAACGATCTATGTTAAATGACTGTGCATATGAATTATTTCAAGTACTACCCCAAAGAACTTTCTTATTGCTCTGAAAAGAAGAAAAGCAATGTAAATCACTATGATTATTGCACAAACTACCAGAATTCTGCAACAATTTTAAATAATCTGATCCTCTTCTTGGAGAAAATTGTTACCTAATAGTTTTTCCTCATGAATGTTATTACTACTGCTATAAATCAAATTTCTATACATTTCCTACTTAAGTCTTGAGAACTGGGTTCTTCCTTTGATGTTATTCACGTTCAGAAAGGAAATAACACTTTACTCTTTTAGGACAGTTCCTAGAATCTATAGTAGTATAAGGATATATTTTGCTTTAAAATATATTCTGGTTATTTTGAATGCAGGCATTAGCTCCAAATTTTCATCTTTGCACAATAGTAATGAGTTTTCACTAGAACTTCTCAACGTTTGGGAACTTTGCAAATATAAGCATCATATGTGTTAAGACTATCATTTAATGCTATGAGATACATTGTTTTCTCCCTATGCCAAACAGGTGAACAAATGTAGTTGTTTTTTACTGATACTAAATGTTGGCTACCTGTGATTTTATAGTATGCACGTGTCAGAAAAAGGCAAGACAAATGGCCTCTTGTACTGAATACTTGGGCAAACTTATTGGGTCTTAATTTTCTGACAGGATTTGACTCAATATTTGTAGAGCTTGCGTAGAATGGATTACATGGTAGTGATGCACTGGTAGAAATGGTTTTTAGTTATTGACTGAGAATTCATCTCAAGATGAATCTTTTATGTCTTTTTATTGTAAGCATATCTGGATTTACTTTATGAAGATGGTTTTAGAAAGCTTTGTCTAAAAGTTTGACCTAGGAATGGTAACTTCATTTTCAGTTGCCAAGGGGTAGAATAATAATACGTGTGTTGTTATGTTTATATTAACATATTATTAGGTACTATCTATGAATGTATTTCAATATCTTTCATATTCTGTGACAAGCATTTATAATTTGCAACAGTGGAATCCATTTAGCCCAGTGGGAAAGTCTTGGAACTCAGGTTACCCTTGAGGGTTATGCTGGCAGCCATCTCTTTGATCTGTGCTTAAACTGTAATTTATAGACCAGCTAAATCCCTAATTTGGATCTGGAATGCATTAGCTACGACCTTGTGCCGTTCCAAGAATTTCAGGGGCATCGTGGGTTTGGTCTAGTGATTGAAAACAGAGGAACGGAGAGATCCAGCTGAGAAAGAGTGATGCTCAATATCCTGACTGGTCCTCAACTCAGGCAGAGTTTCTTCACTCTGGCATTGCGATGATGAAACTTAGTAAAGGGGATTGTGTGTATTTTATACAAATTTAATACAATGCCTTACATTGATTGAGAAATTCTTAAAGAGCAAAACTGCACTTTATTTCTGCATCTACATTCCAATCATGTTAGTAGAACTAAGATATTTATCTATGAAGATATAAACAGTGCAGAGAGACTTTCATCTGTGGATTGCGTTGTTTCTTACGGTTCCTTGGCACTGATGCCTGCGTAAGCATGTGGTATGTGAATAAAATGGATTCTTCTATAGCTAAATGATTCCCCTCTGGGGAGAATTCTGGTACCACAATCACAATGCCAGATGGTGTTTATGGGCTATTTGTGTAAGTGGTAAGATACTACGAAATAAGTGTGTTTTCATCTTATGGAAACTCTTGATGCATGTACTTTTGTATGGAATAAATTTTGGTGCAATATGATGTATTCAACTTTGCATTGAATTGCATTTTGGTTGTATTTATATGTATTATACCTGTCATGCTTCTAGTTGCTTCAACTTTTTTATAACCATTTTTGTATGTATTTTTACTTGAAAATATTTTAAATGGAAATTTAAATAAACATTTGTTAGTTTACATAATAAATATCATGTTTTGCTTTCTTTTTAAGTAGTGTATATTCATTTAAATTGAAGGCCTTAGTTTTAGTGACTGAATTTATCTATCACTGATTCCATGAGTTTGTTGGGGCATCCTACTTCACACCAGTTTCCTGTACTAAAAACTGAAAGTGTTGGCAGACCCAGTCTCCTGGAAACACTCTTCTTTCTCATGGTCTACATCCGTCTGTCCTCTGGTCTGAAATAGCTAGCTCCTGTTCTATTTCCACCTGTACAAGTTCAAAATCTTTTCATTTCGTGCCTTTAACAAGAATTTTGTCTTTTGTCTCTTTACACTCTCACATGTTTCCCCAGAATGTTCTTCCTGAAACTCAGGTGAGGTCAAAATTTTCAATGGTCTCACATTTATATATTTATTTTTTGTGGATGGATCAAATTCAAACTCCTCCATATAACACACAGGGCTTTCCATCACCTGTCCCCTTTCTTTCTCCAGCTTTCCACATTCTCGGCAGCCATATTAAATGTGTTCACAGTAGTTCAACAGCAACAAAATATGATGCCATTATTTCTCTTTACACAGTGAAGACTCTTATAGGAATTATATTTTCCTCCCCAACTCCCATCTCCTTATTCCACACACAGATAACTTCTACCCAACATTTAAAATTAAGTTCAAAAGTAATCTATTCCAGAAGTCTGCCCCAAGTTGCTTTAAGACCTGACACCTGAACTCATTCCTCATCTGGAGGCCGTCTGTTTTGTAGGACTCATTGTATACTGCTGTCATTGATTTGCTGGACTCACTTTTCTGCCTGAATTTGCTGATTTTGTCTTTTGCCAACTGAAACTTAGTAGGTGCTCAATGTTTATTAAATGTATAAATTCAGTAAGTGCATGTATGAATAAATGACATTCATTAGGTTGCAGGATAAGCTTTTCTTATGATTAGCATAGAAACAGATTTTGTTACTCCTAAATTTAAGCAATCCATTAGATTCTATGGAAATAGATTTTCTGTAAAACCTACCAGCAGAACAAAAGCAAGCTGACTGGGAAATTTGAGTCAGTGTCTCTTTTTCTCTACCACCACAGGTAGGTAGGTCCTGATGAGGGAAATACTCAGACAAATAGCCTATTATGAATCATTTAGGTCTCTACATTCTTGATACAGTATCTTTTTCATATATCTTGGAAAAAAATGGTCTGATATGAAGAGCAGAAAAAAACCCTAAATTTTTGATGATCAAATTTTTCTTGGAAATAGACATGGGAGATTAAATAGCACTTTTCCCTGGGTAAAATGTTTTGGGAGAACAATGAAAAAAGAAATCAACAACTTTGGCACCTATTAAATTTTTACAGTTTTGAAAATAAATGCAAGCCATGAGATATGCAGATATATTTATTTAAAAATTAATAAATACTGCATGTATTGAATGAAAATATATAATGTCTAGTAATTTGTTTTTAAATTGTCATTAGGCTTTTAAACATGCTGGTTCAGGTTTAGATAGACTTTTGTAACTGGAATACATCTAAACACTTTTTCTTAAACTTTTAGGCAATGTCTAATTTATAAGGATTTGAGATGATTATGCATGCTGGGACAAGCAGGCTTTGGGTGGGTAAGTGTACTGTTGCTTTTGCCTCTACATGCCCTAACAATTACATTTGCAGACTCTCTAGAGATCTGACTTTGAAAGTCAGGCCTGTTTTTTTTTAATGTTCTTAAGCTTAAGAACACCTGGTCATCAGTGGACAGTGGCTAAAACTATGATCTAAAAAACATGTGATGTTTGAAAGAATTCAGAAATAAAAATATAATTAGGATTCAATTCCTTACGAATTTTAGCTTCTAACATTTATTCATCTCTGAAAGGCATAAAATAGGATTTTGGAGGTGTTAATGCAGGCTAAACACTACAAACATTGAAATAACTCTCCAGCTATGATAAAATAACTTAGTAAGTGTAAATGAAGATAACCCTAAGAGACGTATGGGAAAGTTATTTTCCTCTAGTTTTCGTTTTTATTGAAAATAAGATAAACTAATTTTACTTTATGTAATTAACATTGTAACTATAGAACATGTCATTATGGTCATATATTTTGTTTCCTAAAATCTAAGGACACCATAAAAATTTATTTCATGTTCTGAATGTTCTCTTTTTAATTCTCACATTGCCATGTTCCTTTCATAATTTGTTACTCAATGATCTACAGTCAAAGTTTAGTTCGTTGTTCATTAATTCAGCAAAAATTCACTCAGCACTTCCCGTATGCCAAACGAATATTGTAAGTGCAATGACTAACAGTTTAAGTAGTGCCTCTGCCTCATGAACCTACCATCTAGTTGTGGGGAGAGGTGCTTTTTCTTAATCAGTCAAATGTGTAGTCACAAATTAGGATTAGTCTCAGGTGCTGTAAGACAGTACAGCCAGGTGGATATGATCTGGCCTGGAAAGTTGGCAAAGACTTTCTTGAAGATGTAGTATGAGTTGCTATTGAAATATGAGGGCACATTAACCAGATAATAGGAGGCAGGGTGAGGAGTGTTACAGGCAAAGTGAATGATGTGACAATAGCCCTAAGCCAGAATAATCCAGGCTTGTTTAAGGAAATAAATGAAAGACCAGCACAACTAGAGTATAGTGGCAAAGTACAGAGTTCACTCTAGGAGGAGCAAGCGTAGAGTACTTATTAGGCAATAGTCTAGATTTCAGTTTTTACCAATATAATGAAGATAGCATAGGCAAATGAAATATACATTTAATATAAACTGAACTTTATCAAAATTTCAAATATTTCCTTCCCACATGCACATAGAATTTTTTTAAATAGTAAAAAAAAAGATTTAAGTTTTATTTATGTTTTAAAATTCTTATATTTTACCTTTGTAAACTGCAATGGGCTTAAGATACATATTTGGAAAGAGAAAATAATTGAAGGAATTATATAGTTAAGAAATGTGGGAAATCTTATTTCTAGGAATTTTACCATCATCTCTCCTTAGCATGTTTCCCTCCTCTCTTCCAAGTTAGATTATATCTGATCTACATTGTTAAACACTCACTGATTATTACCTCTAATATTTGTGATTTTTAAAAAATAAATACTCTTCTGGTATTTTGATTTTTAAATCTAATTTTAACTTCTAAAATTTCTTTCTTTCTTTATTTATTGAGACACAGTCTCACTCTATTGACCAGGCTGGAGTTCAGTGTCACAATCTCAGATCACTGCAACCTCTACCTCCCAGGTTCAAGGGATTCTCATGCTTCAGCTTTCTAAGTAGCTGGGATTACATGTGTGCGCCACCATGCCTGGCTAATTTTTGTATTTTTAGTAGAGACGGGGTTTCACCATGTTGGTCAAGCTGGTCTGGAACTTCTGATCCCAAGTGATCCACCTGCCTCGGCCTCCCACAGTGCTGGGATTACAGGTGTGAGTCACCATGCCCAGCCTAAAATTTATATTTTGTACACATGAAAATACTAAACAAAATCTAATTAATATGATGTGCTGTTAACAAAGTTATTGTCTCTCAAGGCATTTATTTGATTTTAATGGTTTACTATGAAAATCTTCAATATAATAAAATTATTTAAAGCTTTTTCTGATTCTTTAGAGACCCAGAGAATGATTTTTTTCATTTTTTTTCTGCTCTTCATAATTCACAATAAAAGTGGCTCCTGTAGCAAAAGAAGAGTAATTTTGTTTAAGGGATTAAAAAATAGAGAAAATATTATTTTAAATTATTTAAAGAAAGTTTCCACGGAAAACAGGGAATTCTATGATATAGTTTTCTCATACCCAAATTTCTCTTACTTGAAATGTTATTGCCAGATGGTTTTCTATGCATTTTTAGTGATATATTGATTTCTTTAAAAGAATAATTTGATATCATCCAGGTGTGCCTAATGATAAGAAAAAGCTAATGTAGAAAGTCTACAATTATTAGTAAAACACTTTTTCAAATTAAAGCTTTCAGATTTCAGTGAAAGAATATTGAATCAAAGAACTGAAAGGGCAGAAGAAATTGAACAATGGTTCAATTTTGTAATAGATGTTATTTATCATTTTTATTAAACTTTGTATTAGCTATGTGCCTTGTATTGACTAGGATACTCTTCACCTGTAACTATGAATAAGACAGATGACAAGCCTTACTTCCATTTTTGGATTAAGAAAATGAGTTCAAAGTAAGTAAAATGGCTTGCCTAAAGCAACAGAGAAAATCAGAGGTCAGAGCAGATTTTGATTATCAAATGACTCAAATTTCAAAGTGTTGAATCAAGCCATCTCTTAGGTGAAGGCAATTACTTAGTTTTATTTATAAGGCAATCAATTATTAAATATTATTTTTTGTCTACTATATGATTAACAATGAATTTTATGATGTAGGAAATGTACCATGATTCTTCAGCCCTAGGAACTCACAGTAATTCAGCTTGGATAAAGGTGAATCTATAAAACCACAGGAATACAAAAACAATTTAATATAGTGTATGATTAACTGGAAACTATATGTTATAATTGTAAATGAGTTAATGGATAAGAGATGCTGGGCTTTGCTTTAGTCCTTAAATATTTGGAGGTGATTGACAGGGTGGTAGAAGTTGATTTCGGATGATGATATATGTGTGATTTACAATTTCAGTAAAGACATATAACAAAAGTGGACCATGCTTTTGGTTTATAAAAGAGTTAAGTCCAAGTAGACTAGAGAATAACAAATATGATGAAGTTGGTTGTATTATATTCACTTATGACAGAGCCTTTAAAATAGGAAAAATAATTTGATCTGAAGACAGAAGTCACTGAAGGTATTTTTGGCAGGAATAATGTGGTCAAAGTGGCAACTAAGCAAGGTTATGTTGTCAGCTCTGCCAGAGAGATTATAAGGAAAAAATCTAGAATCAGCAAAATATAGCTGATGAGCTTTTGCAATGAGCAGGCATGAAGAAGTCTAGCTTGGGATTAGTGATGAAAGCAGATAAATGAAACATTTGTGAAGGAAAAACCAAAGGACTTTACGCCTAACTTACTAGAATAAGAAGAGGATGAATCATTGTGACTCTGAGGTTTCAGCTGAATGAGTTGATGATTAGAGAAGTATGTGACTGAAACAGGCATGCTTGGTGATAAACTTCTGATTTTCCTTTATGGAATGATTGGAGATTGGCACACATTTCCATTTGTGAAGTGCTGAATTTGGGGTGGTGAAAATTCCATCGGGGGCTGGGCACTGTGGTCCATGCCTGTAATCCCAGCACTTTAGGAGGCCAAGACGGGTGGATCACTTGAGATTAGGAATTCGAGACCAGGCTGAACAACATGGTGAAACCACGTCTCTACTAAAAATACAAAAAATTAGCTGGGTGTGGTGGTGGGTGCCTGTAATCCCGGTTACTCAGGAGGCTGAGGCAGGAGAATTGCTTGAACCTAGAAGGCAAAGGTTGCAGTGAGCCGAGATCTTGCCATTGCACTCCAGCCTGGGCAACAGAGACAGATTTCATTTCAAAAAAAAAAAAAAAAATATCCACCTGGATATTTTCCCAGATTATTAGATTATAGGGCAAAAGCTCAGGTGAGAGGATGGGATTCTAGATACACACTGTTAATGTTCTTGAGAAGGCTAATAACACTCTTTTCCACTGGGTCTATTAATCAATTAAGATGTACATCAAAATTATAAGGCAGATAGAAGAACAAAATATCACCATCACACAGATACAGCTAACACAGGAGAATATGACTTATAGCGACGGACAAGTGGACTTTCTAATATTGAACTCGAGGGTTAAAAAAATTTGCCCATCTAACCATCAGCAGCCTTGTACCATTCAAGCTTTTTCCCACAGATCCTTGACCCTGTAAAACTTATAGTGTGAATTAACGCCCAGCAGAATCAATGTCCTCTGGGGTCAGGCTGCTTCCCAAGAAGAAAATACATATCATCAGTTGTTTTTTTTTTTTTTTCTACCAAACTCATCTATAAGATTAAGACACTACTGTTCTAAAAAGAGGCCAAGAGTATTTCCTTAACGTAGCTCTTAATGAAAACAAATAGCAGGCATGTTATTTGCGAAAGAACCGTCTCCTCTTCCCCACCTTATCACACCTAGGCATACTCTGAGAGAGATGATACTTTGGGTTTAGAAACCATGTCTATTGCACTTTGTAACCACAACCTAACTCAATAGGCTGTCTGGAAAATATTAGTCTCAACATATACTTTTTGATAAAATGAAATTACCAGTTGAAGATGATGTGAATTGATGGTTTTCCATCAGTGAGAATGTAAAAATGGAAGCGTATAGCCCCATGGAATAAGCTTGCATGAGTTGGGTAGGAAATGAAATGAGGCAGAAGAACTAAAAGGGAAAAGAGCAGTGGGCATCTACTAAGAACCTTTGGATCTAAGATGAATGTCTATTTTAGATGATGAAACAATTTATTGTAGTTTCAGAATATCTTCATTGATGTCATCTTTTATTTCTCAAATTTGTTCAAGTTGGATGGATGGCAGACATCCTGAGCTTTGTGTTTCAGATATGTGATGAGTGAAAAGATGTCAAACAATGATCGCTGTATTATCTTCGGATCCCAGAAGCAGTCAAGGACACAATTTTCAGCCTTACCAAGCTTGTTATGGTCTATTAGATTGTATTATTTGATATTCTTTTAGATGCAAATAATAGAAACCAATTCAAGTAATTGAAGCAAAAGAGGAGTTATGATAAGAATATAGTAATGTATTGAAAAACCCTTTGTCAGGAATGCCATCTGGCCTCAGAAGGGCTGAAAATCTGAAAATGGAAAGCAATATGAAACCAGGCATTATTCTCTCTCCATTTCTTATCTCTATGTCTCTGGGTGACTGTATTATACCTCTCTTCTTCCTCGTACTGGCTTTCTCTCTGCAATGCCTTAGGTTATACATCTTTCCCAATCAAGAGAACAACTCAAAGATTCAAATCTTTAGTCACAATAACAGATACTAAGTTCTAACCCCAAATAGAGTCTAAAAATTGTTCTAAGATGCTTGCACAAGTAGATGGGTGAATGATTTTGAAGAAGTAAAATTCCCAGAGAATATAATGACTATAAAAGGTTTCCTCTACATACACACACACCACATACACAGTTACACAAAGCATGAATAAATCAAGAAAGTGGAAAGAATATGAAAAGTGAAATGCAGCCAATAATATCCAATGACTATCAAATGCACATTATATGACTTTAGTACATTCTAAGCATTAACAGTATGCTAATTTGTTCAATCCTCATGCCACTTTATGAGGCCTACACTGCTATGAAGCAAGATGCAGTTAAGTAGTTTGTCCAAAGGCACACAGTGTCTGGCATATTTTAGACCCCTTTACATAAAAGCCTCTTAAAATTATTCCTGTTCTTTGTCCACCAATTGTTTTATTGTTCATCTATTCATAAATATTGAAATTTTTTTGCTTATTGGACAAAAGCAGAAGAAACTGCCGTCATGGGAGAATTGATGATGAATATTACTTGGTTCTTCAGGCTATCCATTGACCACAGGGCATACTGGCGTTTGCCTCGCCTAGCTGTAGATGAATGTTAGGGGTGAATTACAATTTCAGAGGTTTTCTCACCAAGGGAAAATCCAGCAAATAGTAAAGCAATTCAAGACAAATAATAGGCCTCATTTCGACAATCCTGCCATGAGGTCACAGCTAGTAAAAATGATTACTAGCTACTATTTACTTCTAATTAACAATTCCCCTTTCCCCTTGGTTTCAGAAGTTTCTGTTCCGTCAGGAGTGGCATGAGCAGTGGGCAGAACAGTAGGCAGATGTGGATGCATTTCCAATTTCAGTTAGAGATTTTAAAACTTCCTCAAAAATGGTTTAGATCAAACTGACAAAACATGTAAGTACAGAATGTTTTTAACATGTGTAGACATACTTAAAATTAAGCTTACTAATATACATATTTATATATATTTACCTAATATATTAGTATATATATTTAATACCTAATAAGCAAATATAGTTTTTGAATAACCACGGACCATTCACAAAAACTGAATATCTCCTGGGACTCAGTGAAAACTAATTAAATTCCAAGAATTCAATATCTGAGAGACTGTGGCAATAATATAGCAAAATTATAAATCAACAACAAAAGCATAGTTTAAAATTCTACATATCTGCCATCTTTTTTTTTTATTTTTTTTTATTTTATTATACTTTAAGTTCTAGGGTACATGTGCATAACGTGCAGGTTTGTTACATATGTATACTTGTGCCATGTTGGTGTGCTGCATCCATCAACTCTT
>NW_012115544.1:3637944-3660780 GCF_000951035.1 Colobus angolensis palliatus | reverse complement strand
AGGGTATTCAGTTAGGAAAAGAAGAAGTCAAATTGTCCCTGTTCGCAGATGACATGATTGTATATTTAGAAAACCCCATCGACTCAGCCCAAAATATCTGCCATCTTAAAAATACATTGTTGGCTTGGTGCGGTGGCTCACGCTTATAATCCCAGCACTTTGACAGACAGAAGCTGGCAGATCACCTGAGGTCAGGAGTTTGAGACCAGCCTGGCCAACATGGCCAAACCTCATCTCTATTAAAAATACAAAAATTTTTGTAATTGGGAGGCTGAGGCAGGTGGATAATGAGGTCAGGAGTTCAAGACCAGTGTGGCCAAGATGGTGACACCCAATCTCTACTAAAAATATGAAAGAATTGGCCAGGCATGGTGGCTGATGCCTGTAATCCCAGCTACTCGGGAGGCTGAGGGAATTGCTTGAACCTGGGAGGTGGCGGTTACAGTGAGCTGAGATCATGCCACTGCACTCCAGCTTGGACAACAGAGCAAGACCCTGTCTCCACCAAAAAAAAAAAAAAAAAAAAAAAAAAAAAGGTAAAACTTTAGGGTAGGAAAAAAGAGTTTCAAAATACTTAGAAGAGGATGATAATGAAAAAACAGCAAGTCAACATTTTTAGGTTCTAGCTAAAGCAGTTCTTAGAGGGACATTTAGAAGGCACATTAGAAGGGAATGGAGCTGTGGCCACGGGAAGGAAAATAATGATGATACACAACAAAGCAGCAACAAAACCAGGCGAGGGGCTGCACAGCTTCAGCAAGAGGAAGGATCATGAACTGAGGAAATGCTTAATAGTATTAAAAAATAATAATTTTGAACAAATTAAATGCAATAATGTATTCCATTAAAGTCAGTTTTTAGAAAGGGGAGTCACTAAACAGCAAATTACAATGATACTAAAAGACTATGATAAAAATGCACGTACCAGTGAAAAATCATCAGGGCATGTTTTAAAATAGCACAACTTCTTCAGTTATTTATACATCTGAGGTTTAAATGAGAGAGAGGAAAAAATGAAGAAAAAGAAGAAGGATGGTTAGTTTTCCATGTTAGCAAGAAAAGTCTGTTTTGCCCATAAAATACTGCAATTCCCTGCTTCACTGTCCAGAGAATTTACTGCTATTTTTTAGGTTTGAGAATAAACAAGTTTAGAACAGATTCTCTCACTTCTTGCTTTTCTAGCAGAATCTATAACCTAATAATCTACAGTGTCCAGGCAGTGTAATTTTCAAATAAGATACTCTCCACAATTTACGTTTAACTCTTTTTTTTTTTTCTTTTTTGAGACAGAGTCTCACTCTGTTGCCCAGACTGGAGTGGAGTGGTGTGATCTCGGCTCACTGCAACCTCCGTCTCCCAGGTTCAAGTGATTTTCCTGCCTCAGCCTCTGGGTAGATGGGACTACAGGCACGTGCCACCACGCCCAGCTAATTTTTGTATTTTTAGTAGAGACGGGGTTTCACCATGTTGGTCAGGCTGATCTCGATCTCTTGACCTCGTGATCTGCCCGCCTCGGCCTCCCAAAGTGCTGGGATTACAGGCGTGAGCCACCACGCCCAGCCACCTTTAACTCTTTAGTAAATAAAGCTACAACAAGAAGCCTTGAGATGTATCTATTAGCTTTTTAGCTACATAATAAAATGAATGTGGCAATGAAAGATCCTTCCAGAGATGTTCATTGAATTTCAATATGAATATAGATTTTAAATCATTGGTTTATCCTATAAAATTGTTTTCCCTCATTTAACAACCTGATTCTTATCTGCATTATACAAACCCAATGATAATTTGTATTTTTAAACTGGAAATGTACCATTGAAACCCTGATTTGCTCCATACAACATTTCCTGTTATAAATGGATTTTCCAGATTATCAATAACTAAATAAGTTGTGATGTTTTATAACATGCATTAATTTTTCTTTTACTGATGACATGTTTTTCTCACTGTTTCTTAACATTATTATAATTTACTGGTAAAGAATTTTCTTCTTTTTCCTAGAAACCAAACTTTTTTATAGATGTACCATATTATATACTTTAATTCAATAATTTAACTCTTTCAACTAACAAAAAACTACTGTGTCCCAGATTGAGTATTGTGCATTTGAACACGAAGCAGTTTTTCTCAAGTAATTAACAGTCTGATGAACGAGAGAACTGTAAACAAATATAAGACAGTGCTTCAAGGGCCTGATAGCGGCATGAATGGGGCATCGTATAGTAATACCTCATCCTACCTAGGGAGCATAGAGATGAGATTCTAGAGGTATGATTTATACACAAGGCATTAAAAACTAACCAGGCAAAGGGGTATGGGAGGGTTAGGATTGTGAAAAGCATTCCAGCTGTTGTACGTGCTGGGCACAACATGTGCAAAGTTAGAATGAAAATATTGTACAAAGTGCACAGGGATCTTAAGCAGTGTTTGAGGCAGAGGAGAGAGACATAGGCTGCAGAAGCAGGCGAAGACCAGGTCAGATGGCGCCATATAGGACTTGGTGAGGAAGCTGTATATGATTTCTTTGGGTGACAAGCAAGGAAAATCTCTACAAAAACCTTCAGTATTTGAACAGAGTAGATTATTGAGGATCAACACATAAGAAGGGCGACAATAAAGAGGTATGTGGCAATTGTTCTAGGCAAGACATTGAAACCAGCATTGCAAAATTATAACTGAGACAGTGAAAGAGAGCGGACCTAACGGACTCCATCTTGCTTCTAACATCCAAATTGTCCTTGTTCATTCCTGGGTGTAGGTTGAACTAACTTTGGGAGGAACTTAGTTTATACTTTAAAACAAAGAAAACAACAGGCCTTTCCCCACACCTCCTTCTTGCCTGCAGACTAGACTGCCTTTGTAGGAGTAACAAATTAACCACAAGATTAGAAATTATAGTTTAGAAGTCATTCAGCTAGAGGCTACAAGACTCTGACCCTCCCTAAACTGCTCCTAAAATCAGCGTTTGAGATATTTTGCAGACTCTGCACTTGATGGATAAGGTGGCACCACCCAGATTGATAAACTGGCTCATCTGATATGTGGTCCCCGCTCAGGAACTGACTCAATGCAAGAGGACAGCTTCAACTCCCTAAGATTTCATCTCCTACCCAACCAATCAGCACCCTCGACTCACTGGCCTTCTTCTACCTACCAAATTATTCTTAAAAACTCTGATCCTCTAATGCTCAGAGAAACTAATTTGAGTAATGATAATAAAACTCCAGTCTCCTGTACAGCCAGCTCTGAGTGAATTACTCTTTCTCTATTGCAATCGCACTGTCTTGATAAATCGGCTCTCCATAGGTAGTGGGCAAGGTGAACCCATTGGGTGGTTACAACATGATAAGCACCAAACCCAGTCTGTGGACATAGAGACTGTAATGAGGGGACGTATTGGTTGCCTATAGCTACTAAAATAAGTTACCACACACTTAGTGTCTTTAAATAGCATAAACTTATATCTTACAGTTCTGGAAGTCAGAAGTCTGAAATGGATCTATGGGGCTAAAATCAAGGTATCAGCAGAGCTGTATTTCTTCTTATTACTCTGGGGAAGGGAATTGTTTCTTTGCCTTTTCCAGTTTTCCTGCATTCCTTAAGGCCTCTTTCCTGAGTCCCTCTGGCTTCTTTCTCTGTTGTCACATCTCCTTCTCTGACTGTGATCCTTCTACTTTCCTTTTACAAAGATCCTTGTGATTATATTGGGTTTGGCTCATCGAGATAATCTAGAATAATCTCCTTATCCCAAGAACTTCAATTTAATCACATCTGCAAAGTGTGTTTTGTCACCTAAGAGGACACTTTCACAGGCTTGAGGGACTAGGATGTGGACATCTTTGGTGGGCCATTATTGTGTCTATCACAGGGAGTACATGCAAAAAGTATTTGGGAGAATTTATTAATTTATGAAGATGGTGTGGAATGAATGAGGGAGACAGTAAAATATTCCCAGATATTTAATTTACTTAATTTTAAGAAAAGAGGTGTTTCATAGACACAGGGAGGGGAACATCACACACTGGGGCCTGTCGGGGGTTAGAGGGCAAGGGAAGGGAGAGCATTAGGACAAATACCTAATGCATGCAGGGCGTAAAACCTAGACGATGGGTTGACAGGTGCAGCAAACCACCATGGCACATGTATACCTATGTAACAAACCTGCATGTTCAGCACATGTATCCCAGAACTTAAAGTAAAACAAAATAAAAGTAAAATTAAAAAGTAAACAAACAAGAAAAAAAAATGACCGTGTTCATCTACTGAGACAAAGCATATTAGAAAGAAACTCATTCAGGTGTGAAGACTATAATGTTGAGTCATGTAGACAACTATATGTGACAACTACAACATTTAAAATTACATATGTGGCTTACATTTTGTGGTTCACATTAGATTTTTACTAGCCAGTGCTAGTCTAAAAAGTCCTATTCCAAATACCTTTGGCCTATGAAAGTTCAAAGCCTCTTCATGATCTCTTTGAATTCCCAGATAGTCCATTTTCATGGGACTTCGTCCAAATATCTGCCCTACACACATGTCTGTGTTTTGCTCTACATTAGTACCAATATAAAATTTAGAAGCTTTATCGGTTATTTAAAGAAAAAATTCATATGTGTAGATACATTATTGACAATGTATTAGTCACAGAATCTATCATAAGCTCTGCCTTCTCTTTCGCTACCCATTTTCTCCCTTAATTCTTTATTCATTCTTCTTTTTCTTCTTTCTTCTGAGAAACAAAAGAAACTATTTCTCTCCTGCTAAGTAGTTCAGTAAGCGTCTTATTTTGTTTAAGCACGCTTTTGAGACTTGTCTCTCTTCCTGAATTCAGGCAGTTTTCTCCTTAAGATCAGGTCTAGTGAATAAAGTTTTCTTCATCTTTTTACACTTACAATACAAAGATGAAAGTCATCAGAGAGATTTTTTTTGTGTATTCACAGTCTAGAGGGGGATACAGGGAAGGTAAATAAAAATGAAGATAGATATGAAAAGCACCACCATATAGCACTGTATAGAGGCTACGGGAACACAGAACAAAAATGCATATCATTAATTATGTGAATTGATGAACATAGTTAGTAGTTGAATCTTTTTTTTTTTTTTTTTTTTTTTGGAGACAGAGTCTCACTCTGTCACCCAGGCTGGAGTGCAGGGGCTCAATCTCAGCTCACTGCAACCTCCGCCTCCTTGGTTCAAGAGATTCTCCTGCCTCAGCCTCCTGAATAGCTGGGATTACAAGTGCATGCCATCACACCCAGCTAATTTGTTATATTTTTGGTAGAGACGGGTTTTTACCATGTTAGCCAGGCTGGTCCCAAACTCCTGACCTCAAGCAATCTGTTCACCTCAGCCTCCCAAAGTGCTGAGATTACAGGCATGAGCCATCTTGCCCAGCCTAGTAGCTGCATCTTTTTGGCTACATTTACAGTATGCTCCAGTCAAGTGACCAGGTGACATTCATCATTCACTCTACATCATATTTTCTACTCAAAATTTAAATGTAATTTTATCACAAACTGGTTATTTAAATAAAATTCTATGGACAAGTGAAAACTGATCAATAAAAGCACCCTTACTCTGATTTTGGTGAGAGATGTGGAGCCACATCTATTCAACTATTCATTCCTCTCCGCTGTTACAAAACGTAGTAATCCCCAGTGGGACTTCGGGGAGCACGGTGTAAAAATCATTGTTCTGTTTTCCTGGCCCCTGAGACACTCTATTCTCCCAATTTTTCATTTCTGATAAATCCCCTTCAGTGAATGTAGAAGGCTTCTCAACTTCCACATATCTCTAAAATGCAGTTTTCCTGTTGCTCTCGTCACTCTCAGTCTTCCTTGTGCGTTTTTATCCAACATGGTTTCAACTCTGCTCCCTAAAGGCTACGTTCATCCAAATTTTAAGTGCCAACAGCATTCTCATGCAGGCTTCAGGTTTAAATAAAGCATACCTACTAGATATTTCCTATTGGCTTGAGCTTACACAGGCACCTCAACTTCTACATGTCACATTTAAAAAGTAAAAATAGGTCAGGCGCAGTGGCTCACACCTGTAATCCCAGAACTTTGGGAGGCTGAGGCAGAGATCAAGAGTTCAAGAGCTCCTGGCCAACATGGTGAAACTCCATCTCTACTAAAAATACAAAAAAGAGGAGCCAATATGGTGGTGGTGTGCCTATAATCCCAGCTACTGGAGAGGGTGAGGCTGGAGAATCGCTTGAACCTCCAGGAGGCGGAGGTTGCAGTGAGTGGAGATCGGGCCATTGCCCTCCGGCCTGGGTGACAAGAGTGAAACTCGGTCTCAAAAAGATAAAAAATAAAAAAAACCCTGAAAATAAATAAATAAATAGGTAAAATTATTTTTAATAGCATATTTTATCTAACACAATATATCCAAAGTATTGTTTTCTTAGTAATCAATATAGAAATTATTAACAAAATATTTTATACTTCTCTTGTACTGGTGTGCATTTTATACTTACAGCACATCTCAATTTGGATTAGCCACATTTCAGGTGCTTAATAGATACATATGGCTACTGGCTACCATACTGGACACCTGTGAAGCAGGTTCACTGTGCACTGGCATCAATCTTAGGGGAGGGCTCTAAACACTTTGTTAATAACATGCACTGGTATCAATCCACATGATTCCAGTAAAACACTCACACAAGTGAAGCGATTTTATTACTCAGAGATGGGCAGCAAGGGACAATAGAAGCCTAAAATCCACGGTGAGCCGGTCTCCTAAGGCTGAGGAACACTGTCCAGGGTGGATGGAGCCTCATATGCATGGGCCGTATGTCACAGCAGAGCGGAGGTACCCTGAAAGGCACTCTACCCTGGGTTTTATACCCAGGGGTAACTTGACTAGCTAAGCTAAAGCATTGCAAGCATCCATCCTGTTCTAGGAGGGTGAAAACAGAGTCCAAGCTATTCTAGTCAATTCCTCCTTAGTCCAAGATATTATATTCCCAGCAGCACATTCTATACTTATTCTAAAGTGAGAGAAAGAGGAAGAGCTGGGTTGCAAGGCCACCAGGGGCCTTGTTCTGCAACATCAAAAATCTAGATGTGCATAGTGCAGGTAACCTGCATTCAATATTAGTATTTTATTTTTAGTGCTTCTCTGGAATTGATGAACTTAGCACAAACAAGGAGTTGCATTTTGGATGACACTTAACCAGGAATACATTCTTAACCACAGCTGCCTATTAGATGTATAACTTAGCATAAATGAACACACACTTTCTTTTTTTTTTTTTTTGCTTATTATTTCCTCCATGTTCTTTTTTTTTTTTTTAAATTATACTTTAAGTTCTAGGGTACACGTGCACAATGTGCAGGTTTGTTACATATGTATACATGTTCCCTGCTGGTGTGCTGCACCCATTAACTCCTCATTTACATTAGGTATATCTCCTAATGCTATCCCTACCCCATTCCCCCACCCCACAACAGGCCCCAGTGTGTAATGTTCACCTTCCTGTGTCCAAGTGTTGTCATTGTTCAATTCCCACCTATGAGTGAGAACATGTGGTGTTTGGTTTTCTGTCCTTGCGATAGTTTGCTCAGAATGATGGTTTCCAGCTTCATCCATGTCCCTACAAAGGATATGAACTCATCCTTTTTTACGGTTGTATAGCATTCCGTGGTGTATATGTGCCACATTTTCTTAATCCAGTCTATCATTGATAGACATTTGGGTTGGTTCCAAGTCTTTGCTATTGCAAATAGTGCCACAATAAACATACATGTGCATGTGTCTTTATAGCAGCATGATTTATAATCCTTCGGGTATATACCCAGTAATGGGATGGCTGGGTCAAATGGTATTTCTAGTTCTAGATCCTTGAGGAATCACCACATTGCCTTCCACAATGGTTGAACTAGTTTACAGTCCCACCAACAGTGTAAAAGTGTTCCTATTTCTCCACATCCTCTCCAGCACCTGTTGTTTCCTGACTTTAATGATCGCCATTCTAACAACACACACTTTCTTGAGTAGGAAAAAAAATGGTTAAGCAGCAGTATAATCTATGTTCTTATTTGCTTGGAAAATGTCCCCAAAAAAGAACAAAAGCGACTGAGTTGAGTCTTCTTATACACATTCAAATTACAGATCTATTGAGAAACATACTAACTGTATTTAGTAATGGGAAAGTCCTTATCGATGGAAAGCTTTGAGCAGATGCACCTAGTCTGTCAATTATTGCTTATGGCAAACTGTCAATTATTAGGAATGAAATCTATACATGTGTAGCCAAGACTTTCTAGGGAATTTTGTGAAAACTATTTTGGTACAAAATGGAGATATTGGATGATAAAAGATATGTCTTCTGTGTAAGTAGTGTTGTTGCATATGTTATTAGAGATTACCTAAGTTAATCAGGGCCAAAAAGTATTCTGATCTGGTGAGAAGACACCAGGACAGCTAAACTAGGGGATCTGGACTTCTCTTTACTTTGCCTGTGCCATGGATTACCTTAAACTCAAAATTATTAGGAAAGCATGATACTGGGTAAAATCTCTGATTCATGTGAGTTTGGTTTGAGAAGTCAGTTCTTTGAGGTTTTTGTCAAAAGATTGAAATATTTAATATGAAGAAAATGAGGTCTATGAAGATATGCTTGGTGACATGGTTGCAAATAAGCTCTGATTATTAAGCAAGTACTTGAAGGTCTAGTAGAAATTTCTTTGTATGAAGTAGTGCTGTCCTTCCTAAATGGTAACCACTAGCCACATTAACTATTTAAATTTAAATTAGATTAAATTTTAGAAAGTTAAAAAGTCAGTCCTCGGCTGGGCGCGGTGGCTCAAGCCTGTAATCCCAGCACTTTGGGAGGCCGAGACGGGCGGATCACGAGGTCAGGAGTTCGAGACCATCCTGGCTAACACGGTGAACCCCATCTCTACTAAAAAATACAAAAAGCTAGCCGGGCGAGGTGGCTGGCGCCTGTAGTCCCAGCTACTCGGGAGGCTGAGGCAGGAGAATGGCGTAAACCCGGGGCCGGAGGTTGCAGTGAGCCGAGATCGCGCCATTGCACCCCAACCTGGTCGACAAGAAAAACCCCCCCCCAAAAAAAAAAAAAAAAAAAAAAAAGTCAGTCCTCAGTTACACTAGCCACATTTCAAATGCTCAATAGCTACAAATGGTTAGTGGCTAGTCTATGGAAAATAGGAATATAGAATACTTTTATTATTACAGAAAATTCTGTTGAGCAATCCTTTTCTAGAGATTGGAGATATTATTGGGTTCCATGAACTGGAAAGAGGACTTAGTTTTGAGTTAGAACATTTCAATGAAATATTACAGAGATGTCTAAAAGTAAGAAATAATTTGGTATAAAAGTAGGAAAAAATTTGTTTTGGTTTTGAGACATGAGAGAGATTGGAAAAGAGGAGAGAGGTATAAGCAGAGACCTGGAGAAATGGGAGAAGGCTATGCATTTTGCCGTTTAAATCTGTATTTGTGAGTACTACATTTTTAATGGCATTACTGAACTTGAGAATACGCAGGAGTATATGTGTGTGTGTGTGTGTGTGTGTTACTATTAAAGGAACTAAACTTTCTTTATAAATAGGTCGGGAAGTAGATGGCACCAAGGAAAAGTAAGGCTATACAAGAAGGCTTTGGCTTTCCTATTTTAGAATTTATGATTCAAGCCATATACCTAGGTCCCTAAGACAGAGAGGGAGGGAAGATGCACTTAATATTTGGATTATAGTAGTACATGACATGGTGTCTGACATGAAATAGATCCTCAATAAAATGGTTAAATGAACAGATTAATGAAATACCAATTGGCTTTCTTGAAGCAACTTTTGTTCATAGACAGCTATCAGTGTGTGGAAGATTAACACAGCACAATCTTTGACTTGTTTTAATTTTGCAATGACAATGTAAATTTTGGTCAATTGCAGTTCAGATATAAGTATCTTTGGAAGCTAAAAGGTAGATTAGCTTGAACTGGAGGCCTCTTAACCTTTGGAGGTTCATAGTTTTTTTTTTTTTTTAAGATTTATTGCTATGCTCTATACTCTGCAGTGAGTAAGTAGTCACTAATCTATAGCACATCTTCAACTACAGAGTAAACCTTATAATTCTAAAGAGATTTTGCAGGCACCACCATGTTGAAAAAATGCAAAAATTAGATGACATGAACACATTAACCTTTTTAACTCATTCTAAGATAATTCCAGAAGTGCATCTCAGTTTCAATTCTGGCAAACCAGTCCTGGGGTCTGACTTAAGTGTGGAAATTTTCTTGTCTGGTTTAGATTTAGTGTTGCTGAACTGTATAAAAAAGACTTCATTAAGTTGGCTTTCATTCTATTTATGCCTTTGTCATTTCCTTTAGTGTTTAAGTGAAAATAACACATAAGAAATCATTGCTGACAGGCCTAGAATTTGTCTTCTATTATTTATTGTGATACTCCTCTCTCCACCCTCCATTACACTCTAACAAGTCAAATATCAGTGAAGGAGATGTTTAAGACCCTATAATTCACAGCGTGGTATCTGTTTTGACTATATTTAATAGCCAGCACTTACTCCAAATGAGTTAAAGCATGTTATTGTGTAAGCATTTATTTTCACTACTTTACTGCCTTGATAAACATTTTCCTACTTCTCCACTGCTTTTCTGTTCTTTTGTAAGTTTATGTCACAGAATATAACTAGCTAATGAGTAGGATTAGATACTGCACCAACCAGGCTGTTAAGTGTAGCAAGTCACTGTCACATTAGCAAATGGAGAAACACGTATTAAACACTCTAAATACTCTGGCCTCACATTGTTTTAACATGTCCATGTCTCCAAGAGGCTTTCCTCTTCACTCAATACCTAACTTGGTTTTCTCTGTCTGAGGGATTGGCATTGCCATTTTACTTATGGCTCAAGTCAGAGATTTGGTTACCAGTTTCAACTCCCTCCACAATATCCTGTACATCTATTATATCCGATAGATTGTCTAATTGTATTGCATACAAGATAATTTGGGTGAAGCTGAGTTCTCTCTCTTCACCTCCTTTCAGAATTATCTAGATTGTGTATCATCTATGGATGACTAATTAGAAAGACTTTAGTTTTTCTTTTATTCCCAGTAATGTCCTGTTTCATAACTAAATCAGTTACAATTTTGATTTTATAAAATCCTATTGTATTTAATAGCTTTTACTTCATCAATAAGGAAGAAAATAGGAATCTGGATATATTAAAATATAGACTTTTGCCCCTTTCCTTAAATTGTCTTCTAAACTCTGATGAGAGCCCAGCCATCTATATCAAATGTACCATAAAACTCAGTTCACATGTTAGAATTAGCCCTCCTGTAAATAGAAAGTAATGCTGATGCAATTAGATCACCTGTGCTGCAAGTACTGTCCAGAAGTCATTCCACAATTCTTTCAGTTTTCTTTATAAGAGTTAAAGTTTGTTCATAGCACACTTTGGTTTGTTGACTAGTTATAATTATTATGTATTGGCTTTGTGTAATTTACTGGAGTAAATATCAAGGGATATTAAGGGGAAATAATAAACATGATATGTGCATAAAAGGAGTTATATAGTAATGCAAGGGAGAATACAAAAACGATTTTAAAAACATGAATAGCCAACTAAGGTTGTAAAATTTTGTACTCAAAATTTGAATATTAGAATGAAGATAATTTTTACAGTTTCATTGACAATGACAAATAGGAGACTAACTGCCAGTGATACAATAAGTAAATAAATGGGATAGCATATAGATATTAAAAATCATACTTTCCAAAAATGTTTAAAACATGAAAAATGCTCACAGTATTATGTTAAGTAAAAATAAAGAATGCATAAATCAAAATCATACACATAGTGAAAAAAAATCTGAATTTATGCAGCTTTAAGAAGTTTACCTTTCACCCTTTCATAAAAACAAATCTCTTTTGTGGCTCAGTCCTTATAGCTGTAGTACGCTCTGCTACTACTTGTTGGTGTCATCTGTTATGTCCTCCATCAATTTGTGAAAGCTTTGGCATCTGGCTTATATCCGTCAGAACAGGCTATGTCACGCTACAACAATGACTCAAAAATTCTATTGATTTATAATGATAACTATTTATTTCTCTCTCATGTTAATGTCCTCACTTGTTAGCTCTGGCTCTACTCCTTGTTTCTTTCCCTATAGAACTCAGGGTGATGGAGCCTTGTCTCTCTGGAATTGTGTCACTGAAGACAGAAAAGAGACGTGAAAGACAACACATAGGCTCCCAAAACGTTTGTCTCTCATCAACTGACATCACTTCATGAACATTTCATGGGTCCAAACAAGCGGCATACCTACTCCCAAGTTCTACTGTGTGAGGGTGTGGAAACATCACTCTCACCATTACAAGAAGGGAAATAATAATATTTGACCTTACAGTAAATAACAACACTCATCTCTCATTCCCTCAGCTATCTCAGATTAAGTAATTTCCACCACTACTCCATTTGAACCATCTACACTCATGTCACATCTTATATATTATGGTGTTAGCCCCTTAAGAGAGTTGAAATGCTGTCTCCTCACACAACCTCTTGAATCCTTACTCAAGAAATGATGGAAATATTTCACTTAAATGAAACTGGAGGAGATATATATTGTTCAAAGGCAAAAACGCATCGTCATCCACTTGTAAATGGGCAGGGCTTTCTCTGTGCTGAGCTAGGGTGGTCTGGTACTGTTGGTGGCCTGCATCGTGCTCTTTCTAAGAGATGCTGGGGCCATTTATATTTACTTTCTCTCTCCCTTTTGGATTCCTTCCTACATAGCCAGGTAGGATGGGTGAGTGAAATGAGGATAGGACCAGATATCACCTAAAAAAATTGGAGATAACTATTCTGTTAAAGCTCTTGAATCTTTTTTCTGCTCCTTTTGGAAAAGGTGGCCTTATCTTGGTTTGAATAGACAGAACATGTGACTATTATTTGGCCTTTGATCTAGAAGTAGAAAGAGATTTCCTATATAACTATTCAGTTCCAGAACTTTTGGATTTGAATATACAGTAGGTTATTTCTTTTTTTTTTTTTTTTGAGATGCAGTCTCGCTCTGTCGTCCAGGCTGGAGAGCAGTGGCGCAATCTCCGCTCACTGCAAGCTCCGCCTCCCTGCCAGGTTCACACCATTCACCTGCCTCAGCCTCCTGAGTAGCTGGGAAGTACAGGTGCCTGCCACCACACCCAGCTGATTTTTTGTATTTTTAGTAGAGACGAGGTTTCACCATGTTAACTGGGATGGTCTTGATCTCCTGACCTCGTGATCAGCCCGCCTCGGTCTCCCAAAGTGCTGGGATTACAGGTGTGAGCCACTGTGCCTGGCCCAGTAGGTTCTTTCTAAAACATAAATAATGATTGTTTTTGGCTTATGGGATTATATATGAGTTTTTAAATTTTATTTTTGTGGTTTTTCAGATCTTCCAAATATTTATTTCACAATAAGGATATTATTACTTTTCGAATCATAACAATATAATAATGTTATTTTGGAAAACAACATAAGAAAAAGTAGAGTACAGAGAAAAACTATGGGAGAATGACATCAGGGAAGACAGAGATAATTCCAAGTCATTTGAGTGTCTATACAATACCTTGTTTACTTATATATTTAGCATAGTTCTCAGGTTGAAAGATGTTAGTTTGACCTTATGGTGGTATGGTCCTAGTGAGCCACAAATATCCAAAATCTACACCAGACAAATCAACTATTTTTGTAGTTCTTGGTAAAAACGAACAGAAAAGGTAACACAAGGGAAAAGACACTATAGGAATTTCTGGGTCTTTAGGAATACACCAATGCAGAACTCTTTTGAGTTTTCCTGAAACATAAAGATGGAGAACACTTTAGAATGGAGTCCAGACATCTGGACTCAGCACATCTAAGAAAGTGGAAGCAAAGAAGTCTGCCTATGTGTCCTATGTTGTTACTCCCTTACTGAAGTATGAATATGTTTGAGAATTTCTAACTGAGAGTACATCAGCCAGTTAGGAAAGGAGAATGCAAAACAAGACACCTTTTCTCCAAGCCTTGGCTGCTTATTTTGAACATTTTCTTGGGCATAGAGAAGAGAAGGTATCTTCTTTAGGGTCTGTTTATCTAATGGAAGGAAAGTGAAGAGAGATTGAGTCAACAGAGTCAAGTACTTCAAGACGGAGATACAAGATAGAGAAAGAGAGAGAAAGAGAAAGAGAGAGACAGAGAGAGAGATTGTATGATCTTAGGAAGGAAAGGTCCAGAAAAAGTATGCATTCACTAGCAAAATGTTAATAAGATATCCTAGGATCAAAACATTTTATTGGAACACTCTCCTTGTTGGAGAAAAGTGAAACTTGTTCTGAGCATTCTGTAGCCAGCACTGGAGAGAAGTGCAGAAGCTGGTCACTGCACATTGAAATGAAGAGATGGATGTTAGGATAAACGAGTCTTCTAATAGTTCAAGTGGATTGGAAGGTAGATTAGGGCTTTTGTTTCTTAGAGAAATATAATCTTCAGCCTTTATTCATCACTGTGTTAAGTTTTTAAACCAATTCAGTGGAAGATTTATCAGCAAACTTTATGCATAAATTTTATGAGAAATTTTAATAAATTTTAACATGTGACAGATCTCCTAAGTATCATGTATCTAAATTATCAAATTAATAGTCACAAAATGGACAAAGCAAACATTTCAAACAGGCAATTCTCTGTCACATTGACAGACTTACTAACTATTACTTGCATTAGTTTACAAACAGCTTTTAGAGATGTTCTGGTTTATTGGAGCAGTACACTGTATTATAATGGCTTTTCTGGCTATTAACAAACTGTTCTTTTGAAAACACTTCAGAAGACATTTCTGACTTAAAAAAGAAGATAAAATTACAAAAATTTCAAACGCTTCTAAAGTCATACCTGTAAGTCAAACCGTATAAGAAGCAAATACAATTCGGTATTAGAATAAAAGTTAAAGTAACCTCCAAGAGTTTTTTAAAAAAAACATTTTTGTATAAAAAAAGAATTCTTTACCACCTTAATCCATTATTAAAGGTGACCATTCATCCTTAGTAATCAGATCAATTTGTGCTGAAAATTTAGTTCTATATGTGTGAATTGGAAGTGATCTTATTAGTGTTCTACTACATCAAGTTTGATAAAATCCCCAATCCATTTCAGTTAAGTTTCTATTGATCCACTTAGAGATCAATTTGGACTTGTTCGATTCCTTTGTCAAGGGATTTCATCTGGCTTGAGTTTAACATTATGAAATAAATGTGATTTAGAAATGTAAGATGGAATAAAAAAGAGTCCAGATGAGTGCTGACAATTATTTGAATTCTAGATTTTGCATCTGAGCATTTGATAGGGCATTGCTATTTAGAAATGGGCTAAAAAAACCAGTAGGACATAGGGGTCAAAGAGTGCCTTTCAAGGTAGTTAACAGTCAGATCGTCCCTCACAGTTACCAATGATTATGTCTTCTGTGTCATTCAACAATTTGAAATCTATTTTCAATCAAAAATCAAAATATAGATTTAGTTTTATTCTTAAATGTGTTTTACATACATTTGTACTGATTTTCAGTAGCAAAATATTCCCTTCATGCCTACTTTTTAGTTTTTTTATAAATATTTTCTGCATTTTACCTTAATTTTTCTTAGAAAAGAAAGGATCAGGGTAAAAATGTATAGAGATCTCAAGGACAATTGCTGGAGTTGCACTTCATAGCCCTTTTTCTCTGCCTCTTTCCTCTCCTTAGGGACAGTTTTGGAATTGTTCTTAGAATGAGATCAGCCAAGAAACATTTCTATTTCTCCCTTAATTCTATTTTCTTATTTGTAGAATGGACAAAGAACTCTTTTCAGCAGGAAGCAGTTGTCAAGACTCTGTGTCCTGCCTGATAAAGAATAGGTATATGGATCTGCAGTCATCCTGTATTTATTCTGCATTTATTCAGTATATCAAGGAAGTTCAAAGCCAAATAGCAATAAAGAGATTGAAGTTAGAGACTAAAGATAATGTAAAAAAGTTAAAGACTGTAATTGCTGGTTAACATGTTACCTACTGCCATTGTATCCTGCAGTTATCATCAAAGAGAACAGAGCCATGGAGTAAGGGATTTTTCAGAATTTGTGAAAGAAATTACACTACAGATACATGTGGGAGCTTACTGGGAAAATCAAGTTCTGGAAGGAAGATGTTGGAAGATTAGAAGAAATCATCACTAAGAAATCATGAAAGCACTGGTGCAGGCAAACACATTGGATCTTGTGAAGAAATCCAAGAAGCCAAGCACACTTGTCAGTCGAAGTGGGACCACACACAGGCGTACACATACACACATGTTCCAACAGCACACAAAGCAGAGAAAAAAGAATAATGAAGAAAGACAAGGCCCTCGGCAAGGAGTCAAATATGATGGCCCATTTTTGCCATGATTTTATTTCAATTATTATTATTAAATAATTGTTAAAGTTTAATTTTAAAGACTTCTGTTAATATTTCTCATGTATGTTGGTTTACAAAATAAAAGGCAATAGACTAGTAAAAAGGAAATTCACCTTGACATACATAGAAGATTTCTAGGTTCAATTTGCTTTACTTTACAGATGAGTAAATTGAGATCTAGCAAGTTTAAAAGATTTATCCAGTGTACAATTATGTGACATTGTTTGACATAAGACAGAATTCTGTTAGTCAGTTCCCACTCTAGTGTTTTTTCTGCTATTCTTTGTTCCCCTTTGAAGAGACAATTTCACTTAAACTGCTGGCCAGGTCTCATACTCTGAAACACTGATCCTGTAACTGGCCTTATTGACGTTTACCTTAACAAATCTACTTTTCGAGCCTTAATTCTGAAAGGCTAGATGACCTCTTGCTTCCCTAGAGACTCTGTTGTAAGAAGTGGATGACAAATATAATTTACTGTTTCTGTGTAACACAAGAATATTCATCTTTATCCAATTTTACCAAGAAATTCTGAGAACCTGTTATATTCCATGTACTGAATTAGGTAATATGAAGAAGTGTAAAAAAGATCAGAACTGACCTCTCTGCTTTAGAATGACATAAATTTTAGGTAATTCTACTGATTCATACTGTTTTTCCATATCACATTCAGCTACCTTCACATCAGCTTTTTGATGATTGAAAATGCTTAGTAAAGTGGGTAGATTAAATATTCAGCTCAAATTTATTCTAGTAGACAAAAATAAAGGGTGTGAAAAGTGGTGAAATTAAGTGTGTGTTTTTTTTCAAAGTTACAATAAAAGATAGAAAAAAATTACAGCAACTGCAGGCAGGTTTCCACATAAGAAAATTCTGTCTTTTAAAACTGGAACACACAATGAACCAAACTCTATCCTAAAATGTTACAATCTGAAATTAAACTCGGCTGGTACAGGAACAATTAAAATGGGAATACCTAAATTTCTGTACTGTCTAATACCTGCTTTGTTTTCCATTTTCATGAGATTTCTAAGATTACCTGAACAAATTATAACCATATGTAGTTGTGCCTGTTGATCCTTCACTATTACTCTGTTTATGACACGTAAAGTAGAGTAGTAAGTTACTGATGCTATTGGTTAATAATCACAGCAACACTTGGGAGCTTAATCAATCTTCAAAACAATTTATTGTCTGTGCAGCTTACAGTCAACGCTGCAATGGATATTTTTTTCTTTTTATACATTTAAAATCACAGAAAAATTGCCTCTCTTTATTCTTCTGGGTGGTGGGCTGTTCCTTCTGTGACTTTCTGGAAGAGATCGATAAGAATAAATTATTTTCAGCCTTTCAATAAGCTACTGAAGATGGAATCTACTTTTCCTGGGGATAGTAGTCAACAATAGTTGTCTACAATCATGTTTCTTATGCCAAGAGAGGGTTGAGAACAATTAGACAAACAAAAATATAACTAATGAAAGTGATAGTGTCAATTTCTAGGGTGTGGTTATTGAAGAATGAGTGAGCTGAGAGGGAGAGGGTGATGAATGCTTGCTGAACATACAGAGGCAGTTCTCTTCCAGATTGACACATTTGTGCTCCGCTTGATTCTTTCTGCTTCCTGTTGCTGAAAGCTCCCCATAAACACCCATGCTTCCTTGCCTGTTCTGCACCTTCACTTCTACATATGCTTGCTTTCACATGACAACTAAATTAGCCTCCTCTCTTCTACCTCAAGGGATGACATTGACAAGTGCATGAATGTAACTTGAATACAGGCAATGCCAAAGGTTTGGCCACATTATAGAACATGAAAACACAAGGGACAAATAGTGGGAGAGATACCCAGTATTCAGAGTTCCTGCTTTTTCCTCTATGATGGTGTTCCCTCAGCAATCTGAAGAAACAGGGCCTACTCTTCAAATCATTTTAGGTGGTTTTGTGAGGTCTGCTTTTGTTGACTTGTCTCATTTCATTTTTTTTTTTTTTTTTTTTTTTTGAGACAGAATCTCGCTCTGTCACACAGGATGGAGTGCAGTGGCAAGATCTCAGCTGACTGCAACCACCGCCTCCCGGGTTCTAGCGATTCTTCCACCTCAACCTCCCAAGTAGCTGGGACTACAAGCACACACCACCATGCCTGGCTAATTTTTGTATTTTTAGTAGACATGTGGTTTCACCATATTGGCCAGGCTGCTCTCGAACTCCTTACCTTCTGATCTGCCTGCCTAGGCCTCCCAAAGTGCTGGGATTACAGGCATGAGCCACCATGCCCTGCCAGATTTTTTTTTTTTTTTTTTATGTTATATCATAGAGGAAAAGAGAAACCAACTTTGATTTGCTCCAGGTCTGATATCTTTGTTGTTTTGCTTTGGAGAGCATCATTTCACTGAATTTAGAGAACTTACAAATTGTCAAAGAAGGGACTAAAATACGACAAAATGATAGAAAAAGAGACGTGAAAATATGTTTATAGAAATTGAGTCTTTTGTCACAAAGAAATGAAAGAAGAGTAGGGATGATGGATTCATGGCAACAAAAATTCTAACCAACCTGCTAGCAATGCATGGAATGGAAACATATATCAATTGAAAGTGCATGGGATGGAAGGACAAACTCTGACCTTATTATTATACCTGTAGTTGGTGAGGCAAAGGCAGTGATTGCTAGATCTCACCTGTCAAATTCACATTACATTTTGCAATCACAATTTTTTAAAATTATATTTTAATTGACAAATGGCAATTATGTATATTTGAAAAATACAATGTGATATTTTGATGTATATAAACATTTCAGGAAAATTAAGTCAAGTTAATTAACATATCCATCACTTCACCAACTATTATTTTGTTTGTGGTAAAAAGATGAAAAATCTACTCTTCTAGCAATTTTGAAATATACAACATATTTTTATTAACTGTGGTCACCATAGAGTGCAATAGATCACTAAAACTTATTCCTCCAGTCTAACTGAAATTTTTTACTTGTTGATCAACATCTCCCCTATACCCATCCCTTCCCAACCTGTGGTAACCACCTTTTTACCTTATTTCTCAAAGATTGACTTTCTTACACTCCAGTGTAAGTGAGATGGTATAATATCTGTCATTATGTACCTGGTTTATTTTACTTCGCAAAATGCTCTCCAATTTCATCTGTGTTGTTGTAAATGACAGAATTTCCTTTTATTTTTTATATGTATATATATATCACATTTTCTTTATCCATTAATCTGTTGATGGACTCCTGGGTTGCTTCTATACCTTGGCTATTATGAATAATGAACATGCGAGTGCAGGTATCTCTTTGGCAGAGCAATATCTATTCCTTTACATACACTAAGAAGGGGGTACAATCACAATTTTTAAGGCTCCCCTTCAATGTCACTTCTTTTAGAAAGTACTACTTGTTTTTCTTGCTATTTAACCCTTCTGTCCCAAGCCTCCTTAGACATGTTTATCTTTTCTATTGCACATATAACATGCCACCAGTTACAGTAGTTTTTATGTAAGTGTATTGATTTAATGGTGATTTTCCCAAGGATCCTAAACTCCTTGAAAACATGAATTACAGTCTCTTAATATTTATTTATTTTAAAAACCTATCACAATGCTTTATAGATAATTGGTACTCAATGAGTATTTTAAAAAATTAATCTGAAAGAAAGTTATTAGAGAAGTAGTTTGATTTTGAAACAAAGACTGGCAGAAAAGGTCGAATGTACACAGATCTCTGTGGAACATTAGAAAATGGGCAACCCAGGTGGTCAAATCTCATCACATCAGCTGTGAGATTTGAGTCAGCTTCTTGCCTTTTTCCACCATATTCTCAGCTCCTATAATTCTCATCCATTCTAAGCAGATACAGATACTTAATATTCAGCAATCAAAAAGCACTCAAACCAAATAATAGAAAAGAAAATGAGGGCATCAAGTGGTCCACTGTCATTCACCAACATAATTCATTGACTTTTCAATAGAATCTAGGGCACCATATGGGTATACTGAATTAGCTTATTTCCTGAATAACAAAACCAAAGTATAACTCTGTGCAACTATGGGAACAAAACAGTACCAAGAATATGTATACTGTTGGAAATTGGCCCACAAGGATAGGAAGAGTCCATTTGTTCAATATTCATTTAATTGTTATGACCAATCTTAATTTCTATAAGTAGCAATCATTAATCTAAATCTTCAGAAATTGCTCTTTAAATATTACCATAAGTACATGTAGTATTTTATTACCTTCCACAAAAAGAGAATCAGAAACAAAATGTTGACCACTTGAAATTTGCTTTAGACACTGTCAGTGCCTCTTTATGTCTGATATTCTTCACTTGCGGCCCTCACTTTTGTGTGTGTGTGTGTGTAAGCATGGCCACCATGCTTAATATGGCTCCCCTTCTGCATAAAAAAATTTACTTATTAAGTCTAATTGAGCAGAGAAATGTCACATACCTTTAAAACGGATTTTGGAAAAAAAATAAAAGAAAAAAAAGCAGGATTCAATAAATACATGAGGAAGGAAAATTTATTGAGTGGGAGTGAGGAGCCTATGTAACAGTGCTGAAACTGGAGTCTGTAGATGTATATGTAGTCTAGTCATGGCATTCACTAACGACAGCAAGCAAGATTTTGAAATATTTGCTTAAGTTTAATGGCTGATATAGTATCTTGAATAATTGATTTCCTAAATAAGTTTTTAAACTGAGTCTTATTGTGTTCTGACTACATGAAGAAATATGAGTCTCACAGTGGATAAATAGGCCTTGTATGTTCTAAATGAGTAGAATATTGGCCTCTACTCTTTCCAGCAGTGTGATAGAGCAGAGTGGTGGAGATGACTTATGAGGCGAGTCTACCACATTAATTTAGGTGACATACTCTTTCTTTCACAAATAGCTTCAACGTTTTCTGCCCACACAGCAAGTGCCTTTGCCATCTTTTGAATCAGCAATAACATTTGCTCACTTCCACATATTTAAATAACCAGTTCATAAAAAACATCATAAAGAGTTTGTTTACACATATTATACAAAAGAAAATGGAGTTTGTGTTTGTAAAACTTCACATTTAGTACAAGCCTTTCAACACTTGTTTTTAGTTAAAATATTAATTTTTGGAACATTCTCATTGGAAATGACAATATATAAATAAAATATACAAATAAAAGCAAATATATATATATATAATACACATAAATAACTGCTAAGAGTATTAAAGCTGTGGAACCAGAAAATAAATATTATGATAAAATTTCATTACATTGACATTGATTTTGCTGTTCATCAGCTTCAAATTCTAAGTTCATTTTATTTTAGTAGAATAACTATGTATTTTTAAAGTATAGTCCTTGAAGAGAGTCTTTTGAGTGCTGAATGATCAAAATGTGTCATATTTATGGTTTATTTTCTTGATGCATTCCTGTAACCTTGGAGAGCAAAGTTCTTAATGAATATGGCCACTCTGAATTTTTTACAATCTTCCGGCTCTGTAAATATTAGAAGGTATTTTGAAAGCCAAGATTTCTCACCTTTATACTTTATGATAGAATTATAAAAGTGAGGCAGGTGGACAGGTAAGAGTTTTATTTACTTTACCATTTAGAGTAGAAAGTAAGAGATAAAAATGAACAAAAGACAGGAGACGTCAGCAAGATGGAGAGTCTTGGGCTTCAATCCCCCATCACAGAAAGTTCAGCAAACAACTATTCACAGATTAGAACATCCTTTTGAAAACCCCAGCACTTAGAAACAAGCCTTTGACACCTATGTGGTCCATAGAACTGAATGAAATCTGAATTAGAAGGATAAGAAGAATGGTCTTACTCTGACTGTGCTGCCCTTTTTCCTCCCCAAGTTAGCACGATGCCAGAGGGAGAGGATTTCCCTGGGCTCACAGTTTTTACAGGGGGAAAAGAGAACTAGAGGTAGTCATCCAGAGAACTAGAGGTAGTCATCCAGCTTTCCCAGCATTCTCAGTTGTTTCCTACAAGTTCACTCTAGTCTCACAGGGAACACTAGGGAAAATGGCATGGACAGAATGCCTGGGGTCAGGTAGAAATAAAGAAAGGAGGCAGAAGTCATAGTAACCAGCACCTGGATATTAGTAATGTCTCTGTGCTGTTGTCAGCTATGGAGCCTGATTAGAGGCATCAGTCAACCTTATAGTCCATCCACAAAGCTGAGTTGGTTATCTTAAGATGCATGGTGGGAAGTTCAAGCTAGTTTGAGTTTCTAGACTATTATTCTCCTTGCTTGCCTCAGAGCCTACTCCAATGGTCCCACCCAATCAGGGAGATGCTTGCCTCCTCCCGTTTTAGAGAAGCAAAAGGACTAGACTGTCTTGATCCAGAATGTCAAGCAGAAGCTCCATGTAGCCATAAAA
>NW_012115544.1:3614785-3637594 GCF_000951035.1 Colobus angolensis palliatus | reverse complement strand
AAAAAAAAAAATCTACACAATGACCTTTCCCAAGCAGGGAGATTCTTACCTCCATGGATTTAAGAAAAGCAAAGGAACTAGATGGGCTTGACCTGGGAGTGATCAGCTACTCAGCTCATAGAAAAGCCCACCCGATGGTTCCATCCAGACAGGGAGGCAATCCTTAGTCACACATTTGTAAGGGGCATAGCCTCTGGTCCAATCTGTCCTGAGTAGCACTGACACCTAACCCTGAAGCCCATCCTACAGACCCACTCAAATATAGATCCCGAATAACTGAATTACCTCTCCAGGGAACATATTTTGTAACTTGCCTGACCAAAAGCCACTGTAGTACCCAGCCAGTAGCTTTGCCTCATAGCAGAGCCCTGGGAGTGGTCTCACCGGATAGCAGCAGTCCCATCCAACATTAGAGTGAAGGCAGCATCCCAGTCAGCTAAAGAACTCAAAACAAGCTCTACCTGCCTGGGATTGTTACAGCTGGCCCTTCCAGAATCAGAGACTAGACTAAATCATGAAAGTCTATGCCTGCCAAAAGGGGAAGCTGTCTCTTCAAATGTACAGACAACAGCACAAGAATGCAAGAGTTATCAAGAATCATGTAATCATGACACTTTCAAAAGAAACTAATAAAGCTTCAGTAATAGCTGGGTATGGTGGCTCACGCCTGTAATCCCAGCACTTGGGAGGCTGAGGCAGGCGGATCACCTGACGTTGGGAGATTGAGACCAGCGTGGCCAGCATGGTGAAACCCTGTCTCTACTAAAAATACAAAAATTAGCCAGGTGTGGTGGTGGGAGCCTGTAGTCCTAGCTACTTGGGAGACTGAGGCAGGAGAATTGCTTGAATCTGAGAGGCAGAGGTTGCAGTGAGTCGAGATCGCACCACTGTACTCTTGCCTGGGTGACAGAGCAAGACTCTACCTCTTAATAAATAAATAAATAATGGACTGCAACAGAATGGAGATCTATGAAATGATTGGCAAAGAATTCAGAACAATACTTATAAAGAAGTTCAGTGAACTATAAGAATATATGAAGAGAAAATTTAACGAAATTTAGAAAACAATTAATGAAAACAGCAACAAGATTGACAAAGAAATAGAGACAATAAAAAAGAACCAGACAGAAATTCTAGAGATGAAGAATTCAATGACTGAACAAAAAAAAATTAACAGAAAACTTCAATAGCAGATTCAAACAAGCAGAAGAAAAAAATTCAGTGAGCTGAAAGACAGAACATCTGAAATTATTCATTTAGAAGAGCAAACAGACAAAAGAATGAAAAATAGTGGAGAAAGCCTATAGGAATTATGGGACAATCAAGAGACCAAACTTTTGCATAAGGAGAAGAAAGAGAACAAAGGCCAGAAACCATATTTAAATAAATAATGACTTTCCTAATATGGGGATAGATGCCAACACCTAGGTACAGGAAGCAGAGAGCTCCAATTAAATTCATCTCAAATTGAGTGTATTAAAACACATAATAATCAAACTATCAAAAATTAAACACATATAAAAATTGTGGGAGCAGCAAGATGTAAGAGATACATCAAATATAAAAGTGTCAATATGACTATCAGTGGATCAGTGGATTTCTCTGCAGAAATCCTGAAGGTCAGGAGAGAATGGAATGATATAGTCAAAGTGTTGAAGGGGTGGGGGAAATTGCTAACCAAAAATGCTTTATCCAGTAAAACTATTTTTCCATATTGAGACAATAATAAAAATTTTCTTATACAAACACCCAAGCTTAGAGAATTCATCATCATCACTATACTTGCCTTATAGGAATTGCTAAAGGGAGTTCTTTAAACTGAAGCAAAAGGCTGCTAATTAATAACATGAAGCATAATAAATCACAAAACTCAATGGTATATGTAGAGCAGAGCCATATTCAAAATACTATAGTTCTGTAATGATGGTATGTAAAACTATTAATAAAAATTGTAGCTAAGATAGATTGCCAAGATACATACATTATAAAATGATGTAAATTTTGACATCAAAATCATAAAATATGTATGTGGAGGGTGAAGAGTGTAGAGTGCTTATAACTTTCTGTTGCCTTAACATCCATTTTTGAATGTCAGTTTAACTTTTTATTACCAGAAATAGGGCCCAGTCACCCTTGGCACAGTTTCCTATATTATACTCACCTAAATGGTTTCAGCCAGTGACCAGAGATAAAAACTTACAGGCATCTCTCCCATGCAGTAGGCTGGGCTCCCAGCTTTTCTGTCACTTATTTTAAATAGACCCCTCAGACATTTGCCTGTGAATTCTAAGTGTCTACCTCTGGTCACTACATGACCTCCTGGAAATAATGACTGCTTGCTTTAAAACTACCAGTTACTGCTCCCCACAGGAAAACTGTTTGGATAATGGCCTAGACCCAATACAGGCATTGACACATGGGTCCCTTTTCTTTCTCTCTGCCAGAGTCCCCTGACCTCTATGTGGGTAAGGCTTCCTGACATGCCATATACCCTCCAGAGTCTGTGAGTTCTAAAATCTCTTAAACTATTACATGGTGGTTGTGTCACTGAAGCCTCATCTGCAATCTGACCCCTAACTGTGAAGCCACCCAAGGGAGACTCATGCAGGTGAATCCCTGGGTGATGTTCTTCTGTCTGGATATCTGGTAGCTGCTGAAAACAATAGCTATCAGCTAAGCTGATAGCGAAACTCAAAGAGTTTTATCCAAAACAGTTGATGTAGAAGGTATGATTATAGTCAAAGCTTGGATACTATTTCATTGTCTGCTCACTGGGAATGGGTGACTTATTTTCTGTATCAGATGGTCCAGTTGGTATCTGATGGCACTACTACTTGCTAGTATTCAATCAGGCTATTTTGCACTGCTGCCTACTTCTGCTCTCAGGTGTTGCCTTGGGGATTTGGTTGAAATTGTGGTGGCTGTAGACAGCTCTATGATCCATTAAGTTCTTCTGAAGCTGTCAGAGAGCAAGTCCCAGTATAAGCAGGGTGTGTTTCCCTTTGTGACATCATCAGCTTTTCTTGGGATCTCAAAGGACCCTATGCAGCAGGTCCCTATCTGAATGTATGTTGCTCCCTGTGGCAGGTACACTGTTCCAGTGCCCTGGGATCTCTGTAGTGGTCAGTAATGTATTGACTATAAATGGTGAAGTCCTAGTATCTTGCTAGTGTGAGCTGGCCAGGGTGGTGAAACTCTGCAACCATTTCCCAGGTTATAGACAGGGGCCACGAGGTTCCAGGGAAGCATCAATGACCCCTTGGTAATAGTTGGAAAGTGTGATATGACACTGGGCTTCACTGTGTTGGTGAAGAAGAGCTGGAGTAAAAGGATAAAATTGCCTAACCGTAACGTAGGTCAGAGGTAACTTCACCTGAATCCTCAGGGTGCCTAGCAAGACTGAGTGCTGTGAAGGCAGGTGCCTCCTTTGTTACGCATTCCTTGCTGCTGTCGGTCCTTGTTCCCTAAGGCCCTCAGAGCTTGATTTGGACACCCTGGAAATGGAACTGGCTGCCTGTGTGACTGGTACACATGGAGGTTAACCCCAATTTTTTATGGTTAAAAACCTGTAAGGTCAAAACACAGAAGGCTATTTGAATATTTACCAGGAGCTTGTCAGGTAAATATTCAAAGCAAGACAAGAAAGAAAGAAAAAAATTTAAGTCTCCTAGAAATACAAGCTGTTCTAAAGATCATCTCAGTGTACAGGGTTTTCCCAAGAGATAGGTTACTGCCTAGTGACCATGGCCCCTTTCCTGCTCTCTCTTTTTCTCTTATCAACCACAGATACTCAGACCCTCAGTTCCAAGTAGTGAAAAATCTTAAAAAAAAACAAGAAGAAAAAACAGCAAAAAAGACACTACTGCTTTGGGTGGGCCACAAATCTATCACCACCACCACCACCACCACCACCAACAGCAACAATAAAAGAACTTTACACTTTAAGTGCTGAGCAAACCCCAGGTCTAGCAAACAAAATGCTAACTCTAGATTGCTTATCAATTTGTGGGCAAACTTTTAGTTAAAAGAGGAAAATAAAAGGTAATTAAATTAATTACCTTTATGTGTAGAATTTGAATACATACATATGCAAACACACAATATTTCAATATAAATATATAATAAATTGTATATATATTTTTCATAATTTGATTTCATTGGAAAGTCAAACTTCATATACTAAAGAATTTTTGTTAGTAACAAAAACGATACAGGGCACTGATTGGCTTTTGTGCCTCTACAGAAGAGACTTTAACTTAACTTTTAACATTTGCTAAAATGCACTAATTGACCAAAATGAACGGGTTTAATTAATACCAGGACTCAAATTATAGTTACCTTTGGGGGTCCCACTAAATTTAAATAGTCTACTTCTATATTTTGTATAAAATACAGAAATTAGTATTCCTCAATTTAACTATGGCCATGCCCACATTTCCCATAATCATATACCCCACTGCTATAACATATTCTATGTTGGACTTAGATTCTCTGACACAGTAAGTAATAAATTTAAATTAAAATAAGTTTTTGGCACTTACAAATTGGACTGAAAAAATGGGACCCCATAAACCCCCCCAGTTAATAGTTAATATGGCCCTATGTAAGTTGAAATGAGTTCCTTAAGGATTAAAACTAATTATATAAAACCTAATTATTAAAGGGATAATTCTCCCTACTGCTTTTCCATTTAGCAGCCAATCTTTCCCTGTTCCCAAATCTGAAAAAAATATATGTATATGTACACATACAAAAGGTGCCGTGCTATAGACTACTACAACCTTAATACTGTGATCCTATTCATTAGGACCTCTATACTCAGTAACTAATATTATTAACATTGTTGATTCAACCCAGTCAACCTCTGGTTCATAGTCTGCTCTTACAGATTTGGCTAACCTGTTCCATTCAGTTTTCTATTCATCCTTTCACAGCTGCAGTTTGCCTCCGCCTCTGAAGAAACACAACACGCCTTTCTGGGTTACCCATGGGATACCTCCCAACAGCTTTGTCATCACATACAGTATTTGCAAACCAGATCTTAATGGCATCCACTTTCTCCAGGAACACAGGTATGCCATTATATTAATATCCTCCTTCAAGGAGATTCATTGTGTACAACCATTAAGGTCAGTTAAGTCCAATATTTCTTAGTACTTCTGAGTTCTGGTGGCAACATATTCCTCATTTACAAATTTTACTTCTAGATTAAAATCAATAGGCACTCCTGTGAGTGCCCTCAAAAAACTCCTTCACTGTAGAGTCTTTGAAAATCTTTTGGCCTCGTGAAGTGGCTCATGCCTGTAACCCCAGCACTTTGGGAGGCCGAGGTGGGTGGATCATTTGAGGTCAGGAGTTTGAGACCAACCTGGCCAACATGGTGAAACCCCATCTCTACCAAAAATACAAAAATTAGCCAGGTGTGCTGGCACATACCTATAGTCCCAGCTACTTGGGAGGCTGAGGCAGGAGAATCACTTGAACCTGGGAGACAGAAGCTGCAGTGAGCCAAGATCACGCTACTGCATCCTAGCCTGGGAGACAGAGTGAAAATCCGTCTCAAAAAAGAAAAAGAAAAAAAATGAAAACCTGTTGTAATGCCTCCAGGAGTCTCTGGACAACTGATAACTGCCATTGGTTGCCCCAGGGATTCTTATGCAAGATATTGCCCCTCTTAGCTTTATGCTATACACTATTAAAACAACAAATGCCTGGCTACCAACAGGGATCTCTTGAAAATAGAGACTTTCACAAACCCTAAATCTGTGAATCTCCATATCCAACTGCTCATTATGCTTTAAGTAACAGGAGTGAGACCCTACAAACTTGGCGTAGCTACCAAGGTATCTGTAAGAGGAGCCAAACCTGGGCCTTCTGGTGTATGCTACCAGAAAGAAGGGTGGCTTCCCTGGTCCTCAGTCCCTTCAAAGATGCCAGGGTGCTGGAGGAGGTCATCCTTACCCTATACCCCTTCTCTACCTGGGAAGCCCATTGGGAATAACTGAGTAAATGATAATGAGAGTTGGCAAACTATGTGGACAGCACTGCTAACCATCATACGTCATGGTACTTAGTGGAATGTTGCTTCTTTCCATCCCTTAGCCACAATGTCCCTGTGTTAGGCTATTTTTTGCATCGCTATAAAGACTGGGTAATTTATAAAGAAAAGAGATTTTATTTTGGCCTATAGTTCTGCAGGCTGTACATGAAGCATGGTGTTAGCTTGCTTCTCCTGAAGCTCAGGAAGCTTACACTCATGGGAGAAAGCCATGGGGAACAAGCATGTCACATGGAAAGAGAGAGAAGGGGGAGGTCCCATACTCTTTTAAAGAACCAGATCTTGCATGAACTCACTGAGGGAGAACTCAGTTATCACCAAGGGGATGATGCTAAGCTACTCATGAGGGATCCACCCCCATGATCCAGCCACCTTCCACCAGATCACACCTCCAACATTGGAAACCACAGTTCAACATTTGAGATTTTGAGGGGACATGCACTCAAACCATGTCATTATGTCCCTGGACTCCCAAATCTCATGTCCTTCTCACACTGCAAAATACAATCATCCCTTTTCAATAGTCTCCCAAGGCCTTACTTATTCCAACATTAATTCAATCAAAAGTCCAAAATCTTATCTAAGACTCAAGGCCAAGCTCTTTCCACCTCTGAGGCTATGAAATCAAAAACAAGTTATTTACTTCCCAAATGCAATGGTGGTACAGGTGTTGGTTATACATATCTATTTTGAAAGGGAAAAATCAGCCAAAGAATAAAAAATGGGTGGCAGCAGGCTCCAAACAAGTCCAAAACTCAGCAGGGCAGTCATTGAATCTTACAGTTTCAAAATAATCTCCTTGGACTCCATGTCCCACATTCAGGGCACACTGGTACAAAGGGTGGGCTCCCAAGTCCTTGGGCAACTCTGTATTGCAGGGTGCAGCCTCTGTGGCTGCTCTCACACGTTGGAATTAATGACCTATAGTTTTTCAAGGCTCAGGATGCAAGCTGCAAGTGGCTCTATTATTCTGGGGTCTACAGGATGGCAGCCCTCTTCCCACAGCTCCACTAAGCAGTGGCCTGGTGGGGACTCTGTGTGGGGGCTCCAACCTCACATTTCCCTCTGGGAATTGCCACAGTAGGGGTTCTTTGTGGAGACTTTGCCCTGCAGCATGCTTCTTCCTGGGCACCCAGGCACTCCAAAACATCATCTGAAACCTAGAGGGAAGTTGCCACACCTCCTTCACACTTGCATTCTGAGCACCCGCAGACTTAATACCATGTGGAAACAGCCAAGGCTTATGGCTTGCATCCTCTGGAGCTTTATTCTGCACTACACTTGGGCTCCCTTGAGCTGAGGCTGGAGCTGGAGTGGCCAGGATGAGGCGAGCTGTATCCTGGGGCTAAGCAGGGCAGCAGTGCCCTGGGCCTAAGCCCTGAAACCACTATCCTCATAGGCATGTGAATCTGTGATGGGAGAGGCCATCCTGAAGACTTCTGAAATGCCTTTGAGGCCTTTTTACCATTATCTTGAATATTAGCACTTGGCTCCTTTTTAGTCAAGGTAATCTCTCTAACCTGCGGTTGCTCCACAGCCTGCTTGTATTCTTTTGTTACCACAAGACCAGGCTGCACATTTTTCAAACTTTTACACTCTGCTTACCTTTTAAAATTGTTTCATCTTTAAGTCATTTCCTTATTACTATATCCGATTGTAGGCTGTTAGAAACAGCCAAGCCATATCGTAAACACTTTGCTGCTTAGACATTTGTTCCACCAGATATGCTAGGTTATCATTCTTAAGTTCAGCCTTCCACAGATCCCTAGGATGTGAACACGATGTAGCCAAGCCCTTTGCTAGGGCATAGCATGGGTGGCCTTTACTCCAGTTCCCAATAAATTCCTCATTTTCTTCTGAGACCTTGTCAGCCTGGTCTTCACTGTCCATATTTCTATTAGCATTTTGGTCACAACCATTTAACCAATCTCTATGAAGTTCCACATTTTATTTTGTCTTTCTGTCTTCTTCTGAGCCCTCCAAACTCTTCCAACCTCTGCCTCTTACCCAGTTCCAAAGCCACTTAACACATCTTTTGTTGTCTTTATAGTAACATCCCACTCCTGGTACCAATTTTCTGTGTTAAGCTATTTTTACATTGCTATAAAGGAATACCTGATACTGGGTAATTTATAAAGAAAAGAGGTTTTATTTTAGTTCACTGTTTTGGAGGCTGTACATTAAGCATGATGCTGACATCTACTTCTGGTGAGACATCAGAAAGCTTACAATAATGGCAGAAGTGATGGGGAGCCAAAATGTCACATGATGAGAGCAGGAGCAAGAGAGACAAGGGGGAGATCCCAAACTCTTATTAAACAACCAGATTTCATGTGGACTAACTGAGGGGAGAACTCGGTCGTTACCAAAGGGATTATGCTAAGCCATTCATGACGGATCTGTTCCCATGATCCAATCATCTTCCACCAGGCCCCACCTTCAACATTGGGAATCACATTTCAACATGAGATTTTGAGGGGGCAAACATTCAAACCATATCAGTGCCTAATAAATGATGGAGACCAAGAAACAATGCACTTAGCCAAGCTTCAGGCCATTGTGTTTGCACTAGATGCCCTGCTCAACAAATGGTTTCATCTTTACATTTGTTATAAGCTATTAGGCCATTGCTTAAAAATTGTCCCCTTTAAGGCAAAAACAAAAAACAACAAAACAACAACAACAACAACAACAAAAAACCTCTGGGAATTTCTTGATTTATAGACACCCAAAGACTAAATCAAAATTACAAATCTCCATATGTTCTGAGGCCACAGTCTAAGGCTTTGCTAGGATATTTCTTACTCCCTTCAAAGTTGCAAACATTACTACTACTAAGAAAAGGCATAAATTTCACTTATTAAAATATATCTTGCTAGGTTCTTGAAAAAGACATTCAATAGAACTTTCACATCCTTGATAGCTCCCAAATAACTGCTTTAATTGAGACAAACAATCATGCCCTCAAAAAACTTCTTTTCTTTTCAAATTCCAAGACAACAAATAAACTAAGGTTCTCCAGTCTATCCCAGGCCTTAACTACCTTTATATACATTTTTGATCTTGCCCCCATCCCACTAACACTGGAAGCCAGATGGAAGACTCATATTCTCCTAGGATTCATTACAATAGATTGTCCCACAGACCAGTTATCTATTCATATAACCAGGGACCCATTTAAACTTAAACTTTCACCCTGAACAAAACCTTGTCAGGGGTAGCTGTACATTATTCTATTGATTATTGGTCTTGTTACTACTACTGGTTTGGGTACTTTTATTGGTTTACAACCAGACATCCAAATCCTTCAGGAAATGATTGTTTCAACCAACTATGCTAAATACTGTGTCCTACATTAACACAAATGGGTACCCACTTGAAAAGAATACCCAGTTCAACATTCCAGATGACATTGACCTGGCCCAAAATCTCTCCACTGAGATGACATTACCTCAGATGACATCATCTTAACCCAAGACCTTGATGTTGTAGATGACTTCACCCTTTATACTAACCTCCACTAAGGGATGCTCACAGACTGCCTTTCCTAAGGCAGAAAATGGACCCAGCATATTTTTACATATCCTTCTAAATTCACTGTCTGCTTATCCCCTGATCCTGGTATACTTCTTCTCTGGTCAGATATATACCCTCACACTTCTATACCTAAAGGGAATTCTGGTACAGGTTACTAAAATTAATGGAGATTATTGCTTTCCCCAAGAGGCACCAATTCTATGTCATTAAACCCTTTAACTCCCTGGGGAGAGGATTTACCCACTCTCTGATGTCTTTTTCTACCACCTACCTCCAGCTTTCCACCCCAATCTCTTGCTCTGTGTCTCCACACGAAACCACTACAACTACTCTTTTCCCTCACAGTCAATAGATATCCACCACTCAACTCCAATTACCTTACTTTTGAGTTTGATTCTAAGACATCATGAGATAAATTGCACTGAACGTTAATAATTTTACATTGCTTCAGTATTCCTTTTAAAATATAAATTTATTAATACTAGAAACAGGGTTCAGGCCACCTTGACCCAGTTTTCAATACTGCATCCCAGTTGAATGGCTCTAGCCAATGACAAGATATAAAAACATAGAGGCATCTCTCCCATCTAGTAGGCCAGGCTCCCCGCTTTTCTCCCACTTCCTTTAAATGGACCATTTAGACATTTGCTAAGGAACTTAAAGTGATCACTTCTCATTCACAATGTGACCTCCTGAAATTAGTGCCTATTTGTTTTAAACCTACTGATTAAAGCTCTCCACAGGAAATTTGGATAATTCTGTGGGTCCAATAAAGGGATTGACCCAAAGGTCCTTTCTCTCTCTCTCTTCTTGCAGTCCCTGACCTGTGTATGTTTGCATAGAGAGGGCATGCTAGGTACCCCCCATGATATGTGAGTATGAAAAACCTTTAAGCTATTGTATTCTGATTGTGTCATTAAACTGCACCTGCAATCCAATCCCTAACAGTGAGACCACCTAGAGGAGACTCGTGCAGGTGGATCCCCTGCTGGTGCTCTTCTGTATGGGCCCCTGGTGGCTGCTGAAAGCAGTAGTTACCAATGAGTTATTAAAGAAATTCAAAGAGTTTAAATGAAAACAGGGAGTAAAATGTACTGTTGCTGTATCAAAGTTAGTTAAGCCATCAAAGTTAAGTTGTTATCAGCTTGAAATAGAGTGTCATAAATATGAGATGTTCCACGCAAGCCTCATGGTAACTACAAAGCAAAAATCTTCAATAGAAGCACAAAACAAAACTAGAAAATATTCAAAGCATACTACTATTGAAAATCATCAAATCACAAAGAAAGAAAGAAAGGAAGAAAGAAACAAATTCTTAATGAAACAACCAGAAAACAAGAAAATGGCAGTAATAAGTTCTTACCTATCAATAATTATCTTAAATGTAAATAAGTTAAATTGTCCAATAAAAAGAAAGAGGGATAGAATGAATAAGAAACAGCACCCACTTATGTGCTGACTACAAGAGACTCACCTAAATTTTAAGGACACACATAGAGTAAAAGTGAAGGGATGGAAAGAGATATCCCATGTAAATAGAAACCACAAGACAGCAAGGGTAGCAACCAAATAAAACAGACTTTATGTCAACAACCATCAAAAGAAGGGCATTACATAATGATAAATAAGCCAAATCCTTAAGAGAATATAACAATTGTAAAAATACATTCACTCAACATTAACACACATAAATATATAAAACAAATAGTAAAATATCTGAAGAAAGAGACAGATTGCAATATAGTAACAGAAGGAGACTTCAATACCTCACTTTCAACAATGAAAAGACCATCTGAACAGAAAAATGATAACTAAATATTAGACTTGAGCAGCACTTTAAATTAAATGGATGTAATAGACCTATATGAAACAGTCCGTGCAGTAACAACAGAATAGATATTATTCTCAAGAACAAATAAAACATTTTCCAGAATAGAACACATGTGAGGGCATAAAAACAGCCTCAACAAATTCAAGAAGACTGAAATTACATCAAGTATCATTTTTTCCCACAATAGTCTAAAACTAAAAATCAGTAAGAGGAATTTTGGAAAAACTACAAATACATGGAAGTTAAACAAAATACTCCAAAACAATCAATGGGTCAACAAAGAAATTAAGAGAAAAATTTTAAATATCTTGAGATAAACAAAAATGGAAACAAAGCAAACCAAATTTATGGGATACAGGAAAAGAAGGTATAAGAGGAAAGTTTATAGCAATAAATATCTAGACAAAAACAAAACAAACTAAAGCAAAACAGACATATCAACCAGCAGACTGGTTGAAGAGAGCCCAGAAATAAACAAATGCATGCATGCACAGTTGACTGATTTTCAACAAAGCTGTCAACAATACACAGTGGAGAAAGGATAGTCTCTTCAATATATGGTGGTGAAAAAACTAAATATCCACATGAAGAACAATACTAGGCCCTCATCTCACACCATAAATGAACTAAAAATGGATTAAAAACTTAAACTGAAGACCAGAAACTGTAAAACTACTAGACAAAATACAGGGGGAAAACTATACATTTGTCTTAGCAATGATTTTTTGGATTTGACACCAAAAGAACATGCAAAAGCAAAATAGACAAATGGAGTTATATTAAACTAAGAAGCTTCTGCATAGCAAAGGAAACAATTAACAATGTAGAGAAACAACATATGGATTGGAAGAAAATATTTGCAAACCATACATCTGATGAAAGGTCAACATTCAAAATACGTAAGGAGATCAAACAACTCAATAGCAAGAAGACAAAATGCCCAATTTAAAAGTGGGCAGGGGACCTAACTAAGCACTTCTTAAAGGAAGACATACGAATGGCCAACAGATATATGGAAAAAATACACAATATCACTAATAATCAAGGAAATACAAATTAAAATCAGAAAGAAATATCATCTCACATCTGTCAGAATGGCTATTATCAAAAAGATGAACAATAACAAGGGTTAGTAAGAATGTGGAGAAAAGGAATCCCTGGTACACTGTTGTTGGGAATGTAGACTGGTATGAAAAACTATATGGAAATTCCTTAAAAAACTAAAAATAGAATTATATGAGGCAAAAATCATATTTCTAGGTATTTACCTAAAGATTTGAAATAAGTTTGTTGAGGAGGTGTGTGCACTCCCATGTTCACTGCAGCAGCCAAGTCACAGAATCAATCTAACTGTCCATCAACAGATAAATGGATAAGGAAATGTGGTTTATATACACAATGGAATACTCTTCAGCCTTATGAAAGAAGGAAGTTTTGTTATTTGCATGTATGCAACTGGAGAACATTATGCTAGTTGAAATATGACAGGCCCAGAAAGACAAATACTGCGTGTTCTCAACTGTATATGGTATCTTAAAAGAATTGAACACATAGAAGTAGAGAGTAGAAAGTGATTATGGAGGTTAAAGGATGGAAGAATGGGGAAATGATGAGCAATATGGGTTTGTTTTTATATCTATTGCACAGTGTGATGGATATATTAATAGTTGATAATGGAGCATTCTACATTTCAAAATTGCTGTGAGTAAATGTCAAATGTTGTCACTACCAAAAAATATTAAGTATTTGAGGAAATGGATGAGTTAACTTGTTTGGTTTAATTATTCCACATTGTATTCATGACTCATAACATCATATTGTACTCCACAATTTTCTACAATTATAAATTGTAAATTTACAATTCTACATAATGAGAAAAATGAATAATGCTTTGTCTTAGTGTTAGGAACAAATTAGGGAATTTGTCTTAGTGTTAGGAGTAAATTAGACAGATTTTTCCTAAAACCTCCAGCTAGTTTTGAAGTCACTGTATTTTCAAAAAAATGCACCTATAATAGTCAGTTCCTTTTCATTTAATAATATTATACTATACTTCTATGTAACATTTTGACTTTAGGATACTGGAGTATAAATAAGATTAGATAACTTTAATTTTATGTGTTATTATTTATACTCTGCATTATTAGAAATACATAAAGGGGCTAACTTATAAGATTAAGGTACTAATTTTTTTAAGCAAGAAATTAAAGGAAAATAAGTAGGAAAACTGAGATAAATCTAGTGGTAATATTTAAACATAAAATGCATTATGTAATATCCAATATACTTGGCCGAAAGTTTGACCTCAATTTTCCTGTTAATACAGAAAACATTTAAGAAGGATTTTATTCCTTATACTGTAAGATTTTTCCTATGCATCTTACTATAAGTTTATAAGAAATATATATTTCCAACATGGTATATTTAACAAAAGAACAAAATAGTGAGAAAAGATTGTGAAATCAAGTATGAAAGCAAACTAAATTTTCATCAAAGCATAACATAAATTATTTTTGGTGTCCAGCTTTTAGGTGGTATGATATGTCTCCTGGTTGTATGAAGAACAAATGAAGAGAATATTAAACTGGACATTTGTATATTTCTGGGGTAACATTTATTCAGCATCCTTCATATGCCTTGAGATTTTAGTAAATACTATTACGATAAATTTTTCAGACTGATTGACTAGGTTCATGAGGAATTATAAGTAAATATTCAATATAAGCTGAATATATCTAGTTATCTCTATAAAACATATTGGAATGCCAATGATACTGGCCAATTGGAAGAACATCCAAAGGTATATTTGGATACTGATGCCCCTTTCTTTTTCCATAAGTCATGCAAATATTCTCTCTCTTCTCAGATGTTAGTTAAAACAATGTTAACAATATTTTTTGAGTAACAGTTAAGTGTCACAGTATGTAATTGCTACAGTTGATATTAAGAAAGAGTAAATCCACAACTTAAGGTGCATATAATATAGTAAAGGTATAAGACAAATAAACTTAAGAATGTAATATACGATCTAGTAAGGAAAACTGTCAAGAAGTATCAACAATGCCTGATAGAGTGCAGGTGAGGGAAGGATGGCTTCTTTTGAGGGACATAAAAAAAGGTTTCATGGAAGAGGTGATATTTGAAATGGGTCTGGAAGAATTGATATGATTTGAACCAGAGGATAAAGGTGTTCCATGCAGAAAGAATGCCATCATTCTAAGAACCCAGGTGGCATTCAGTTCTGTTCACATCCTTAACTCTCTGTCCCCAGACTCCAAAGAAGCAGTCAAAATAGGAAAAGTCATTTCATTTCTACCCTTATTTACAGAGCTTTAGCCTGCATCTCACGCTCTCCAGTTTGAAGCATGTGTCCTGTCCTCTCTTGGTGTGCCTGGCTTCCTTAAGGAATCCTCATTTTTGTAGCACTCATTAAATTGACAACTTACTTGGATGGCCTGCATGACTTTTCTCATCAGCAACTTTGAGAGTTGCTCTGACTCAAATCACTTCCTAGTGCCCCAGCAGATGCCTGTTGATAAGATTACAAGAGATACCTCTTCTCTCTTCCTCTCCCTCCTTTCTCCCTGAACCAGGCATATAACATCCCACACTCCAGACTAGTTGACTCCAGGGCCCTGATTTTCTGCCTGTCTGGGGTCAGGATAAGATAATAGGAAAGCACCATATAACACAGGAACTGTGAGTAATCTAGTTTACTAGGAAAAGGAGATACACTCAGGAGATTGGTAAATTGTAGGCTGGAAAGATAATCTAGGCTCATATTGTAGAAGTTGTTGAGTGACAAGCTGAGAAAATTGTATTTGATTTGATAAGAAATGAGAATCCAATGGAGGATTTTGAGCAGAGCTTACTGTTTGCATTTAGCTCTCTCTCTCTAGGTACTGGGTGTGTGTATGAGTGTGTGTGTTCTCCATGATATATTCTTATAGGACAAAGAACAGGGTCTGTTAGATTTTTCTTTGTATAGTGCCACTCACAACTGTGTGCATATAAGAAAGGCTTTGTGGAGATAAGGATGATGAGGAAATTTGGGAAAGTTTATTAGACCACAGTGCTTTGCAAAATGTCACATTCATAAAGGCTCAAGCATTCTTGAGAAGGAAACATGAAGATTATCAAAGAGAAAGAAGGCAATGCCAGTGAAAATGGAATATGTATTTACCCTGTGGAAGTCTTTAGTTTTAACTGGCAGAGACTAGATGGAAACTGAAACAAATCTCAGAGTTTCATGCTCTGCTGACAGCAGAGATGTGGTTCAGTTAGCTTCTTGCCGAGTGTTTAAAGGATGCTGAAACTCTTCCAGTTTACAGTACGTTTGGCAGCTCCCTGTTGGATAATCTTTTTTATGTGTATTCTGTTTAGAAGTGAATTCTACACAAATTATTTTAAGTAGTATTTTTAAAATCTGTTGCCGTGTTAATTATAGCAAGGACAGCAGCAACACAATAACAGGCTGATGGGAATGTTTTATTTAATGAACCAAGGAAATATCCACCAGGGCTGTATAGAAATGGCAGTGGACTGAAAATAATCAAATATGAATGGGTTTAGGTAGCCAATGGCTCTGACAGCTTATGAAGCTGAACACCAGATTTTTTTTTCCTGCTGTAGTTTATGTGAGAGTCACTGAAGAAAAAAACCCTTGGCATGGTTATATTTTCTTGTGGAATATAACTAATTTCACAGTGGAATAATTTTGACAAGAGTTCTTAGTTTCCTTCCATATGTTTTATTTCATTTTTTTAAAAAAGAGGTCTTTGCCCTGGCACATTTGAGTGCTATTGAGCACCATAGAAAAACTGTTAATTTTTTGTGCAAAAAAAAAAAAAAAGAGGTGAGTCACAGTAAATTGCTCTTACACAATTGCATGCTAGCATGAAGACCTCAAAACCAAACAAAGCAAGAGGCCATGTTGACTCCGCATCAAGCTCTGAAGCAAAGAGAAAATTATAGATGAACATTTAATATTAAGTTCTACACCTTCCCTCTGCCCCTGCAGACCAGGTGTATAACAGCCTTTGTTTTAAAGACAGGTGGAGGAGTTACTGTGTTTTCATTCAAATACATAAACATTTGAAAAGCAGTAGCATGAGAATAAGTGGCTGAAGTTATAGAAAATAAAATAATTTTTACCCTTTTCCTGTAAAAAGATATCCTAAAACTTGTATGTACAATATGTAAGGAGGAAAATAGAGAATACCTAGCAGTAGTACTGATTGATGTTGGATTTTTTGAAGAAGTAGTCTTTCATTTCCTTGAATTTTCCATTGATTTACTTCAAAGTATCATTTCTAAATAGCTTTCTGGGACTAGGGATCTTGGCATGAAATCTTCAATATGTTCTAGGATGCTTTATTCTGGTACTTATTTATCTTATAGATTAAAAAGAAACTTAGAGCCTTAAATGGTTGGTTATGTGAGCTTGCCTCTTCCACCTCCACCCCATACATATGAACACACACACATAGGCACACACACACACACAAACACAATCTTTTCCTGCTGATACTTTTAAATTATGCTCCAAATAAAAACCAATTGTCAGGCCTCTGAACCCAAGCCTGCACATATACATCCAGGTGGCTTGAAGCAACTGAAGAATCACAAAAGAAGTGAAAATAGGCAGTTCCTGTCTTAACTAATGACATTCCACCATTGTGATTTGTTCCTGCTCCACTCTAACTGATCAATTGACCTTGTGACATTCCTTCTCCTGGCCAGTCTCAGAAGCTCCCCACCAAGCACCTTGTGACTGCCCCCCTCTAAGCCCACAAGTGAACAAACTTCTTTAACTGTAGTTTTCTACTACCTACCCAAATCCTATGAAACTGCCCCACCCCCTATCTCCTTTTGCTGACTCCTTTTTCAGACTCAGTCCGCCTGCACCCAGGTGCTTAAAAAGCTTTATTGCTCACATAAAGCCTGTCTGGTGGTGTCTTCACCCAGATGTGCATTAACACCAATCTACTGAATAATTTCTACTTGTTGTAAAGGTAGAAAATAATTTTTTTTCTACTTTTTCTGAGTTCTTAACTAGTCCCTCCAGTAACAAAAGATAGATTAAGAGGATAAAAACAAATAGAAGTTTATTAACATTTATTCCTTAGATATACATTCATTCTAGATGTTCAAAGAAATCAGTCAATCTCAAAGATGTGGGCTTAGTTCAGGTTTAAATATCATCCTCTGCTGAAAAAAATAAAAAAGAGAGTTGGAGGATCTCTTACCTATAAAATTGATAAAGATATGTAAGTTTGATACACTGTCTTATCAAGAATGTGGGAGAAATATGCACTTCACATATTGCTTGGGAAAGTATAAATTGGTACAACACATATGGAAGATAACTGAATATATTTATCATAATTTTATACTCTGATGGAAAAATTCTAATTTATTCTGTGAGTATACTAGCATGTTTTTGCAAAATGACATATGTGTTACAGGAAAGGAGTCCCAGTCCAGACCCCAAGAGCAGGTTCTTAGATCTCACGCAAGAAAGAATTCAGGGTGAATTCACAGTACAAAGCAAAAGCAAGTTTATTAAGGAAGTAAGGTAGACCGGGCACGGTGGCTCACGGCTGTAATCCCAACACTTTGGGAGGCCAAGGCAATAGATACTTGAAGTCAGAAGTTCGAAACTAGCCTGGCCAGTATGGAAAACCCATCTCTACTAAAAATACAAAAATTAGCCGGGCATGGTGGTGTGCACCTGTAATCCCAGCTACTTGGGAAGCTGAGGCAGGAGAATTGCTTGAACACAAGTAGGCGAAGGTTACAGTGTGCTGAGATCGTGCCACTGCACTCTAGTCTGGGCAACAGAGCCAGACTCTGTTTCAAAAAAAAAAAAAAAATTAAGTTAAATAAATGAAAGTAAAGTGGTGAAAGGACAGCTACTCCATAGACAGAATAGGATGTTCCTGAAAGTAAGAGGAGGAACGTGTCCACCTTAGGTACAATGCTTATACATACATACATATATATATATATATAATATATATGAGATAAAAATAGATCTTGTGAAGATGTGCTCTGCTACAAGAGTTTGTGATAAAGGATTAAATTTATTAATTACTATATTTTGTAATAACTGATATTATTATCTTTAAAGCAAAATTAGGAGTGCCTTTGTTCTCCAAATAGTGGGATATATGGACCCTCCCAAGTTTGGGTCTGTTTCATAAACATTATTAATTTGTTCCCTTAACCATAAACCTCTAGAGGCTAAGGATGCCTCATTTTCTGGAAATGCAGCCCAGCAAGTACCAGACTCATTTTCCTAGCCCTCACTCAAAATGGAGTCGCTGTGGTTCAAACGCCTCTGATATATGTACAAGACTATTAATTCCATCATTGCTCATAATAACAAAAGTTAAAAATCATTTAGAGTTTCATAAATAGGAGAGTGATTAAATATACTATGCTATAACCCTGACATAAAATACTATGCAGCTATATGGGAAAGATGCTATACTCTCTGTTCTAATATGACAACACCTCTCTCTAAAACACAATCATTTAGTGGAAAAAAGCAATGTGCAGAATGCACTGCATGGCACCCTGCCATTTGTGTCAAACCAGAGCAAACTTGTCTTTGCTAATTTATGCATAAATATTTCTGGAAAACACAAAAGTCAGTCAATGAGAAGTGAAAGGGAACAGCATGAAACAATAGTGCAAAGGAGACTTTTCACTACCTGCCTCTATATATGTTTGGATTTTGGACTATGTGAATGCAATAGCTTTTGCAATTGCCTGATAGGATTTTTTTCTGCCAACTGCACACACAAAATCAATTCACTGAGACCACAGCGTTGCACTAAAGAAAGAGTTTCATTGATGCAAGGGCAGCTATGCTGAAGATGGAGTTATTACTCAAACCAATCTCCCCAAAGGCTTGGAGGTTAGAGTGTTTCAAGTATAGTTTGGTGGGCATGGGGCTAGGGAATGGGTGCTACTGATTGATTGGGGATGAAATCATAGGGGTGTGTAAAATGGTTTTCTTGTGCTGAGTCAGCTTTTGGGTGGGAGCCACACCACTGGTTGAGTCAAGAATCACAGATCTGGGTAAAATCAGCCAGTCATCAGAAATGCAAAAATCTGAGAAAACATCTCAAAAGACCAATCTTAGGTTCTACAGCAGTGGTGTTATCTACAGGAGTAATTGGTGAAATTACAAATTTTGTGACCTCCTGAACAACGGCTGGTTATATTTGAGCAGAATTAGGCTCCCTTCATAATCCTAGCCTTAACGCCTTTCATTAGTTTTACAAAGGCTGTTTAGTTTTGGGGAAGGACCATTATCATCCTTGCTTTAAGGTTAAACTATAAAATAAATTATTCCTAAAATTAGCTTGGCCTATGCCCAGGAATGACCAAGTACAGCTTGGAGATTAGAAGCAAGATGGAGTCAACTATGTCAGATTTCTCTCACTGTCACAATTTTTCAAAGGTGGCTTCGTTATTTGAAAAAATGAAATTTTTTTTTTAAAAAAGAAAAAGAGGAGGGAATAAATACTTCCAATCTTGGAGGTCAGGAAAGCTTTCAGAAAGGAAGTGGTAGTTGAGCTGAATTTTGGAAGATGAGTAGTTCAAGCAAAAAGGAAAGAGAAATGAATGAATGGTATGAGCAAATACTCAGAAATATGAAAATATGTGGAGGGTCAGCAAAACCACAAAATGACACTCGGAAGGAAGCTTTCAAGAGTGAAAAAGGGAGCAGTGATATATAAAACAAAGGAAGTGGAAAGCTTCAGGAAGGAGGGCATGATCATTAGCATCAAAAGCTGCCGGGAGGTCACCTAAGGCTGCAGCACTCCTGCCGTTTATCTGCAGCGTATCTGCAGTTGGTCTCCACTTTTCTGCTCTTGACTTTTTGCCATTTGACACCGTGGTTAAAGGTGTTGGTTTTATTTCTAGTTTTGCTAACCAGTGATTTGCAGATTCTTTGCTATCCATGTGTTTCTTTGTTAGACACTTGGATAATAAAAAGGTAACAGATGTAACAGATGACTTAAAAAATTTTTAAATCTATTTTGTGAGAAAAATTGCATCAGCTAAAGAGTTTGTGGACAATTAGAATACAGTATACCTAAAAATGCAACATAGTACAAAGAAATTTATGACTTTCATAGCACTTAGTTTATTAAGATACATTACAGGGCTTATTGAGTGGTAATCAAATGAGGTAACACATGTAATAATAAATCATCATGGAGTAGTGTATGAATAGAAGGAATGCTGATGAAGACAATAATGACAATGTAAACATGATAATCTTGTAATGAAGGGAACATTTCACCCTAGTTCTGTTTTCCTTTGTGCTTAAGCCTGTTCCTCCCCGTGCTTTTTCTTCAGAACGTTCCGTAACTGTGTGGTTAAATGGATAAAACTGGCCAGAATTCCAAAACAAAAGGTTCATGAATGTATGTTGAGAAAATGAGCAAGACATTCAGGAAATAAGAGGAGACTGGATGATGTTAACAGAAGGAATAGTGTGAGCAGAACTCTAGTCTCCTGAAAGGGAGTGGCTTGTTCTAGCCCTAGGGAAAGGAAAGAGTCTGCAGTTCTGACCTTATCATAAACTAGGGGTGTGATAGTGGCCTGATCATTTCACCTTTCTCAATTTCAGTTTGATTATCTATAAAATGACAAGATCAGTGGTTTCAAATTTTTCTTTTAGAAGTGCAATTTTATTTTTCTTAGGTAAACTGTGCTTGAAAGACCAGTAGATAGAATAGTGGTAGGAGCTGCTCCAGCTGGAGCAGGTACGGGTAACCAGCTGCCCTCTTTCCTCACTGCCTTTTGAGATGGCCTCTGAATGGAGCACCATAATCCAGTAAACAAGGGAATTGGACCATCTTAAGGCCCATTCAAGTTCTACGATTTTTTGTTTTTGTTTTTGGTTTTTTGAGACAGTCTCACTCTGTCGCCAAGCTGGAGTGCAGTGGCGCAATCTTGGCTCACTGCAACCTCCGCCTCTCGGGTTCAAGTGATTCTCCTGCCTCAGCCTCCTGAGTAGCTGGAACTACAGGTGCCCGCCACCATACCCAGATAGTTTTTTTTTTTGTTTTTTTTTTTTGTATTTTTCGTAGACACGAGGTTTCACCATGTTGGCCAGGCTGGTCTCGAACTCCTGACCTTGTGATCTGCCCACCCCAGCCTCCCAAAGTGCTGGGATTACAGGCATGAGCCACCATGCCTGGCTCGTAGTTTTTAAAATTGTCCATGGCTTTAGTATTCTGAGAGCACTGAAAGGTGTTTAGTCAAAGGATTAGTCAAAGGTGATTAGTCAAATGTTTCTACAAAACATTTCTTAATGTTTTCTTTGATAATTTCAGTAGTATTTCATCTTTGGATTATGAAAAGGCTATTTCCTTGGGCATCATGGTGGTCTAGGAACCCCAGTAACCTTACTGAGATACCTATATACCAGTCTCAGAATCTTATAACTGAAAGATACATGAGTTGGCAGTTATATATTATATAAACCTCAAAGGCAAAGACAATGCAAGCTGTTTAAAAGTCCCAAGTTAATATCAAACTATGCTTATTGGCATTATATTATTCCCCTATAATATATGCACAGGAAAATAAATTATTTTGTAACAGAGGAGCAACGTATCAAAAAGCTAATTTTCCTCACAGCATAGATAATTCTCTGTATTTCATTATGTCACATGCACAGTGAAAGGTTATTGTGTTGGTGTGTTAGGATTCTCCAGAGAAAGAGTCAATAGGAGATATATATAGTATTTCCTATTATATATATAAGTGTATATATATAAATAATTACATTGGTGCAAAAGTAATTGTTTTGGACATTATTTTCAATGGCAGTAAGGGTTTTGGACATTACTTTCAATGGAAAAACCTCAATTACATTTGCACCAACCTTATACACACACACACATATATGAGATTTATATACATATAATTATATACACATGAGATTTATTATATTAAATTGGCTTACTTGATTATGGAGTCTGAGAAGTCCCATGAGGTCCCACAATCTGCCATCTGCAAGCTGGAGACCCAGGTTGTAACTCAAAGGCCTTAGAACTGGAGAGCTGATAGTGTACATTCCAGTCTGAGTCTGGAAGAGCACTGAGAGCAGAAGATTGATGTCTCAGTGCCAGCAGTCAGGCAGAGATTGAAGTCAACCTTCCTCAGCCTTGCTTCATTTAAGCCCTCAATGGATCGGACAATTCCCACCCACATTGATGAGGGACATCTGCTTTACTCAGTCTACCGATTCAAATGCTAATCTCTCTTTCTCTCTCTCCTCCCACCCACATTGACGAGGGTCATCTGCTTTACTCAGTCCACCAATTCAAATGCTAATCTCTCTCTCTCTCTC
>NW_012115544.1:3575591-3614035 GCF_000951035.1 Colobus angolensis palliatus | reverse complement strand
AGTGCGCCACCACATCCGGCTAAGTTTTGTATTTTTTAGTAGAGATGGTGTTTCACCATGTTGCCCAGGCTGGTCTCAGACTCCTGAGCTCAGGCAATCTGCCCACCTCGGCCTCCCAAAGTGCTAGGATTACAGGCATAAGCCACCACACCCGGTCTTCAGATGCTAATCTCTTACAGAAACATCCTCACAAACACATCCAGAAATAATGTTTAATCAGATATCTGGGCATCCCATAAGCTCAGTAAAGTTGACATGCAAAATTAATCCCTAGTCGTGAAATTCAAAGCTTGAATGTAGTTATGATTTGTGCTAAACTTTTAGGCTATACTTAATCAATTTGCATTGGTTTATTATAGAGAGATGGTACCACCCTAATAGTTTGTTGATTCATATTTCTAAACCTTACAAGGTGTTTAACTTAATGTTGGTAAACCAGCTTCTTTCTTTCCAAAAAAAATAAAATACACTGATGCTGCCTAACTGCAATTAACCAACATTCTTAAAGCATTTGCCAAAATTGATTGTTTATGAGAACTCATGGTGCTCAGCACTCACGGTCTTCAATAAAATCAGTTGAAAAGGTATAACTGCTGGTGAGTGAGGACTGTGGTGGCTTTAGCTGCTTTCTGATTGCTTGGGCAGATGTGCGTCAGCATGCTTTCTCTTTTTCTGGGTAGTGAAGGAAGTCCCCTTATGTGTGTGCCCAGGACTGGCTCCTATTCCTGGAATAAATACCATCATGTTGTGCAGTCTTGCAGTTTCTAGTAAGTGCTGTGCATGATTGGCATGTCCTTCAGAAAGCAGCGAGCCTGGATAGGAGACAGAAGGGAAAGCGAGAATGATATCAATAGCCTCCAAGGGGATTTATTTTAAAGCCTGCCATGTTGTCAACATTGTTTCAATATGACAGCTGAGGTTTTTGCCAAGTATTGAACATCTGACCCCATTTGGCTTGTCACTTTAAGCTGTGCCTTTTTCTAAATGGAAGGGCTGACCCTCCGAGAAACTGTAGTCTGTGTTTGGTTCATCACCAAGTTCAAGATGATTATCTGAAGTTTGTTTGAACCTCAAGGGAGAATAAAATTGAACTGAAAATCTCACCCCAGCAAATTTCCCCAGTGATTTTTGGCCCTTCGGCTTTTGCTTAGAAATGACATGAAAGCAGCTTTTGTCGCCTGGTCATTTGGGACTGGATGGTAGATTCCAGACATATCATATGCCATTCTGGTGATAATCCAGCAGGGAAAGAAATGCGTTTAATCATTTTTGAAATGAGAAATGGGACATGGAGTTTAATTTCAGCTTAAACATTGTTTAACTTGTGTTTCTTTTGCTGATACATACTGTCATATACAACAGTTTATGCATTTCAACTTCTAGGGACTGAGAATTTTCCTACTAAAAATTCAACAGCTAGGATAAGTGAAATCTAAGCTTTCAGAAATAGTCAACAAGAATGCAAACTTTGAAGTTAGACTTGGCTTTCAATTTTGATTCTACCACTTCTTAGATAAGAAACCAAGAGTAAATTATTAACCTTTCTGAACTTTGCTCTACATATCTTTAAAACAAGGTCAACAGTGCCCCCTTTATAGGCCCTAAATAAAGATTATATAACCTCTAAGTATAGTGTCTGGATCTTAGTAAATTCTTTATAAATAGTGACAATTTTTATGTAATAAACAGAGAACACAGTAGATATGTAATATATGCAATAAGCCTGTACATTTGTTTTATTCATATTTGCCACTAGTCCTTCCTAGGAAATAGATCTTACTAAAAACAATACTTACAGTAATGCAATGATACCTCTGGAGGGATATTATTTTACTAAATATTGCCATTTAACTTTATAAATGTTTAAAAGAAAGGAATTGCGTCTTTATACTTCACTGCATATTGTAGGTACTTGCTATGTTTTACTTTGAAAAACTGCCATGCCACACTATCAACCAATATTTTAACAATTTTTAAATAACAGAACTTTTATGTGTAATATTAATAAATGAAAGGCATTTTTGTCTTGCAGATTATAATTTAACAAGTTTTGATCTTCAAATTTTTGTCTTCCTAAATGAAGGCACATTATCATTCTTTAACTTGTAAACAATTATGCCAGGAATGAGGAATAGTCCCAAGCTGGCTGTGGAATTTGCAGTAGTATTGAGATGGCTTAATGTGACATTTGAGGACCAAAATGTGTTAACTAGTTTTGTGGCATTTCAGCTGGACTATGAGGGTAACTTTCCTTTCTAAACATTCATCTAGTGAGATATATATATATATACACACACACACACACATTTCTCTGGTGATACACACACACACACACACACACATATTTGTTGTTGTTGTATGTTGGTTTGTGTTTTAGACCAGTTCTTGTTCTGTCACCCAGACTGGAGTGCAGTGGCATGATCATGGCTCACTGCAGCCTTGACTTCCTGGGCTCAAGTGATCCTCCCAACTCAGCCTCCTGAGAAGATGGAACTGAGTAGCAGGCATGTGCCACCATGTCTGACTGATTTTTAAATTTCTTGTGGAGAGGGGATGTCACTATGTTACTCAGGCTGGTCTTGAACTCCCGGGTTCAAGTGATCCTCCCTCTTCAGCCTCCCAAAGTGCTGGGATTACAGGTATATGCCACCGCACTCAGCCAAGATGCAAAATTTTAAGTATTTAAAATTTTCTGCATTTAAATTGATAGTTCGAGGCGAGGCAGGGCGGCTCACACCTGTAATCCCAACACTTTGGGAGGTAGAGGCACCAGGATCACCTGAGCCCAGGAGTTTAAGGCTGCAGTGAATTAGGATCCTAGGACTGTGCCATTGTACTCGAGGCTGGATGACAGAGTGAGACCCTGTCTCAAAACAACAACAACAACAATACATTTATAGCTCTAACCATAATTTCTTTTCTTTTTAAATTCTTTAGTTTAATTATTTGGTTCTGTCAGTGAAATGGGGAGGCAGTAAATATTGAGTTAAAAATATTAATTTTAGGGCTGGGCACCGTAGCTCACATCTGTAATCCCAGCTCTTTGGGAGGCCAAGGCGGGCGGATCACCTGATGTCAGGAATTCGAGACCAGCCTGACCAACATGGAGAAACCCTGTCTCTACTAAAAATACAAAAATTAGCCAGGTATGGTCGTGTGTGCCTGTAATTCCAGCTATTCAGGAGGTTGAGACATGAGTATCGCAAGCACCAGGGAGGCAGAGGTTGTAGTGAGCTGAAATCACGCCCTGAAATCCAGCCTGGGCAACAGAGTAAGATTCTGCCTAAAAAAAAAAAAAAAAAAAAAAAAAAAGATATTAATTTTGATATATTAGGGGAGGTAGCAGAATTTGAGCTATTATACGGGGTACAGCAAAGCTAAACTGCCTGATTTATTGTATGGCAGGAAATGCAAACAAAGCCAATTCCGAAAGCGGTGTTTTCAAAATACTTAGAACAACGCTATCAATGGAATACTAGCTTCTTGGGGAGACTCCTTTGAACAAAAATATCCATTACAATGGCAGGTAGTTTTAATACATAAACAATTTTATTCCTTTATAGTCACACACCATGCTATTTTATTTAAGAACTTGGTGCTTTCTTGAATACTAGCCCTATGCTACTCGCTTTCACTATGTCACTCCAATCGAAAACTGAAAATTACAAAATAAAGCATTAGAAACTCTTTCAAATTTTTTATCAAAAGAAAACTATTTGTTATTAGCAGACAGTGATTATGTCTTCCTAGTCAGTCTTAAACATGAGTCAACTTGGATAGGAAAATAACACAGTAGATGCCTTGATTGCTTTTAGCTCTCTGAAAACAGGCACTTAATTTCCTTCGCAGAAAAAAATTTTTTTTTTCTTTAAAGTTGACTAGTTAAGTGTAGAAGGTAATCAAAGCAGCCAACTCTGGAGCAAAAGGCGGTGACTTACGATTTGGTCCATTTACTTGGTGCACGAATTTGTTTTCTAAACTGTATCGAGGGGTAATAATGGGACTGATCATCATAAGTAGGCCTGTAAGAAGGATGGCATGAAAATATTTGAAACAGATGACTGCACGTGTGTTTAGAAAGACTAGAAGAAAGACTAGTGTCTTTCAGGTCCTGTGTATGTTTCCGTGGGCTTAACTTCAACCTCTCATATTACATTTTTGATTTTTTAAAAATTGTGTGTTCTTAGGAATTCTGAAACTAGACAGTCAACATTTCTGGCTGAACTCAGTTACATGGTAGACATTCTCTGAGCTCATGCATAAGATATTTTTCCTTTCTTTTAAAAATATCTTACGTCTTAATCCATTTTCTCCTCTGACCTCTGTGAATATTTCAATGATCTTAATGACTTAAGGAATATAAACTGGACTTAGTGTTTTGCTGGATGTCTAATCATTCCAATGGCACCTAACTTAATCCCAATTTCCCCAAAGAGAAATGACTAAGTTTAGTAGGAAAATTATTTCACTGGTCTTATTCATCACACATAAGACAGTAATATCCTTTCTGTTTTTAATAATAGCATTACTTTTTTGGTAATTACTTCTGTTAATTCCACTGAAGAAATTTTAAAAAATGAATTATACTCTACTTATCTCTTCATAACTGTGTTCTATTAGTTTCTGAACACTTCTCCATTTAATCAGGGCTGTTTTGAATACCTCTTCTATTCTTATTCTACTAAGAATGCCTGGGTACTTGAAAGGTTAAAAAATAAATAAATAAAACAAATTTACTCATAACTAAAACCTCACTGAATATTTTATTCTTTCTACTCTTTATTAGTGGGTATGATCTCAAAGGGGCCTTGTTTTATCTCTCATAGAAAGATGGAGTTGATAAAGTTGTAATTTAAATTCTGCTAAAGTTAATCTTAGAACAATTAATGTGGCCGGGCACGGTGGCTCATGCCTGTAATCCCAGCACTTTGGGAGGCCGAGGTGGGCGAATCACAAGGTCAGGAGATCGAGACCATTCTGGCTAACATGGTGAAACCCCATCTCTACTAAAAAAATACAAAAAGTTAGCCGAGCGTGGCAGCGTGCGCCTGTAGTTCCAGCTGCTCGGGAGGCTGAGGCAGAATGGCGTGAACCCAGGAGGCGGAACTTGTAGTGAGCCGAGATCGCGCCACTGGACTCCAGCCTGGGCGACAGAGTGAGACTCCGTCTCAAAAAAAAAAAAAAAAAAAAAAAAATATATATATATATAGTATATTGCACAATTAGCTGTAGTCTAAATCTCTGCCATGCTTTCTAGTTTACTCTTATAGTGTAATGAGCACAAGCAATATAGATCATGCCTTCTATGGGTTATTATAAAATAAATGAAATGGCCAGAGAGTATGCAATACCACTGGGATGCATTTTTTTTTTTTTTTTTTTTTTTTTGAGACGGAGTCTTGCTCTTGTCACCCAGGTGGGAGTGCAATGGTGTGATCTCAGCTTGCTGCAACCTCTGCCTCGTGGGTTCAAGTGATTCTCCCTGCTTCAGCCTCCCAAGTGGCTGGGATTACCAGTGCCCACCACACACTGGGCTAATTTTGTATTTTTAGTAGACACAGGGTTTTGCCATATTGGCCAGGCTGGTCTCGAACTCCTGACCTCAGGTGATCTGTCCACCTTGGCCACTCAAAGTGTTGGGATTACAGGCATAAGCCACAGTGTGGACTGCATTTTTATAAAATTGCTTCTCCTAAATACATCCTGTTAATAGCATGAGGATGCCTCATACCTATTTTGCTTTCTCTGCGCTTCGGTATTTTTTTCTTTCATTTTACTACTATTAATGTGTACTAAGGAGTAGCTCTTTCAAATAAAATAGAGTGGTTTTTTTTTTTTTTTCCCGGCTAGAACTTTTGGTATCTCCTGTTCTCCCCTTGATCCTCTCTCCTTGTACGTCTGCTGTTTCTCAACCACCTCATACAAGGATAAAGAGGTGATGGCCTCCTTGAGCTTTTAAGAGTCTTTGAATGACTCTTAAATTGCTTAGAGGCTTTTCTCTCCTATCTAGAGTCTTTCAAAACTGTGACTCAATTTTTTTCTTGTTTGTACAATCAGCCCTTTGTCTTTTGGGGTTCCACATCTGTAGAGTCAACAAATCAGATTGAAAATATTTGGGAAAAAACTTTCATCTCTACCAAACATGTTCCGGCTTTTTCTTCTCATTCCTTAAGCAAAACAGTATAACAACCATTTACACAGCATTTATATTGTGTTAGGTATTATACGTAATCTAGATATAATTTAAAGTGTATAGTAGTATGTGAGTAGGTTATAGGCAAATACCACACCATTTTATATCAGAGACTTGAGCATCTGTGGATTTGGGGATCTGCAGGAGGTCCTAGTATCAATGCCCCAAAGCCCATGGGTATTGAGGGACAACTGTACTTGGAACTGATATGTGTTGCTTGGAAATTAAAATTCCCAGTCTAAAGCTTTAAAAGTGGCTAGCTTAATACAAATTTCAAGGTCACTTTTTTTTTTTTTTTTTTTTTTAAGGAAACATACCATTACCTAACATGGAAAAAGAATTAGTTTACAAAGAAAACAGAGACAAATTTGGTCACAGATTTTGAGGCAAGGAAATAAAAAGGAAACATGAAAAGCTGAGTTAAAAGGATGTTTTCCAATTTAGAAAAAGAGATTCATCTTCTAAAATCCTTTTGAAAATAGTGCAGAAGCCATAAAGTGTATAATTATTTCTCTACTCTAAAAATGGTATATGATTGAACAACAGAATATTCTGGGGGGGGAAAAAAAACCCATATCACTTCAGCTATATTTGTGCTTTGTTCTCATAAGCCATTTCCATTTGCTGAAGCCAGAGGACTATTAACCTAGTCTCTGAAATTTTGAAGTGTCCTGAATCCTGTTTTCTGTGAACAACTAAAACTCGATCATATACATAAAGTGAAATTTCAATAACTGAACATATGATTGTAAGATGTTATGAGGGGATGATAATCAACAGAATTAATGAGAGTGTTTAATTTCATGCAGCAATTTCCACAAAAGGTAGAGCGCAACAGTAAACTCCATGAGTTGCATTCTAATCAAGCTCCTCTTGTAATGAATGCAGGCCCTTAATTTATTGAAACTAATTTTGAAATCATGGTACCATACATGCTGTCTACTGTAGAAATAATTTATAAACATTAATTGCAGGAAAGAGAGGATCCATTTGCTTCAAAGAGCCCATCAGCAAGCTGTCCTTCCTGTTTTATCAGTAAGCAAAGCTGAGAGCAAATAACAGATGGGACTGTCCCTTGGTGGTGGCGCAGAGCACGCATGAAATATAGCACAATCTTCCTCCAGTGTGTTATGCTTTTAACAGTGGAAGATCAGAGCAGGAGAGGTGTGGGCCGGGATGAATGACTGTCTCTGATGAAACATTCTTTTCTTCTAGCAAGATTCCTGTAGCAGATTGAGCTCTGGCAGTTGATCTCAGTGGCTTGATAGAGTGTCATTATAAAAATGCACCTGGAAGATTTGTGGAAAAGAGACAAACCTCAGAAGACCAAGGTGAATCCAAGGCCTGATCTGGACTCTTAATGGGGAGTTAAATTCTAGTTCCTTTAAAAAGACACCACAAAACCACAGATAAAGCTGTCATAGACAGCTATATTTGGTGCTCATTTATCATTTGTCACAACCACTTCATCCTCTTGCAATATTTTATTCTACTTACTACATCTACAAGAAGGTTAGTAGTTGTGCATTTGATGTGTGTTGGGGGGTATGAGGCTAAAATCTTCTGCCTCTGTTGTTTGTATAACCACACTGAAGGCTGTTACTAGGGCTGTGGAAGCTGGATTTAGTATATGTTACTCCTAATGGAAAAATCTATCAGCCCCACTTCAGTGGCTATTACTAAACAGCTTTTTAGTCAGTCAGATAGGAAGTGATCCCCAATTCCACTAGTAGATTCATGCCCCGTTCATTATCACTGTTCACGGTAGCTTTTCTAAATGTTTTTCACTTATCCTGCGTTTCTAACTCTGCCTCATTCCTTCAGCTTTGGACGCTGCTCTTATGTCCTGTTGAAGTGAAAAGATCAAGGCTGCCTGATCTCCTTTAACAAACAACTGTAACCTGCCCCTCTTTGATTTATGATATCATTGTCATCATTAGTTCTTTTCCTCTCTCCTATTTTAGGGAAAGTATCACCCTCTTCTTTTATAAAGTCAATCCACACACGTGCTCTTAATTTTACCCATTTCCATTCATTCCTCAATTATCCCTATAATTACTGAATTCAGTCTTTTTCTCTTAAGTGCATTCTCTGATCGACTTGAATTTACCTCTTATAAAGAAAAGAAACAAAGCATTACTTCCAAATCTGCATTGCCCTTCAAGATACTATCTCCTCTATTTCTATGAAACTTCTTAAAAGATTAGTCTGTCATCATTAGTTCCTGTAATTGTTCTTCTTTATCTAATTTACTCCTCTCTTTATTGTAGTCTCACTTTCTGCTCCCCAGTCCCTTGAAACTGTTCTATGAAAGCATCTAATTCCTAATCTATCAAACACAATTGTGATCATTTCAGACTATTGGGCATACGAGCACTCTTTCCACATTGAGTTTTCAAGTCTTGGCAGAAGGCAGAGCTTCATGTCCAAGGATGAAGAGGTCATATGCTTTGTCTTTCTATACCCAGGCAGAGAGGACACAGGCATATAGCCTTGGTTTGACAGTCAGATGGTCCCATCTGAGGGATAGAGGAAAAACGATCCACAAAGCCACAGTAGCAGCAGCAGCAGAGACTGGAACAGAGGTGATAGTGCTAGCTAGAGACTCTGTGGCGTCCCAGTCTAGCCTTTTCCTATGCAGTCTTTCTCGTTGACAAAACTCCCTCGGTTCCCACTGACTTTCTGAGTCTTCTTGGCTGAGTGTCATATAATTCTGTGAGCTAACTAATATCTTTGCCATAAATTACTTGCTTCCCTTAATTGAAACATATTTGGTTTATCTTCCTTTGAGCTAAAGACCTCAGTAGTACAGAAAATCATATTTTGGATTCAGTTTAATGTAATAGAGTTTTAGGGAAACTGGAGTGAAAAGTCAGTAAATGGAATTGATTTTCAGACTGGGGCCAAAAGGAGCGAAATTCTATTTGTCCTTACAGAATGACCCTAGTAGCCCATCCTATGCCACGGTGAAAGAGCTAAGTGAACAGTGCCTCTGGTCCCTGTAATGAAAGGCTCTCTTAGAATGAAATGCCTATTCAAGGCAAGGTTTTGGGGAAACCAAGTTGCCACTGTCATTGGAAAGATAAAAGACTGTAGAGATGCAGGGGATGTTTGGAGGGCACCGAATAGCTAAAAAAAAAAAAAAAAAAAAAAAAAAAGATGAGTTAATCTTCCTAAATTATTGATTATGGCAAAGACTGAGTTCCTGGAACTCTCACAATCCTAACACAGTCTCAATTGTCTCCAATTCTTTCGACTTTCGTGTAGGTGAAAATCAAACTCCAAGTTTGATATTATACAATCACTAAATTGTACTATCAGTTGATTTTAGAGTCTTGCCAGTCCTTGCAAGAGAAAGTGAGAGAGAACGATGCTCAGAAAACTATAGGACTGGAGGATCCTAAGTATCAGAATTAGACAATGTGGGGTGATTCCAAAGCCTTGAACTCATAGCCTTTCCCCGCTCTGTATTGTGTGCTGGAAGCAGTTCTTGTGGGCTCCTGAGATCAACTGCATTTATCTCATCTCTCCTCTGTGGCCATGATATGTTCACAATTTGAAGTCAGTTACAAGTATTTGAAATGCCACAAATAAGGGCTGTCCCTAACCCCCTTGCCAGAGAATGGATGTTAAACATTTGCCAGTGCAGCACTCATAAGGGCACCACAGAAGTGCATCCTCCCTTCTTCGATGGAGGTGGCTTTTCTTGCTTGGAGACTGTATTCCCTTTCTTTTTCAGAGGCTGACTTTGCAAGAGAGAATCTGTTTACCACTTAGAACCGTGACCACCACCCCCATCCCCATTTATCTCCAGACTTGAACTAGTGATTAAATCCCAGAGGAGTCAAATGTCCCAGAGGAGTCAAATGCATTGTAAAATCTGGGTGAGAATATTTCTTTCTTTTATCTTATGACACCAAAACTTGGGACTATGTGTACTAGTGATTGACCTTGCACAGGTAATGTGTAATTTTTCAAAAGAATAAATGTATCACTCTGAGCTTCTATATTGAAAGAGTTACCCAGAGTGGTTACAGTGGGTCTGATTCTTGGCTCATTTGCTTGGTTATAATCTGGGTTTCATGGAGGCTTGGGATAGTGAAGTTGGGATCCTAGAAATCTCTTAAATAATGCAGGGAAGGATAGCAAGTACTCTGGGGTGGAATTATACATAAATCACCTTCATCCTAATTTATTACCCAAGATGTCTAGAAGATAATTTCTTCACCAATATCTCGAGGAATGTGTTGGTGAAGTGAGTTTTGAGGAGAGATTTTTCTACTGTTCTTCCTAAGCTGAGGATGTTGATGGCAGATGCTTCAGTTGACATGGTTTCCCTGATTGAAATGAGAAGGAAACTATTCTAGGGCAGCAGAGGCCAAGTAGCAGCCTTCAAAGGAAGGACACAAAATCATTGTGGTTATCATAAAAGGCAGCAGGGCAAGCTCATCAGAAGAGTGTTGTGTATTACAGAAATCTTTGGTAATGGTTCACCAGTCACTGGGTCCCTTGACTGAAATAGCTGATAGTACATTAGTCCTTCTTGATTTGTGTTATGGAAAACACCCCACACCTGGGAAGTATCGGTCTGACCTGGGTCATCATCATGGGGAGTTGCTCATTCTCTCCCAATTCTCAGACCTGAGTTAACTCCATAATCAAGAATTCTTTGAAGATGGACTCAGCAATAATATCACTTGTTTGTGTAATAAATCTTCCCAGACTTCAGCAAAGGATCTTTGGCTATTGCAGATATTGCAGATAAATAGCTTTTAATCTGGTTTGCCTATTCTTTGTTTGAGGGTTTATTCAGAATGGTTGGAAAATGCTGTCCTTTTGGAGAAGAAAATTCCAAAGAGCTACTGCTCTTCTACATCAATGGTCAAGCAAACAGCATGAATAGTGATATTACATTCTAAGGGTAATGTGCTTTTAGGGGTCAACATTCACATAAACATTTTCAGGTACCAGATGTTACTGTTTTAACTTTGTGACAAAAATAGACTGCTTGCATTTTAGGTCATGCTGATAAAATACTGCCTAGAATCTGGCTACACAGACATTTCATGCCAGGTATTATTTATATGTGAATAGAACGCAATGGAATGTGAACAGAATGCAAAGGAGCTATAAAATTCCGTATAGTAAAAATACATACAGTAAACACGCCCTGGGAAACGGAAATAACCAGAGCTTTGGGATATTGTTAAACACCAACTCAGAGCTATCCTAATTCCCAGAGACTGAGAATAACTCTGTCTCTGCTGATCAGAATGACAAATTGTACTTCAGGTTATAAATTGAGTTTTGATCTCAGTTGGCCTCTAGGTAGTACAGTCTTGTGGTTATTTGTCTGAGCATATGACTGGAATACATCTCTTAAGCAATTGGCAGAATCCCCAACTGGGTGTCTGCACCATGGAGTTGGGCTATTATGATAGAAAATGCCAAGCTTCTGGAATTACCCTTAACTACTAAAGCACTAAAATCCGAAGCAGTATTGCATTCATAGATGAATTATGGAAATTAAAAATATCATTAAAAGCCTGAATGATGTTGGGTTGGTGATTCTTTTCATGTCTCTATTTTGTCCTGTGCTTAGAAGATGTAGAGATACTGAGCAATTATAAATCGTACTCCTGGATGGTCATTTAACCAGTATTTATTCAGTAGCAACCAAGATTCATGCTTTGTGCTAAGTGTCAGAGGTACAATGATGAGCAAATCTTGACATGATCGTTGCTTTTATAGCACTGATGATTTAGTGGTACAAGCTAGGCAGTCACTGCTTAAGATAAGCTTATAAGCTTATAAGCTTGTGTTACAGGGGAAAATTCTGTTGTCCAGGGGTGTGTGTGTATCTGTATGTCTATGTGTGTAGGGAGTTTGGGAGGAGAAAATGGGAAAGGTAGGAAAAGTCTTACTTCAGCAAGTGATATTTCAGATGAGCTCCAAGGCAGAGGTAGGTGTTAAACAGCACAGAAAAAGGAGTCTGTGCAGTGATTCTCAAGAGGGTGCTTGAGAAGCGAATGGAAGACAGTACACCTGGAGTGAGGAATGTGACTTTCAGAGTGGCCAAGAGGAGCCTGAAAAGCAGACAGGGACCTGAACTTGCAGGATTTTCTCTGATCTGAATATCAATGAGAAATCAAGTGTGTGGCTTTAAGCAGGGAAGATATAATATCATGATTAGACACGTAAAAGAATTCTCTGGGTGCAGTATGGGTATGAACAGAGAGTGGCAAGGTATGTTATTGAACTGTTGCAGTGAGAGTTTGTTGTATGATTGTAGAAATAGGTAGAGTTATGAGACATTTAAGAAGTAATATTAATAGGACTATGATTGACTGTTGGTGATGCATTGAATACGGGGTGTGAGACAGTAGAAATGGTAAAACAGTGTTCTTATATTTCTGGTTTGCATAGCAGGATATACATAAATACGTATATATATTCATCATGTATATACTGAATGAGAATAAGATTGGGGCCAATGATCTTAGACCTATAATATTTGAGGGGCCTGACACACATTCATATGAAGATGTTGAGTGAGAAATTAGACATGAGGATAAAGCATACGAACTGATTTGGCGATGAAATAAATATGGAAGTCGTTGGTCCACAGATGGGAAATGAAGTCTGTTATGTGGAGAAAACGCAGAGGAAGGAGAGAAGAGCCTGAGGCTGTGCACGGACAGATGTCAGCATGTGGGGTAAAAGTGACGTTTGAGAAACAAAAATAAAATCCTAAGCCCCTAAACCAATTGGATAGACCCCTTCTTGGCCAAGGGGACCTCAGAGAAACCTTAAAAATGGAGTTCATAGCTATGACAGGATGGGAGGTCAGATGTGCCTCGTATACCCGCTCCCTTGCTAAATGCCACTAGGCTGTCTTCTGTAGATGTTAAACAGAAACCAGCCCTTTTGAAAGATTCCTTCTGCCACCGATGGGAACCAACTGCCTGATGCTGCCCCTCCCTTTCAGTTTTTATTTTTATATTTATTTTTTATTTTTATTTTTTGAGACGGAGTTTCACTCTTGTTGACCAGGCTAGAGAACAATGGCACGATCTCGGCTCACTGCAACCTCCACCTCCCAGGTTCAAGTGATTCTCCTGCCTCAGCTTCCCGAGTAGCTGGTATTACAGGTGCCTGCTAGCACACCTGGCTAATTTTTCATTTTTAGTAGAGACAGGGTTTTGCCATGTTGGTCAGGCTGGTTTCGAACTCCTGACCTCAGGTGATCCATCTGCCTTGGCCTCCCAAAGTACTGGGATTACAGGCGTAAGCCACTGTACCCAGCCCCGTTCACAGTTTTGACATAGCAACTGACCAGCATTCCTTCCTGATAAGAGACCATTGACCATGAAGTGCTCCTGGCCTGTCTTTGGAGGCTGCAGCATAGAGGTTCTTTGTGTCCTGTGGTTCACCTTTTGATGTATAAGGTCTAATTGTAATACACTTAAATGTTAAGTCTTCACCCTAGAGTGAACATGGGATGCATGTTATACATGCTGTGCCTCCCCTTTGTGAATATTTATATCTCCTTCCATGACCTGCTGAATATGTATACTTAGTCACCCTTTAGCCATAAATTCATCTTATTTTTCATATCCTTTCCTCTGCATGCTTGTTTCCAGCTTCTGGTCAGAGGCTGCACTTCTCAGTCTGTCAGAATGGTCACCAGCAAGGTCTAACCCTTCATGAGAAGAACGCTTTAAGCTCTCCTTTCAAATTTATGAAGTTAATCGATCTTCAGTTGACACCCTAAAGTGCAGTCAGTAAAATGTGATGCACTCAGCAAGGACTTACTAAAGGTTTATAGGACTAAAAACAAAACTGATAAGAGGAAAGAGCACCCATCAGGCTCTTTGACTTCTTGCCAGCTTAGTCTTGGGTTTGTTTAAACCATTTAGCTCCATTGCAACGTTTGGCTGAATTTCTCTGATTCTGATAATCTTGGGTATTAGGTATTTGATGAGGTAATTCAAATAGTGTGTAAAGTGTTTCTTATTGATAAAATGAATTTTGGATACTCTCTACTTCACGTTCACACTAATTTTTCTTTGTGTGCTTTTTAATACTTAGCAAACTCCATTTTATCCTAAATTCTTTATCTAGGAATCTGCCCACCACTCAAGCCTGGGAAAGCTGGCAGAGGATGCCCGTGAACACTCACCTGAGTGTTCACAATGCTCGTGAGGTGCCTCCCTGATAGTAAGTGCTGCTCTTTCTTATTAACATTCTTTTTTCCTTTAAAATTTGCTTCAATCCATGAGGTAAAAAATAATGATGAAATAGATAGATAGATAGACAGATAGATGAATAGTGCATGTTGTTTTTCCCTGCAGTCAATAGACAAAAATTTCAACACAAACTTTTATTCCTGGTATTTGGCTTAAAAGTAGACGTCAGGTACGTCAAGAAGCTAATAGTGTTTTTTGCGTATCTCACCAGTCACTGATTTTTCTAAATATAAAAATGCATTTCCAAAATCTTACCACTGGGAGGCAGCATCGTGCAAAGCTAGCCTTTAGCTCTTCCTTCCTGTGTCCAGTATAGAGTGCTCCTAATATCTGTCATAGATTCGTGCTGTGCCATTAATGGAAACAGAGCGTTTGTCTGTCTGTCTGTCAGTCTGTCTGTCTGTCTTCCCTTCGCCAAATTCTTTCGTCTTCCTTTTTTTCCCCAGAGTTCTTTGTGAGTTAAAACTTCTGTTTTTGAAATTTCCAGGAGTTGAATTAATAAACATGAAAACCAAGGCGAGGCTGGCACAATGCCCTTTTTTGCTCAACCACTTGGGCATGTTAGGGCAATTGTAGTTATTTACATTTGGCATCCAACTGACTCAAAGAGCAACATTGCTTTTTTTTTTCCCCCATGAGTACCGAAGCTATTAAATTAAACAGGTTAATGTGGCTACAGCATTTCGCCCCCTACTATCCCCACAGCTATAGTAAATCTGCCACCTGTTTATTTCCATAAAAATTCAATTACAGCACCACCAGTTATTCTTCTTATGTGAGCAATTAACTTTAGGCAGTTTCAGGCCACAGAGAAAGGCCAGGCTGGCCTGCTCCTTTCTTTCTTCTTTGCTCCCTTTACCCGCAGGTCGTTCTTTTGCTAAGTGACTGTGCTCCTTCACACCAGTGAAAAAATGAAAAAGGAAAGAGTAGACTAGACTGCTGGGCACTGTCACGCCAATGAAAAAGCAAGAAGCGAAAAACCGCAAACAATCTTCTGCCTCCCTCTGCCCAAGCCTTAGAGGCCCGGGGAAGTTAGCAGCAGGCCGGCAGCCAGGGCCACAGGGGCACACCGGTGTTGTTTAATAGCGCACCAAAATGAAGAAGAACTTACTTGCAATGTGTTCATTTTCTTTCTTCTTTGTATTTGTGAAAAATGTGATCAAGAAGAGAAAGGCTGGTAAAATGCCACAGCGTTCTGGCTAAAGCAACAACGCAATTATGAAGAGAGAAAACCGCATTCATCCACACGTTCCAGCAAGAGCTATCACCAAAGGCATTGTGAAGCAGTTGAGCAGTTACATCTGCTCTCCTTTAACAGGAATGAGTCTTTAGTACGCGGTTGCAAATGTTGACTTTTACCTTTTCTTTAAATGTCTGCTTCTCTTTGTTGTATTTCTCCTTCTCTCCAAATTCTACCAATAAAAGTGAAAATTACTGAATCCTACATCTAGTGATTTTCTGCATGACGTAATTGTTGAACAGGGATTGAGGCACTTGCTTTCCATGGATTCCTATAATGGCATTGACACTGATTTGTATTTCTAGTCAATGTATAAACATGGTTTTAAGAGCAGGTTAGACTCTGAAATAATCTTTAAGTAAATCATACCCTTGGTTCAGGTTAAAACAAATACTTCTTCATAAGTAGGTTGGTACCAACTCCTATCGAAGTGTAGTTATTATCAATAAATTCAGAGAATAAGAAAAACATCAAAAGAGAAATAATTAGGGTATAAATAGATGATGCAACCCAAGGGCACCTTGAATCCCTAACTAGGACAAGTATACGGAGGGCTCAGATTACTCATCCAAATTGTCACGTGTCTGAATTGATTCCTGAGCAACATTTGCTCAGGCAGTGTTGTTGGGCAGGCATGGATATCAGATGTCAGCCATTCCTAAAATACTCCCAGGGGATTAAGTGAGTATATAAATATCTCCCTCCTTTCTTCCTGCATCTGAAGGTGCCCTACACCCAACAGCATTAGTGTGCTGCTAGGATAAAAGAATGTAATAAAATGGACTTTGAAGGCACATGTCACAGTAAAAAATACAGTCTAATTAAATTTAATCTTCTTTTAAATGGTTACTCAAAAGAGAGACTCTGTTAAAAGTTCAAAAGGCCTATATAAATCCCCCACAGGCAAGTCCATACCTAGAGCTCACATATGGCAGTTGGAAGAGTAAAGGAAAATTTAGAAAGTTTTTTTCATCTTGATAGGGCTGATGGGACTTTAATGAAGAGAGACCAGTACTGCCTGGCCCTGAGATCACAGTCTCTGTTGTCAAATGGGTTCAAGTTCACAGTCTTGAAAATTGTCCTTTCCCTATATTCAAATGTTCTCACGAACCCTTTCCTTTTCAGTTCAAAGTAGATGTTAAAATGAGTTTTAAGTGTTTATTCTTTATCCTAGATTTTGGGCAGATGCCTAATTTCCATAGCTTCCTTACCTCCTGAAGAGTTTCGAAGAGTTTCAGGCTTTTTGCTTCTGCCAAAATGAAGCAAACCTATAGCTTGGTACTTTGAAGTTTGAGTTAAAGCAAAACTAAATGGACCATGTTTATCTGATCAATTAAGGCATTGCCTATATCCTCAGTACTGATGTTTCTCATTTAAGCAGCGTTCTATACAATCCTCAGTAAATTAACAACAGAAATAGAGTTTGGGGAAAGGGGGGGTCATTATACAAAGAAACGCAGAAAGAGTGTGGAAGAATTTGACTAGGCTCCAACACAAACTACATAAACTGGTCTCCAGTGTAAACTGAAGAATGTCTTTGTAGAAGTGGGACTGTAGAAAAATATTTTTTAAAGTTCCAAAAATAGAAATTTGATTTAAAACTCCTATTAGGTAAAGTGATCTACTAGATTTAATAGCCTTTAACATGATTGATGTTTTTAATTAAAAATACCTCATATTTCTCTCCGGGATTAGCATGTGTACAATTCAGTTTAACTACAGTTCAACAGGGAGAATTCTATAAACAGTACCATGCTAAGCAGAGTATTCAATTGAAAGAAATAAAATGAGCATAAATTAAAACTCTTCTAGGAGTTTACAACTTTTTTTCTTGAAACTAAACTGATCAACACCAATTAATTAGTATGAGAGTGAATGATAGGTAATTGAACCCTCTGGCTGTTCCCAGTCAACATTCTGTTCTACTATTCCCAGTAATAGCTGGAGATATGCTTGTTTGGCTTCCTTTCCAGCTAGCTCAGGACCTGTGTACATGGCCCTTTCTATAGAAAGACAGGAAACTCTCTTTCCTCAGAATTCCTACTAGATTCCTTAGTCCTTGTTCTGAGCGAATCACATCATCCAACTGGCACCAACAGATTGAAACTTCGTAAAGAAAATGATTGTGCTTTTTCATATCTGGCAGATTCTATGGAGACTGCCTTCCAAATTCAAAGATTTATCTCTGAAATTGTGCCTTGGCAAGAAAACTAATGTACAATCTTCACACAGAGGGTATTTTTCACTTCAATTTCAATACTATAGAGGCAATGTAGAAATTTTTTTAAAAAACAGCTTTCTCCAAGTTCCAAGTTTTATGTCCATAGTGTCTTCAACTATAAATGGGGAAAAATAGCAAAGATAAAGCTATTAATCTGTCTGACCTATTCTCAAAAGTTGCTTTTTCTTTCTAATTTTGTTCTCTATATGTATTTTATGATTTACTTCTATAATTATTTTTATGATTTTTCTGATTTATTTTATGCATCTATTTCTTCCACAAAGACATATGATGTCTGTCCAGTCATTTGAATTGCAATAACTTTTAAACTTGATTTATTAAATACATGGTGGAGATAATTGTAGAGACTTTTGTGGAAACCTGTAGAAGAAAAAAGTTTTCTTGGGAAAAACTGTTTTAACATGGTACATGTCTTGATAAAGATCTGTCTTGACTTAATGGAAAACTTATTTCCCAATGTATTTATAAGTAAAATTTTGTAATGGCAGCCAATGGGGAAAACTTGGGGAAATAAATCACTTATCCTTAGAAAAAGATTCATTTATATTTTAACCACTGAGACAGTGTTACTTATGATATTATAGTTAGATCATTATTTACCATTTCAGATTTACACCAAATATCTTGATTTCTCTGACATGGATGAAGGTGTTCTTGGGCTTACTTATATCTTTACGTAGACTAATGAGATGACAATTTTGAAAAGGGTAAGAAAGTGTAAGGAATATTTTTATTCTATTATGTTCAAGTTGTTTTTGGTTTCTGTCTTTTTTTTTTAAGAATGTTTCAAAACTGCTTTGGCTGTATTGAAGGTGGAAATGAGGATTTTTCTCTTAACAACAGGTAATTGGTACAATGTGATCTATTTCATGTTTGGAATGATATGGGTCTTGTACTTAAAGTTCTTGGGTTGACAAGAGCTGTGTGGAAAGGAGAAAATAAAAAGGGACAAAATCAGTGAAGCTAGAGAGATAGAATCATGAAAGGGGCTACTCAGAATATCACCCTGTTTAACCTTTTGTGCATTGCTTATTGCTTCTACGTACTTAAACTAGGATAAGTTTACACAATACGTATTAGGTTTGAACTTTCAAATCACAATGAGGCTATTTTTAACCTGACAGCTAATTTTTCATCTCAATAATGACATGACAGGAAAATTATCAAAATTTTGTAGATATTAAGCCTATCATTGGTTGGAACATTTCAACTGCTTCGTGTAGAGCAGTTGATTTAAAAATCTGTAATTAATTAAATAACCGAAGCACTTGGACCTTTAGTTATCTGTTTACTGGAGACTTATAAAGACATATAAACCCCTGATCATCCTCTTTTCTCTCCTCGGTAAGAGTGTATTTTATCCCAGGTTCATACAAATATCTCTGAATCTGAACTCAAATTTTCAAGCATTTCATCTAAATGTGAGTTTTCTCTTTGACAAATTACAAGTATGGGTATCTCCAGTTATGCTGCATGTTAATTGTGTTAGTTTTAGGCTACCAGACCTGCTCCAATATCGACTCACATTACTCTATTTATCAACTTATGACAAGAATACTTTATGACCCTCTTTGACTTAGAGTGGACTCTTTGTGCGTCTGAATGTTTTGTTGGTTATTTCCCAAGAATGCAATATGACCTCCTGGTTACACATGAACAAGAACCACTAAAAAAGTTAAGTCAGTGGAAATTCACTCAGGACAAATTGAATAACATTTTTGAGATTTTTGACTTCACTTTGTTTTAAATTATATTTAAGGCATCCATTTTCTGACCTCTTTTTTTTGCTTTTGTTTTTGTTTTTTTTTTTTTTTGTCTTTTTTGAGATGGAGTCTCGCTCTGTCACCAGGCTGGAGTGCAGCAGCGTGATTTCGGGTCACTGCAACTTCCGCCTCCCGGGTTCAAGCGATTCTCCTGCCTCAGCCTTCTGAGTAGCTGAGGCTACAGGCTTGCGCCACTATGCCCAGCTAATTTTTGTATTTTTAGTAGAGACGAGGTTTCACCATATTGGCCAGGATGGTCTCGATCTCTTGACCTCAGCCTCGGCCTCCCAAAGTGCTGGGATTACAGGTGTGAGCCACCACTTTTGGTCTTGCTCACATTTTTGAGAGGAGACTGACAAACATCCCCTTGTATAAAATTTGATGTAACTGGCTACATTTCCACAGTTTCTTTTTTCTGTTACTGAGTGTTTTTTGGCATTGGTTAACCTCGAGGCAAGATTCAGTTTAACTCTACACTCCCAACTACTACCAGCCTTTTCTTTCCACTCTGGAAGTTGCTAGTGAGAGGCAGAGATTTAACTACAATGGAGGCTTTATTAAGTTCCCAAATTTTATTCATAAAATTGTGCTTAGGCCTTTTTCTCCAGATTATTTCCTCTATTTCTCAAAATATCCCTCATCCTTTTGAGAAGGCAGCTTTTGTGTGATAAGAAAAAATAGTTACTTTTCCAACTGCAAATAAATTTTATGTATCATATTATGCTAATTTGTAGTTTCACTTGACTTGGATAGACAATTCCTAACGCTCTTCAGCTACTGTCAGCAGTAATGCCTTAAGGTGAGTCAATCAAGAATTAACATTATTGTATTTGATAATGTTCTCTAAAATAGGTCAATTCATTTGGTTACTTCAGGACACATTATGTAGATCATTAATCCTAGCAGATACTCCAGTAAGCCTCTTGTTTTATATAATTTCATTAATGAGAATTTTCCATGGTTATTTTAAGCAAGAGTAAACCTTTCTTGAAAATTTTCAAGCTAAGCAAACTAGACCAAAGCTTCTCAAACTCTCTGTGATGAAGGACTGTGCCTTCTTCTTGTTATTATTTGCTTAAGTTTCACATAGTCACAGACCAGCACTTTTGTAAAATGCATTTATCATATGCTTGGACAGCATGACAATATCAAATTGTCATATAAATTTCCTGGTGCTTATTCTCAATTTCTGTACCTATCTCGCTGTGGATTGGTAGCAGTTTACAGACCACCACCAGTCCACGGGCCACATTTTGAATGACTTTGATGGAGGTTATTGTCTCTGGTAGAATTTCAGAGAATTGATTAATAAATTGTTCTTATAGCAAAGTTAAAAAAATAGTTACTTTTCCAACTGCAAATAAATTTTATGTATCATATTATGCTAATTTGTAGTTTCACTTGACTTGGATGGACAATTCCTAACGCTCTTCAGCTACTGTCAGCAGTAATGCCTTAAGGTGAGTCAATCAAGAATTGTTATGCTAATTTGTAGTTTCACTTGACTTTATTTAAGAAAGATTTGTTTCTCACTGAAGGAGATCTTTTAGTCCTGCTTTGTTGAAGTGAGATATTTTTCTGTTCAGGATGGCATTTTGGTTAGACTTGTGGGTTTTTACAAAAGGATGGCCATATTATCATTTAGTAATTTAATCTGCCATTTCTTATCCCATAGATAATCCAGTACCTTGCTAGAGAATATAAACTTGAAATCCTACTTCTGACAAAAGTTTACATGGAAGACATTATTATATCTTTTACACGTCTTCTAGATAGTCCAGGTTTTGTTTTAGACTTGATTTGCTGATTTGTTTTTGGCTTGGACTGAATCAAATTATCAAATATCTGATTATGTAAATCATAGTGCCTTGGCTTCTGACAGAATCATTTAATTGAGAAAATTATAAATTGTTCCCATGTATTTAGAGATGCTATAAAAATATTGATATCAAGCCCAAATACTACATTTCCTTCAGGAAAACTAGGCCCTGGTTCCTTAGATGTGAGCAAACCAGGTATTTTACTTGATTTCAAAAAACGTAGAGTCTAGTAGGGGAGACAGGTATATAGTCACATAATAAAAAAATGTAAATGTATAATTATGTTAAGTGCTCATCTTAGTCCATTTGGGCTCTTATTAAGACAGCCAAGTAAAAGGAGCTCCTCAGAGAATCTTGAACTGACCTGAGCACAGGGAGGGTGGGGTCTCAGGAAGTTCATGCCATTTGCAGCGCGGAAGGAGCCTGGCCGCTCCTGTTCATGGGTGGTTACTGGGGATTCAATCTGTGAGATGAAGGCCTGTAACAGAGACCCCTGTCTCATCTTGCTGTGTTGTTTTTCCTTTTTCCTTTTTGCCCAGTAAATCCCCCTCCTCATCCTTCAAAGTGTCTGTAAGCTTAATCTTTCCTGGTCAGGAGACAGGAACCCGGATTTTCCTACAGCATTATGACAAACATATAAATTGAGGGATTTATAAGCCACAGATACTTATTCCTCATAGTTCTGGAGGCTGGAAAGTCTAAGATCAAAGGTCCAGTGTGGTTGGGTTCTGGTAAGGGCACTCTTTTGCCTCATATGTAGAAGAAGAAAACAAGCTCTCTGGGGTCTCTTTTGTAAAAACACTAATCTCATTGGTGGGAGATCTGCCCTTGTGACCTAATCACCTCCTTAAGGCCTGACATCTTAATACTATCACATTGGGTTTCAGTGTTACCAGGTAATGACAGCATCTCACTGTTCAGTTTGAGGAAGCAATACAGAGACGTGCAAATCATCCCTAAGACATGAGCACTCCATGTGAAGGTGTTGTGGGGGCCTAAGAAGAAAGACAATCATTTGCGACGACATTCTGAGAAGGGAGATGGTTGCTGCCCTCGTGGATTTAACAGACTTCGTTATGCAGCTAGTTTTTTTTTTTTTTTTTTTTTTCCATTCCTGAATTGTGGTGTCACTCAAGAGAATAGTCTAAAGCTTGTGTTGGACAGGACAGGCAATAACTTCAAAGTGAATAATGAGGTCCAAGATGGACAGTCCCTCTTTGAGGGTCATAGCCAGCACCCTTATAGACTGACTACAAGGCCAGTTCCTAGAGCTAGAGTTCCATATGGACAAGGACAAGCTTTAGCTAGATCAGAACAATTTCATTACAAAGCAAGTTTTATTTTCAACCATCACTGCAGACCACAAAGGTCAGGCTAAATATCGACAGATCTATATTGTGGAAAAATTTGAACTTTTGGCTTATTATCAGTATTCAAACTTGATAGGCAGCGCCACATTAACTGCTAAAGATTCTACACATCTTTATTTCATTAACCTTTTACATTTTATCCTGTTTCTTAGCCTCGGCTTGGGGACTAGTAGAGTCAGGTCCTGCTGGAGCAACAACATAAAAGGTGGGAAGGAAAATGTTTATGTTGACACCAGGGTAGTGAAAGCTATCCAATCTATGGGGAATTTAATGCCGAGGAAAAGCAAGATCAGGGTGGAGCATGTGGCCGGGGTAACTGCCTTTCACTGGACCCCTATCAGCCCAGTTTGGGACATGCAAGAGAAACAGCACACAGATAAAGGCTTTCTCAAGGTTTATGAAAGAACAAACGGCAGCACAGCTAACCTCTAGTGTAAATAAAAATCATACATTTAAGGAAACTTTAATTCCTGCCTGGTTAAAACCAAGACATATGCTATAATGGTTGATGATAAAAATTTTAAGGGGAATAAAAGTGGGTTTGTAAATATTCTCCAGTCAATGACCACAAATCTGTTAATTTCCCAGAAAAAGCAAAGGACTTCTTTCAGATTTAATTCCTATGGATTCTGAAATTTATCCTTATAGATTTGTGTTTTTATCGCTTTTACCAAGAAGAGCAGACACTCTCCTCCCATGTTCAGCTGTAAGCCACAATGATTCTGGTTTTCCCTCCTAAAATACAACCTTTTAACTAGAAGCAATGATTACAAGACTTATAAAACAGATGTGTTAGAAAATTGTATTTGGTCACAAATTTATAGAGTATATTTGTCACTGGTAATTGAATTTTCTCAGTAACCTTGTGATAATTAACTCATGGGCTATGACCTCATGGTTTTGTCTTTCTTCACCCCACCAATATAAAAAGTGTAAATTTTCTTGCTAGTCAGGAAAATACTCAGACCTTCCGTCTGTTTTTCTTTTTTTCTACTGATCACGTAAGAAAATAAATATGATAGTCTGTGGCAGAGATTGTGACTGTCTAACAATATGCAATTTTCTTTTCTCTTTAGTAATAGAGTTTAAGCTTTATTTAATCAAGCAATTTGCTTAGCTAGGTAGGAATTATTTGTGTTTTCAAAACATTATTAAGGATCAGGGAATGTTTTATACTAATATGTCTCTTGACATACAAGAGACTTGCACTGGATTCATTCAACTTTGGAAGTGTTTAAAGAGTTAACATTTATTTCAGTGGATTGTGTATATTTATAGGACTCATAATGCCAGATAAAAGGCACTGATTTGCCCTGAGTTCTGAAGGAAATCTGTGAAACTGAACTAAACTTAAAATATATGTGTGTATGTGTATATATATATAGAGAGAGAGAGAGAGAGAGAGACAGACAGACAGACAGAGAATATTGGACTTTAATATTTTTACTACTTTATAAGGAGACAGTATTTTTATTTGGTATTTTAATTTCTGTGTGGTAAAATGATAATGGAAGAATGTTAATTATGTCCAAATTTGAGAAAGTGTTCCATCCTAGTATTTGGAATATGATGGCCTCTTGTGTGCCTGAGGCATCTGTGATTTTTGGCCTGCTGGATAGCCATTCACTAATAAAAGTACTCCTGTTTTGCTTTATCAAGCAATCCTTCTCCAATTCTCATGTGACAGGGAGGAGTTGACTCTACCTCCTAAATCCAGGGCTGAGAGGATACCCAGCCTATAGAGTCACAGGGATTATTGTTTCTGGGATAGGCATGTGATATAAGCCTCCAGGTCTTCCCTCTGATGGGATTAGTTTGGTAGAAGGGAGTACAAATCACAACAATGTTGATTCTCTTTTTAATGGCATGGAAAAGCCTGCCTGAGAATTAAGCCAACACAAAGGGTAGCAGATCGAAGAGATGGAACACAACCAACTCCTGGTATCATACTTTGAAGCACATGTCTGAAGCTGCTGCCACATCTGGATTTTTTAATTATGTGAAACAATAAATTCCTTTCTTTGCATAAACCTAGTTTGGGATGGTGTTCTGTTACTTATAACAGAAGGAGTCTGACTAACATGTGGTGCTCACTCTATACCCCTCTCTTGTGAATCATGTTGGATCATGTAGCTGGGCATAAATGGAGAGTCCAAGTAGAATAGGGAGAGAACGTAATCTAGTATTAAATGCATTTTAATGGTTGATGTCTGTTCTGACCTATTTCAGAGACTTAGTGGGCAAAAACTTAATTTTCTACTTCACTGGGCTTAGGAGACTACAAAAAGAGATTTTCTCCTAAGAGAGACACCAGTTCCCTGGCTGAACCTTAAATTACCTATCATTGGATATAGATTAAAATAGAATAAGAAATGAGCTGGTACAAGGGAGAGAAAAAAATGTTAGGCTGCCTTTAAGCCATGCTTTCTTCTGTCTCTACCATTCTTAGCCCTTCCAAGGAAGCAAGAGGTACTAGTTTTGATTAGTCAGTGTGCAAAGCAGCTAACAAGGCCACACTGACTCGTGGGTGGAGTTACTGTTCAATAAAACTATGCACATCTATGCTGGCTTCTTATCTCTCTTTCACTTCTTGGATCCATGCAGCTGGATGGGTCAAGTGAGTGAAGGGTTTTCTTGGGACATGGCACTTTCTTCTGCTCTACTTCTCTTTCTTTGCCCATCTTCTCCTCATTCTTTCTCGGGCATGCATGAATGTGCTGTTCTCAAGACTTTAGATTCATGGAATTAGGTGTCTCTTTTTGGAGCATTTAGACTGTACTTTAGCTCAGACTTTACAAGAGTTCTGAACGTAAGGGTCGGGAACTTGCACAGCCTTGAATACTGAGGTACTTCATATCACATTTTGCTGTTGTTATTTATGTGAATAAGAAACAGTGGCAGTGTGTTTATACAATAAAAATGAGGTAAATAAACATTTTTTTTTCTTTTTACATTATCTTCCAGGAAGCTACAATCCAAATGTATGGTTTAACTTTTATATATGTGAATAATTCTTTGGCTTCATAATCTGTGTTCACAAGACTGCACTCAAGGGATCACTGGGCCGTGTTTTCATCTGAATGCTTGTCTGGGGAAAGATCCGTTACTGTGCTCATTTAGGTTATTGGTAGAATTTATTTTAACGTGGCTGTATGATTAAGGGTCCTGGCTTTTTGTCAACTGTCAGTTGGAGGCTGCTCTCAACTCCTGGAGGCTGTCTGTAATTCTCTGCTACATGGTCCTCTCCCTTGGTAGCTCCAATATTGCTGTTTGCTGCTTCAAGGGCAGCAGATCAGTCTTTCATACCAATCTGCTAAAACATAATTTTATGTGACATAATGTGTGATCATGAAAGTGATATCTTGCTAACTATATAATAAAACCTAACTAAGGGATACATATTATTCTATTATCTTTGCTATATTCAAGTAGCTAGAAGCAAGTCACAGGTTCTTCCCACGCTCAAGGGGAGGAGATTATGCAGAGTGTAGCACTAAATGATGGAGATCATCTTAGAATTCTGACTACCATAATCAATATTTGGCAAAGTGTGTCTCATTGAAGATTACTTTCATGGGTTTGTTAGTAAATCTGTCTTTATCAAGAATCTTTTTTTTTTTTTTGAGACGGACTTTTGCTCTTGTTGCCCAGGCTGAAGTGCAATGGTGTGATCTTGGCTCACTGCAATCTCTGCCTTCTGGGTTCAAGCAATTCTCCTGCCTCATCCTCAGGGATTACAGGCATCCACCACCATGATAGGCTAAATTTTTTTTGTATTTTTAGTAGAGAGAGAGTTTCACCATGTTGGACAGGCTGGTCTCGAACTTCAGACCTCAGGTGTTCCACCTGGATTGGCCTCCCAAAGTGCTGGGATTATAAGCATGAGTCACCATGCCTAGCCAAGAATCTTATTCAAGCAACAGAATGCAAGTGACAAGAGACCAATTCAAACTATCTTAAATGAACAAGCTATTTTACTTACTCATAGAACTGACCATTTCAATGGATCATTTTGGGCTCTAGGCAAGAATACAGATACAGTTGGGGTTGAGAAAGATTCTGCTTTAATGCAGTAATTGAAAGACAGCATGCTAGGAATGGGAAGTTATGACCATTGGACAGAAGTTGAAAAAGATCCAACAGAGAATTTAGCCACACACAAGGATGTGCTAGGGTTGGGACCAAGGGCAATTCAGTCTCCATGACTGACATTAAATCTGAAAAAAACACGCCATATGCAAAATGAGAAAGGAGGAAAACGTAGGCTTCCATCTTGCAGTCTGTTGTATTTGCTTATATGAACACAGCATTGCTTCTCAGATATTTCTGCATTGGTAAATAGTGTTACTTTTTCTGCTATAATAGTGGTACTGATCTCATCCTTATCTAAAATGCACCAGAAAAACTTCCATTTATTTTTTTAAGTTTCAGTTCAGCAACTCTATGAGGTATTCTCTAACCCCTACCTGTCGTTCAAGTGGAGTTGGGTCCCACACCTCATATTCCTATAATTTGGCAGATACTGCTATCAAACTCAGACATCCCCTACTTCAACCCCTTTCTTTTTAATACCTCTATGCAGTCATGACCACAAGACAGGGTTCTCACCAATGAGACATAAACCAAATTTTGATGTAAGGAAAACGTTGGTCGTCTTGAAACAGAAATCTTCCATTTTCTCATCCATTCTCCCACCATTAAACACAGACATAATGGCTAGGTATGCTCTAGTATCCTTGTGACCATAATGGAAATTACAAGTTAATCATAAATATCTGGTCTCTGTTATCATTAATATGATGAAAAAATCTAGAAACTGACTTCCACTATACTTACTATATGTAAAACAAAACAAAACAAAACGAAAACTAACATTAACCATTACAGAGGAGTTTTCATTATGTGAGGCCTAATAAGATTCTAAATGAAATTCAGTCTTATGTATTTCTAGATGATAGCACTGACTGTGGCAGAGGCAGTTATTTGTTTAATTTTCTGCTTGACCTATGGCAGCATGAATGATCTCCTTTATATTGCAAAGCTTGGCCAGGTGCGGTGGCTCATGCCTGTAATCCCAGCACTTTGGGAGGCCGAGGTGAGGAGTTCAAGACTAGCCTGACCAATATGGTGAAATCTTGTCTCTGCTAAAAATACAAAAACTATCCAGGCATGGTGGCAGGTGCCTGTAGTCCCAGCTACTCGGGAGGCTAAGACAGGAGAACTACTTGCACCTGTGGGGCGGAGGGTGCAGTGAGCCGAGATTGCACCACTGCACTCCAGTCTGGGAGACAGAGCAAGACTCCATCTCAAAACAAACAACAACAACAACAACAAAAAACAAACACACAAAACTTGTCTTATTATTTGTATCTTATTCATCTTAGCATCCATATTCTTAGAAGAGTGCCTAGAATATAGAAAGCATTTAGTAAATATTTATTGAACCGGCTAATACATAAATACAAGACTTTGTCTTTCCAAGTTTTAATAGCTTACTTGGAAAGAGTAATGTGTCTTTGCTAATCAGAATGAAAGATTTCTTGTGGTATGATTTGTCTAGTTCCTCAGTTATTGGCTTATCTTATTCAGCATGTTATCAACAGCTTAAAAATAACAAAAAAGACAGATGAATAAAATCTATGGGTGCCACAAAAACTGCTGCTGTAGCTAAATTACTTGATGATAAAATCTGTATCTAAAATGAAATACTAAAAAATGTGGGACAATTTCTCATTCTAAATGTGATAAAATCAATAGGAATACATAAATCTGCACTTAGATCTAAAATATGAAACTCAAATCTATGATATTGGATCAGAAGCTGAAACTAACAAATCCAAATCTATTTGTTGAACACTGGACACTTACAGGTTAAAATCAGATGAGTAAGCATCCACAGAATGAAGAATATTTGAGTTAGGGAAGATGATTCTTGTAGATGTGGAAAGGATTAGGAGAAAGAGTGTAACATGTGACCTATTTGAAGCTCTTTCTTATAGGAGATAGGTTAGATTTATTTGATGTAGTTTCAAAGGAACTGAGAGAATTTTGGAGCAAAGTGTGGAAGCTTCAGGTTGAGAAATTGGAGCTCAACCTGAGAAGATGTTAGCAATATAAAATTTTCAAGCTAGATTTGTCTGACCTGTGAGGCCCAAAGTTGTGAATAGTCACATAACTACCAGGAAAGGATAATGACAGACAGTTTCCTGCTTTGGTAAGGAGCTTGACCAACTTTCCTGTTAAGATGTTCTAAATTGATAGATTTAAGTTAAACTAATTTGATAGAGTCTTTTCTTCTGTTCTGCAGGATGGTATTTCTGGGTATCTTATGAAATAAAGTGATAAGGTAGTGGTAGTTATGGGATGAGTGTATGATAACAATACTATTTGTTTAGCTTTGTTTTTATAGCAAAGTGGTTCCCTATGCTGTGTTTTTCTATCTCAGATGAAAGTGTGTCTGACATAGCCTACTGGTATTGGATGAGAGAGGCTCTATTATACTTTGCTGTTTCAAGTATTAAGTAGGCAGCTAATTATACACAAACATAAGCTTGCTCACATCTGAGAATACTAAACCAGAGGTTGCATCATGCACATTTGCATTAATATAGCATGCTCTAAATGTGGCTAATACCGTTCCTAGATTTTTTGAATTTTAATGCTTTTAAAAGTATAATCATGGTGAACAAAAGAGTTTACCACAAACTTTCCAGACTATGCTGTGTTTGTGTTTCATTTTCTTTTTTCTTTCTTTCTTTTTTTTTTTTTTTTGAGACAGAGTCTCGACCTGTCACCCAGGCTGGAGTGCAGTGGTGCAGTCTTGGCTCACTGCAAGCTCCGACTCCCGGGTTCACACCATTCTCCTGCCTCAGCCTCCTGAGTAGCTGGGACTACAGGCGCCTGCCACCACGCCCAGCTAGTTTTTTTGTATTTTTTAGTAGAGACGGGGTTTCACCATGTTAGCCAGGATGGTCTCGATCTTCTGACGTTGTGATCCGCCCGCCTCGGCCTCCCAAAGTGCTGGGATTACAGGCGTGAGACACCACGCTCAGCCTCATTTTCTACTTAACGGATTGGCTTTTGCAATCCCTGAAAGCTGTTTTGATTTCCAGGGATAAATTTGAACTATGCAGAACAGAGATGAGTTACTGACTTGATAACTCATATATTAATATTCCTGACTAAACCTTTAAAGAGAGTCCCATATGAATGACACCTAAGCTTCCAGGGATTTACCACAGAATAATTTCTCTTTCCCAACTTTATCTCTTCTCTCTTTATGTAAATGTTCTTCTTATTTTTTTTTTTTTTCAGGACTTTTCAGTCTTCTCTAGTCCCATCTCCCTCTTTCCAAAATAATTTTCCCAGTTTTGCAAATTATTAAGTCACACATTTGCTCTTGTGTCTCGTATATTATAGAATAGTAATTTTAGTATGTTTTCTTCACTTTTGTGTCTCCAAAGCCTAGAATATTTCCCAACACATATATAAGAATTAATAAAAATTGATTAAATAAATAGATGAATTAATGAATTCATGCTCCAGAATAAGCCATGGATTAAAAATGCTTCCAGTTCTGCCAGATTTTGGCATCTATCTGGGGAGAGGAGTGATCATATCTAGGGAGAGGGAAGGGACATCCAGGTGATCCAACTGGAGAAGACCACTTCTTCCCCACAGGGGCATTACAAAAATCTAGTATTCTACACTGTGGGTTTGTTTTCTCTGTAAGATAATCCTATTTCTCTGTTATTTTTCTCATTATCAAGAAATGTTGACTCTTTACTTGATGCAGATTATATTACAAATCCTCTTCAATACATTTGAAAACAAAGGGATCCACACCTGATTCTGTTGCTGATGTTTTCCTGAAGTTCTACTATAGAGGCTAAGCTTATCAAATGCATTTTAAAACTATATATATTCAGGCTTCCACCTTCTTTTTCATTTACCAGCTAAGCCCAGTCCCTTAAACATAGTGATCAATAAACATAATCAAATCATTCAGCAAAGCTGATCCCTATCCTAGCCACAGAAAATACATTAGTCAACAATTTAGATAAAGAGCTCTGCCCCATGGAAATTACATTTAAGCCAAAAAATTAGAAGAAAGAAAATCAGTAAGCCAGTCACAAAAAAAAAAAAAAAGAACAAATATACTATATTAGAAGGTGATACATTCATTAACAAATATACAGCAGGAAAAAGGGTTTTGGAGGGATGGGTTGAAATTCTGCTACTCCAGCTTTATTGAAGTACACTTGACAAATAAAAATGGTATATTTAAGAAGTACAATGTGATGTTTTGATATATGCATACATTGTAAAGTGATTAAGTAGGCAATGAATTAAAACATTTTAATTGATGCCACCATGCTCTGATCTCATACAAGCTGGAATTACTTTGAAAATAGAAAGATACATTAACAACATACACATATTATTTACATGTATAAAATGCAACTAAGTTTATTTTTATGTGAAATTTTATTCGTAAAATTTTACTTGGCAGTCCTTTAGTTTGGAAGTGAATGAATTGCTATAAATGGAAAGGTGATAGAATGCTATATAACCAACTGAGAAAAATATAATCAGGGAAAAGGTTATTATATGTCTTATTCAATAATAGTTAGTTGGAAAAGGATAGAAAAATCATGCCAACAAATTTGGAGGAGTTAATTTTCATTGCAAATACTGTTCAAGATGAACCAATTATAGCAATGAATCAAAGATGGTAAAACTACAAAAGTCAATATGAAAAAGAGTCATAATATATGGCATCCAAATTATAGAGACTTAGAAAATAGCAATGAAGAAATAGAAGAGATATCAAGTTAGACGTCACAAATGCAAAATTGGACTTTTTAGATTATACATTAAAAATAAGTTATAGGAGCCAGGAGCTTCCCAGATGTATCCTCATTCACGCAACATAACCAGATAAAAATGAACTTTTCCACCGCATTGTATTAGCATAGCCATAAATTGAGTACAACAGATAGCTAGAACAAGCAGAATAGTAGAGTAAGTTACAGTAATCTTTGATCAAGAAGATGTGAATTTGGTCTCATATATGACACAATTCATATTGTGTATTTACACTCCCTCCAACACTGTATAAGTGTTCCCCTTGCTCTGCATCCTTGCCAACATTTGTTTTTTTTTTTTTTTTTGCCTTTGTGGTTCTGATTTGCATTTTCCTGATGATTACTAATATTGAGGATTTTTTATACACCTGTCAGCATTTTGTGGGCCTTCTCTTGAGAAATAGCTATTCATATCCTTTGTCCACTTTTTAATGAGATTATTTGTTCCTTTACTGTTGAGTTGTTTGAATTCCTTGTATATTGTGGATGTTAGTACCTTGTCTGATAAAGAGCTTGCACATATTTTCTCCCATTCAACATGTTGTCTCTACGTTCTGTTGATTGCTTCCTTTGCTGTGGAGAAGCTTTGTAGATTAATATGGTCCTATTTATTTTTGGTTTTGTTGACTGTGTTTTTTGAGGTCTTAACCATAAAATCTTTGCTTCTGCTAATGTCCTGAGGTATTTCTTCTATGTTTTCTTTTTTTGTTGTTTTTTGAGACAGAGTTTTGCTCTTGTTGCCCAGCCTGGAGTGCAATGACACAATCTTGGCTCACCGCAACCTCCACCTCCTGGGTTCAAGCGATTTTCCTGCCTCAGCCTCCCAAGTAGGTGGGATTGCAGGCCTATGCCACCATGTCCAGCTAATTTTGTATTTTTAGTAGAGATGGGTTTCTCTATGTTGGTTACGCTAGTCTCAAACCCCCAACCCCAAGTTATCCACCCGCCTCAGCCTCCCAAAGTGCTGGGATTACAAGCATGAGCCACCGCGCCTGGCCTCTATGTTTTCTTCTGGTAGTTTTACAGTTTCAGATCTGACATTTAAATTTTAAATCCATCTTGTTTTGATTTCTTTATATGGTGAGAGGTAGGAGTCCAGTTTTATTCTTCTGCATGTGGAATTTATTTTTTGTTTTTAATTTTTTTTTGAGACAGAGTCTGGCTCTGTCTCCAGACTGGAGTGCAGTGGCATGATCTTGGCTTACTGCAACCTCCACCTCCCAGGTTCCAGTGATTCTCCTGCCTCAGCCTCCACAGTAGCTGGGACTATAGGTGTGCACCACCACACTCAGCTGATTTTTGTATTTTAGTAGAGATGGGGTTTCACCATGTTGGTCAGGATGGTCTGGATCTCTTTACCTTGTGATCCACCCACCTTGGCCTCCCAAAGTGCTGGGATTACAGGTGTAAGCCACTGTGCCCAGCTGTGGAGTTTTAATTTTCTCAGCACCCTTTGTTAAAAAGGATGTCCTTTCCCCAATGTATGTTCTTGTTTCTTTTGTCAAAAATCAGTTGTCTAAATGTGTGAGTGAATTTCTGGATTCTCTATTCTGTTCCATTGGTTTATGTGTTTGTTTTTATACCAATATCATGCATTTTTGTTACTATACTATATTTTGAAATCAGGTAGTATGATTCCCTCAGCTTTGCTCTTTTTGCTGAGTATTGATTTGGCAATTTGTGCTCTATTTTCTTCCATACAAATTCTAGGGTTATTTCCTCCACTCCTGTGTAAAATAATATTAATATCTTAATAAATATTGCATTGAATTCATATAGTTGTTTGGGTAGTAGGATAATTTTAATTATATTAATTCTTCTGATCCATGGACATGGAATACCTTTCCATTTGTTTGTGTCCTCCTCAATTTCTTTCATCCGTGTTTTGTAGTTTTCCTTGTATAGGTTTTTTACTGCTTTAGTTCAATATTTATTTCTAGATTTTTTTAACAGCTATTGTAAATAGGATTGTCTTCTTAATTTCTTTTTAGTTTTTTAAATAGCTATTGTAAATGGGATTGTCTTCTTAATTTCTTTCTCTGCTAGTTCATTATTGGTGTATAGAAACACTACCGATTTTTGCGTGTTGATTTTGTCTCCTGCAACTTCACTGAATTTGTTTATCAGTTCTAATAGTTCTTTTGGTGGAGTCTTCAGGTTTTTCTACGTATAAGATCATATTGTCTGCAAAGAGGGACAATTTGACTTCCTCTTTTCTGATTTGGATGTCTTTTATTTCTTTCTCTTGCCTGATTTCTCTGGCTAGAATTTCCAATGCTATGTTGAATATGAGTGATGAAAGTGGGCCTCCCTGTCTTGTTCCAATTCTTAGAGGAAAGGCTTTCAGCTTTTCCAAATTCAGTATAATTTTAGCTATGGGATAGTCATATATGCTTTTATTAAGTTGAGTATATTTGTTCTATGCCTACTTTTTTGAGAATTTTTTTCCATTAAAGGATGCTGAATTTCATAAAATACTTTTTCTGCATCTATTAATAAGCATGTGGTTTTTGTCCTTCATTCTGTTGATGTGATGAACAGTACTTATTTATTTGCATATGTTGAACCATCTTTGCATTGCTGACATAAATCCCACTTGGTCGTGGTACATTATCTTTGGATTGCTGTTTTATTTGGTTGAGGATATTTGTATCTATGTTCATCAGGGATATTGGCCTTTCGTTTTCTTTTTTGTTGCATGCTTGTCTGTTGGTATCAGACTAATGCTGATCTCATAATATGAGTTAGAGAGAAATCCTTCCTCTTCAATTTTATGGAATAGTTTAGGAGAATTGGTGAAAGTTCTTCTTTGAAAGTTCTTTAAGATTGGCAGTAAAGCCATCTAGTCTTGGACTTTTCTTTGTTGAGAGACATTTTATTACTGATTCAATCTTATTACTTGTTATTATCTGTTCATGTTTTCTATTTCTTTTTAATTCAATCTCTTGGTTGATTGTATATGTCCAGATATTTATCCATTTTCAGTTTGTTAGTGTACAATTGTCAGTAATAACCTCTGATAATCTTTTGCATTTCTGTGCTATCAGTTGTTATGACTTTTTTCACTACTGATATTATTTAACTGAATCTTCTTCTTCTTCTTCTTCTTCTTCTGGTTAGACTATCTAGTGGTTCATTGATTTTGCTTATCTTTTCAAAAAACCAAATTTTTGTTTCATTGATATTTAAAATTTTTTAAATGTCTACATCCTTTAGTTCTGCCCTAATTTTTATTAATTCTTCTACTAGTTTTGGTTTGGGTTTACCTTGCTTTTGTAGTTCTCTGAAGTGCATTGATAGATTGTTTATCTGAAAATGTTCTACTTTATGTTGTAGGCATGATTTGGTATATGTGGACCACTGGGAGTCACTCACTTACCCTTTCCTCATATTAGGCAGCCTCTCTGAGATTCTAGCCAATTGCAGCCGAGCAGGCTGACTCACTTCTCTCTCCTTCCTTGTGTTACTTGTTTCCTGTCACTTCTGTGTTGAATTCCAGTGTTTTCTCTTAGGGACTCTATTTGAAGTGTGACTGTCTACTCACTCTTTTGCTTCCTCTTCATACAGAAGGCAAGTATCAGATGCCTCTAGTCAGCCATCTTGAAGCCCCTCCTTCCATCATTAAATTATCTTACCTCTAAAACTGAAATTCAAGAGATCCAATTCCAAGATGATAGTGTGATGACCTCTGAGGATGCACTCCCCAGTGAAACATGAAAAGCTGATGAGAACTATTGAAAAGAGGAAAAGAAACAAGCAACCACTTAAAGTCTCGGAATAGTTCTATAAGTATATAGCAAAGGAAGAAACATTTATTCAATAAAACATACTAAACAGAATAAGATGCGAATGTGTGGCATTTGACTCACAATCCATTTCCTCTCTCTTGCCCACTCCAGTTCGGTTTGACAGAATTTTCATTTAGGATGCATGAGGCCAATACGTAAAGCTTCTTCTTCCTCAGCTCTCAATAAAAGCTCACCTTATTACACCATGAGAGAAAGCTTCCAGCACTTCTCATTTCCTCCAACTACAAGATGAAGTTAAACTCCTGGTGAGTATGGCTGGGAGTTCAGGGACTACCATAGGTCTACATGTGCCATGGTGGTTTGCTACTCAGCTGATTTTTCGTATTTTTAGTAGAGATGGGGTTTCACCATGTTGACCAAGCTGGTCTCGAACTCCTGACCTCAAGTGATCTGCCCACCTTGGCCTCCCAAACTGCTGGGATTACAGATGTGAGCCACTGTACCTGGCCAAAAAGTTACATTTAACAAGGAACAACCAATGTATTAAAAGACAGGTATGAGCTACAAAGAGAAATACTGGAAATGAAGAAGTAGTCATTGAAATTAAAAAGTCTACTGGATGAGATTTCTAGACTGGACAGTCATAGAGAGAATTAATGATGTTGGATACTTGTTTTGAATAATTCACTTAGAATATGTCACAGCAAGATAAAGAGAAGAAAAATGTAAATATGTAAAAAGTAAGCATGGAGGTTAAATGAAAAGATACAAGTATTTGTCTAAGTTAAGGGTCAGCAGACTATAGCTTACAGGCTAAATCCAGCCCATAGCCTATTTTTTGTAAATAAAATTTTATTGGAACAAAGTCATGTCCATTCATTTACACATCATCCATGTGTGCTATTTGCTACAGTGGCAGACTTGAGTAGTTGTAACAGAAATTATATGGCCTGCAACACCTAAAATATCTACTATTTGGCCCTTTGCAGGAAAAATTTGTTGACCGCTGGTCTAGGTAATGTTTCCAGAAGATAAAATGGAGAAAATGATGAAAAGCATTACTGGAAAATATATTTAAAAGTTCTTTCACTTTTGAAAAACAAAAGAGCTAAGGATCAAACAGAATAAGTAAATACAAATCTGTGTACTTTATACTAAAATTATAGAACATAGAGGATCTTACAAAGTCACCAGAGAGAAATGTAGGTTAATTGAAAAGGTATTCTAATTAAACTAACATAGTTCTTTCTATTATTAACAGTAAATGTTAGACAATAATTGAGATATATTTTTCAATATATTGAGAGAAATTAACTGGTTAAATAGAAATTCATTCCAAGCTATTGTTCAAAAAAAAATTAAAGAATTCTCTTGGCTGGGTGTGGTGGCTCATGCCTGTAATCCCAGCACTTTGGGAGGCCAAATCAGGTGGATCACGAGGTCAGGAGTTCAAGACCAGCCTGGCCAAGATGGTGAAACCCCATCTCTACTAAAATTACAAAAATTAGCCAAGCATAGTGGCAAGCACCTGTAATCCCAGTTACTCGGGAGGCTGACACAAGAGAATCGCTTGAACTCGGGTGGCGGAGATTGTGCCACCACACTCCAGTGTGGGCGACAGAGAGAGACTTCGTGTCAAAAAAAAAAAAAATTCTCTCAAGAAAAAAAGTAAACCCAGGGAAGAAAATTGTGACACAAGAAAAATATGATAAGCAAAGTAATTTGTAAAATATGGTAACTATAAAAAACATAAAGATTTTAATATAAAAAAGTAGAAAAGCTAATAAATTTAGCCAAGTTGCAGGTTACAAGATTGACACATATATATCAGTTGTGATTCTATATATATATGTCCATAGATGATGTTATCTTGTATACAGAAACTTGTCAAATATCTACAAAATAAGAGTCTCTTCAACAAATTGTCATGGAACAAATTTTGCATCTCCACAGGCAAAAGAATGAAGTTGGACCCCTACTGCACAGCAGAGACAAAAATGAACTCAAAATGGATTGTGACCTAAAAATGACAACTAAAACCATAGAACTCATAGACAAAAGCATACCGGTAAATTTTAATGACAATGAATTTGCCAGCGGATTCTTAGATATGATACCCAAAGCACAAGCAACAACAAAAACAACAGCAACAAAAACAGATGAATTGGACTTCACCATTATTTAAAACATTTTTATGTTAAAGAACACTATCAAGAAAGAAAAAACAGTAACCAAAACAGTGCAGTACTGATATAAAAACAGACACATACACCAATGGAACAGAACAGAGAGCCTAGAAATAATGCTGCACACCTGCAACCATCTGATCTTTCACAAAGCTGACAAAAACAAGCAATGGGGAAAGTCCTTCCTATTCAACAAATGGTGCTGGCATAACTGGCTAGGCATATGTGGAAGATTGAAACTGGACCCCTTCCTCACATCATATACAAAAATCAACTCAAGATGGATTAAATACTTAAATGTAAAACTTAAAGGCATAAAAACCCTTGAAGGTCACCTAAGAAATATCACTCTGGACAGGGGACCCAGCAAGGATTTCATGATAAAGATGCCAAAAGTTCTTGCAATAAAAATAAAAATTAAAAAAACCTGATTAAACTAAAGAACTTCTGCATAGCAAAACAAACTATCAACAGAGTAAAAGTACAGTCCACAGAATGAGAAAAAATTTTACAAACTATGTATCTGACTAAGGTGTAACTATCCAAAATCTATAAGGAACTTAAACAGATTTACAAGCAAAAAACAAACAACCACATTAAAAAATGTATAAAAACATGAACAGATATTTTTCAAAAGAAGACATACATGCAGCTAATAAGTATGTGAAAAAATGCTCAACATCACTAACCATTAGAGAAATGCAAATCAAAACCACAATGATATACTATCTCACACCAGTCAAAATGGCTATCATTAAAAAGCAA
>NW_012115544.1:3569507-3575541 GCF_000951035.1 Colobus angolensis palliatus | reverse complement strand
GGTAAAAATAAGAGATGCTGCTGAGTTTGTGGAGAAATGGGAAGGCGTATACACTGTGGTGATTTAAATTAGTTCAGCCATTGTGGAAAGCAGTATGATGATTTCTCAAAGAACTTAAAACAGAGTTACCATTTAACCCAGAAATTCTATTACTGGGTATATACCCAAAGGAATATAAATTCTTCTACCATAAATTCACATGCATGGGCTGGGGGCAGTGGCTCATGTTTGTAATCTCAGCACTTTGGGGGCTGAGGTGGGCAGATTGCCTAAGCTTAGGAGTTCAAGACCAGCCTGGGCAATACGGTAAAACCCTGTCTCTACTAAAATAAAAAAAAAAAAAAAAATTAGCTGGGCATGGCAGCCTGTAGTCCCAGTTACTCTCCAGAGGCTGAGGCAGGATAATTGCTTGAACCTGGGAGGTGGAGCATTCCAGCCTGGGTGACAGAGCGAGACTTTGTCTCAAAAAAGCAACACCAAAAAAATTCACGTTCATGCACATGCTCATCACAACACTATCCACAATAACAAAGACATGGACATGGACTCAACCTAAATTCCCATCAATAGTGGACTGGACAAGAAAATGTGGTACATATACCCCATGGGATACTATGTAAAAAGAAGGAGACCATTTCCTTTGCAGCAACATGGATGGAGCTGTAGGTTGTTATTCAAAGCAAACTAACACAGGAGCACAAAACCAAATACCACTGTTCTCATTTATAACTGGGTGCTCAACATTGAGTACACATGGACACAAAGAAAGGAATAACAGACACTGGGGCCTACTTGAGGGTTTAGGGTGGGAAAAAGGTGAAGATTAAAAACTACTTATTCAGTATAATGCTTATTAGCTGGGTGATGAAATAATCTGTACACCAAATTCCTGTGACATCCTGTTTACTCATACAACAAACCTGTACATGTACCCCTAAACCTAAAATAAAAGTTAAAAAAAGGAAAAAGACAACCTACAAAATAGAAGAAAGTGTTTGCAAATCATATATCCGATGTGTCTAAATTCCAGAATACAGACATCATATGTCTGATATGTGTTTGAATTCCAGAATACTACAACCCTACAACAAAAAGGCAAACAATCCAATTAAAAACAGGCAAGGTTGAATAGACATTTCTCCAAAGAAGATACATAAATGTCCAATAAGCCCATGAAAGATGCTCAACATCATTAGTTATCAGAAAAATGCAAATCAAAACTGAAATGTGAACCATTTTACACCTCCATGAATGCCAGTATTCATTGCAGCACTTCACAATAGCCCAAAGGCACAAGCAACCCAAGTGGCCATCGACAGATGAATGGATAAATCAAATGTGGCGTATATGTGGAATGAAATGTAATTAACCATAAAGAGCAATGAAGTTCTACAGACTACAACATAGATAAACTTTGATAACATTTTTCTAAGTGAAATAAGCCAGACACAGAAGGACAAATATTCTATGATTCCACGTATGAAATATCTAAAATGGTCAAATTCATACAGAGAGAAAGTAGATAAGAAGTGACCAGGGCCTGGGTATAGATATCATGGGGAGTTATTTCTCAGTGGGTAGAGTTTCTGCTTGGAGTGATAAATAAGTTTTGAAAGTAGATAGAAGTAATGATTGCACAGCATTGTGAATACAATAACGTCATTGAATTGTGTATCTAAAAATTGCTAAAATGGCAAACTTTATTTCATGTATATTTACCATAGTGAAAAGATAGCTTAAAAATGTGGAACTAAAGTTCAAGACAGCAGTAATGATGAAGGAGGAGGACAGAGTACACTGAAGAGAATGTTTTGCTTCTTATTCAGGGAGGATAGAGATATTAAACAAATTTTGGCATTGCCAGAAAATATTCATATGAGAATGTCTGTTCAAATTTTACAGTTAATTACTAAAAGAACAGAAATATATTTTCTAGTTTCAAAATGAGCAGAAGAGAAAGAACAGAAAACAACATTAAAACAAATCTGTGGCTGTAATCCTGGCGCTTTGGGAGGCCGAGGCAGGTGGATCAGGAGGTCAATAGACCGAGACCATCCTGGCCAACATGGTGAAACTCCATCTCTACTAAAAGTACAAAAATTAGCTGACTGTGGTAGCACATGCCTGTAGTCCCAGCTGCTCAGGAGGCTGAGGCAGGAGACTGGCTTGAACCCTCGAGATGGAAGTTGCAGTGAGCCAAGATCACACCACTGCGCTCCAGCTTGGCGACAGAGCGAGATTCCGTGTCAACCACAACAAAATCTGGAGATTACCAAAGACTAACGACAGGAAAAAGAGAGGGCTGGACACCTGAAAATTATTTTGCCTAGAAATGTCTTTACCAGTTAGCTTCTATTAGGCTCTCACAATGACAGGCATTGGCAAGCGATTGGAAGGTAGAAGGAAGGAAAAAGCTAAAATCCTGCTGCGTTAGTCTGTTTTTATGCTGCTGATAAAGACATACCTGAGACTGGGTAATTTATAAAGAAAAAGAGATTTAATGGACTCACAGTTCCCTATGGCTGGAAAGACCTCACGATCATGGCAGAAGAGCAAGGGACATTTTACATGGTAACAGGCAAGAAAGAATGAGAGCCGAGTGAAAGGGGCAACCCCTTATAAAATCATCAGATCTCGTGAGAGGTATTCATTATCAGGAGAACAGTATCGGGGAAACTGCCCCCATGATTCAATTATCTCCTACAGGGTCCCTCCCACAACACGTGGAAATTATTGGAGCTACAATTTAATATGAGATTTGAGCGGGGACACAGCCAAACCGTATCACTCACACCCTTTTAAAGTTTTCGGTGGTCGGGGTTGGGGGTGCTAATCCTGTGACTCCTTTAGCAGCAGTCACAAAAAGTGATGTAGAGCCGTGGGTTCCTGCAGCAAGTTTCCAGCAGCAGCGCAGGTTTTGTGGGTTTTAGCAAAGCAGCAGTAGCAGCAGTCCTGGCAGCGCAGTGTCCTGTCTCTATCTGTCCCAGCTGTCTGATCTCTCCATCTTCTGTGACATCTGCAGGTAGCTTTGGGCTCCAAGGTTCCCACGCTGTTAGGAAAATGGGCCAGAGATTTCTGCAAGGCAGCTTCAGCAGTGGTTCCAAATAGTAGTAGCAGCAGTGGGGCTCCAGCAGCTCCAGGTGGGCGGGGACCGTGGCTGTAGGTGACACTATATCCCTTCTGCTCCTCTAGCCTAGGATGGTGGTGGCTTCCTGCAGATACCAATCAAGGAAGTTTCCTTTTCTCTTCTGGCTACTCCAGGCCTTCTGACACTTTTGTAACTATACTCTGTATTAAATTTCCTCCAATTGAAATACCAACTGAAGTTTCTGTTACCTTAACTAAACACTGATGCGAGACGGAAGGGCAGTACTTCAGAAACCAAACTAGTTTTCTTTTTATCTTTGTTTCCACATTCACTCATATTTAATATAATTTAGTATTATTTATTTTTGATATCATATATGTGGAATACATTCTCTCATTGATTTCATACATGATATAAAATGCAAAAAAGTTGCATGATAAAAGATATCTTAAATCAAAATAAGAATATAAATCAAGAAAGAAATATAAATTTGTATTTCATAACTTGATATATTAAAGTGCACTAAGTCTTCTTGGGAATTAATGGATGGTGTATAAGTAATAACATGACCTAAATAAAGATAAGAATCACATGATAAGCCAGTACATTTTCTTTCTCCTGACAATTCTTTTATTGGCACATACAGAGAAAAAATTGTAATTATACTTTAGAAAATCTCTTCTTCTTCTAATATTGTTTACTGGATTCCAAGTTAAACATTGTAACATTTTCATGACTTGTCACAATGAATGCATTAATAGGTATGACATTTCCTGATTATGTTTGAACTATGATAACATATTTCTCCAATGAGTTGCAAGGAATCAAGATGTGATTCATTAAGCATGCTTATAAGTTGCTCACATAATTACAAAGAGAAACCATCCACGTGAAAGTAAAAACACAATTTCAGGCATAGGAGAAAAGCTTAACTTATAAGAATATTAGCCCCAGTGAAAGATGGAATGCACCAAGAGAGAAATATACTGGGTGGACACACCGTTATGGAGCAGGATGTGCTTCCCTAGTTTTGTGCATTTCCGTGCACTCTTGTGGCTAAGTTCCCCACACCCAGAAATAATAGATGATGGTATCAGAAAGGTCTTTAATCCAGGATTTTCCAAGTATGACTAAAAGATTTGTTGTGAATGGCTGAGACCCTAACCAGAATTGGAACTGTATATTTTACTACACATTAAATTAGGCACTAGTAAATATATATATACATACACACACACACAAACATAATTAGACATTTTGAAATGGAATTTCTGTTTTTCGCTTCTTCGTACATGAATCCTCCCCTTCTGGATCAGCACAGATTGCCTTAAGTGGTGTAGCATAGCAGAGTGTAGGCTCTGGATGCAAGTTGCCCAGCTTCATTGTTTGGTTTCATCACTAACTGTGTGGTCCTGCATGAGTTACTTAATCTCCCTGTACCTCGGTATCCTCATTTGTTCAATGTTGTGAGGATAAAATGAATAATACAGACAACTACTTAGCAAGATGTCTAAGCAGTTGCAGACTATTTCCAAGCAGCACATTACCACATTAGGATTGTTATAGCTGAAATGCAAAGAGAAGAAAAGAGTCAAAGTCAACCCCTCACCCTTTAAAATAGGCTCTTGAAGTCATTTCTGAGATTATATGATTAAAATATGGGCTTTCAGTAGCAAAGGACAAACACTTGAAAACAGTTTTCTAAATTCCAGATTTTTCCCTTTAAACATCAAGAACAAAAGTATAGAGAATTGAACATGACATTTTTACTATAAGCTATAAAATAGGAAGGATAGCTTCGGGACAATTTCCTGCCAAACGGATTAGATAAAAGCTTTCCTCAGCTAGAGGAAAGCATTGGAACAAGAAAGAAAGAAACACATTCAGGCTTCAGTGAGAAGCTCACTTCCATATCTTTGGTAATTTCAGGGAGAAGGAGCATGTTCTCTGTTCTCTTGCGGGAGGCAAAGCTTCATAATGCTCTACAAATGGGATGCCCAAAGGGTTTTATCCAAAGGTTTTGGATTTTTCAGGCAGAAAGGGGGCTTGAGATACTGTCTTCCACTATATCTCAGAGTTCTGAAAGAGCTGGTATAAGGAAAATCAAGAAATCGCTTCATGCCTTAATGGAGCATGTGGATTTGCAAAGAAGGCTGGTAAATCATAGGAGACCTAGGGTTGAGATGAGCAAATACAATGTGTAGATATCAAGGCTATGCTAGGGGCTTTGTGTACCAGCAAGGACGCTTGTAGGTGTGCAAAGGCAAGACGGGACCACTTTACATTAGATGTGGATACATAAAGAACCAAGGTGGCCACAAAAGACTCATGGGAACAGTAATACAGTCCATTCAAACCTGAGGAGAGCCCTTGTAAAATACATTCCTGCGCGGCCTCTGTTGTGATACTCTGCTAGCAATTTTTCACTCTCAAAAGCTTTTTCGTGGAGGAGTAAGGCAAGAGCCAAACATATGAGAAACGTGTGTGTGTATTGTTACTACAGAGTTTGGAAAAGGACTTGTCTGAGTTTTGTATCTCTATTAACAAAATAATTACCTCGAGATCTTCTCCAATCAGTTGTGACTGAGTTACCTAGAGCAGCCTGCATTACATTTTCAAAAGAAGGCTTAGAGAGTAAGTTGAATGCAGTAGGGAGAAATACAGAAAATTGCATATCTGCACATCTGAATCATAACGGATAATTTCAAACCTTCTATAAATAAAAGTTTTACAAACATTGCACAACACATACTTCTAAGCCCTCTACACTAAGACTTGTATATGTGAAGGACAGAAAAGGAAAGGGGTCCTCTTCTGGGGTGCTTCTCCTCTTTCATATGCATTGTCTCCACTTTGTAATTTCTCTTCTTGTTTCCACAGTTTTTTTTCCACAAGCTGTGTAAGGATGAGACATAACTTCACTGCAAAAACATGCTAAATTCCTAG
>NW_012115544.1:3563910-3568632 GCF_000951035.1 Colobus angolensis palliatus | reverse complement strand
GCAACCTTCAAACAATCTACAGAGCAAGGCTTGTGCTATTCATATTAAAATTTTAAAGTTTTGACTGAATTTTTAACATATCCTAAAGACTTCTGACTTTTGGTAGTAACTTCAAAGTTTGTTGCATTGTGAAAATGGTACACTTAAGATTAAATTTTCCCATTGACATATTGTCAACTAGTCAGTACATTCATTCATAGCAGTTTCATACATGGTAATATTATCAGTGTCAGGGTTTACTGAGGAGGACTGTGCCTTATTTCCCTGCAGTTCTTTAGCCAAATAGATTCTCATTTATTTGGAATGGTACAGCTAAACACTTACTTGAGGGGTAGAACATGCGGGCAAAATTCCATTCAAAGACTCATCCATAATAACATTCAATGACTGATGAGTCTCTGTAGAATGGAAGCATTATATGAGTTTGTAATTTTTTAAATGGCTATCTGGCCACTGTTTAATTTGGTATATTACTTTAAATTCAAGCCTTGCTATGTTTAAGATGACCACTTAAAATTTTATGTTTGGGGGATTCAATTAAATATTTATCAAGTTCACAGCATCATTAAGATCTGTAAGGATACAAAAATGAACAAAACATGCATGTTACATGTAACAAAACATGTGGATTACAGCCTACTTTGAACACAGTACTGCAGAAATAACTGAACCACAAGGCAATACATGCTGTATATAATGTACTAATTAAATCTTTTTACAAAACTTTCTAAAATTGTCAATCATCTTTTTCTTTTTTAATGTAAATTTTTTTCTGTATATTTAAGGTATACAACAGGGGTCTCCACTATCCGTGGCCTGTTAGTAACAGGGCCGCACAGCAGGAGGTGATCCACAAGTGAGCACTATTGCCTGAGCTCCGCCTCCTGTCAGATCAGCAGCAGCATTAGATTCTCACAGGAGACGAACCCTATTGTGAACTGCCCATGTGAGAAATCTAGATTGTGTGCTCCTTATGAGAAGTAAACTAATGCCTGGTGCTCTGAGGTGGAACAGTTTCATCCCAAAACTATACTCCTGCCCCCACCCCAAGTCCGCAGAAAAACTGTCTTCCAGGAAACTGGTCCCTGGTGCCAAAGAGATTGATGACTGCTGGTATACGACATGATTTTATAAGAGATATATATATGTGTGTGTGTGTGTATACACACATAACTTTACGTATGTAGTGACCATTATATATGTAAATATATATATGTAAATGTACATGTATATTTAAAATGGTCACTGTAATGGAACAAATTTACACATCTGTCATCTCACTTTCCTCTCACTGTGGTAGGAACAGTCATTGAGCAAAATTCCTGAATGGAATTCACCATTATTAACCATAGTCCTCATTGGACCTTTTGATTTTTTCCTGCTACATATTTGCTACTTTGCATCCTTTGACTGCATCTCCTCATTTTCTCTTTCCTCTGCCCTGGTAACACTGTTCTATTATCTAGCTCAATATGTTTGATTTTTTTTTTTTTTAGATTCCACATGTGAGATCGTGTAATATCTTTCTGTCTGTATCTGGCTTATTTTACTTAGCCTAATGTCTTCTAGATCTATTCATGTGGTAGATGACCAGTGTGTCAGTCTTTAAGGCTGAATATATGTGTGTGTGTGTTTGTGCGCACACGCACGCTATTCATTGTTCTACTTACAAGTGTTTACTTTTCTTCCCAGCTGCTATTATGGCCAAATATCCTTAATTTCAAGTCTTATCAATGTTACCTAACAGTTGCTACAAAAGATTCTATGGTATAAAAATTTCGGTCTCCTCAATCTTATTTTGCTATTCTAACATACGAGACCAGCTGCTTATTTCTGCTGTGGGGTGGTTTGGGAATTTTACTGTAATCCCCACCACAATTTCAAGTCTGGCAACTGGTGCTCCCTTTTTAAAGTGTGGAGCAGCTACTTTGTGTCAGCTCCTGGGAGAGCTCACACACTGGGGAAATGGCAGTAGCATACTTGCAAGAAGGGTTGTACTGGCTGAATTTTAAAACACTTCAATGGATTCAAGACTCCAGTACGTTTTATCGGTCGTGGAGCTCACAGCATAATTGGTTCAATCTCTCAGGAAGTAGATGTTCAGGATTAACCATGCGGTGTTTAGATATGAGTCACTGAATGACCTTCAATTTACTCTGCATCTTCAAAATCAGGCGGTGTGAAGAAAAAGGAGGCAGCACATTGTAGATTTATTTCCATCTCAGGTCAACTAAGTCACTTGCTAGTAAAACAGCATAACAATTTTGCATGCATATATATAGAATTTATATATGTATATTGATTTTGGTCACTGATCAGTACATTTTAGGTGGTGTAGCTGTGTGGGGATATGTATGAACTGATTTATCTCTTGGTGAATGTTTCTCATATGTAACGAAGTCTGAATGGCATTTAACATTTGCAGAATTTTCAGTTGTCTTACAGAATTATGCTTTTCCCTCTTTGCATGCTGATGTTTATTCATTTGCACTTTATTGCAAATATTTGATAATTCAAAATTTTTTTGAGTATGTGTGCTTGTGTGACTCAAACTGGTATTTCAGTAATGTTTTGGAAAAACCATTTTATCAAATATTAATTATCAGCATATTAGTTCCAACAGAACTGTGCCTTTTATTTTGATATTGAAATATTTTCACTGGGAACATAAAGAACTACTAAAAATGTGTTAATAGTTATATTGTAGTAGCAAAGGAATTCTGGACTGTGACCTTCTTTCTGTATTACTGACTTAGTGAATGGGAAGCAAATAATCAAGACATGTACTATTACGGGCTGTACATGGCTTCCTCTGAGAAAGGAGTTGGGCACATAGGCCTGAAAGTGCTAATGGATTATTTACTCACCACTTAGGACACATGCTGGGTAAATGAAGTAAACGGTGGGGTATCTTGTTCAATATATGAATAGATAGATAAGTGAATGAATAACAAAATAAAAAAATAGCCAGTACTATTATTGACCACCATGGTTAAGTTGTATTTTCTGTTACCCACCTGTGTTTACTCAGTTTTTTTTTTTTTTTTTTTTTGAGATGAAGTCTCGCTCTGTCGCCCAGGCTGGGATGCAGTGGCCGGATCTCAGCTCACTGCAAGCTCCGCCTCGCGGGTTCACGCCATTCTCCTGCCTCAGCCTCCCAAGTAGCTGGGACTACAGGCGCCTGCCACCCCGCCCGGCTAGTTTTTTGTATTTTTAGTAGAGCCGGGTTTCACCGTGTTAGCCAGGATGGTCTCGATCACCTGACCTCGTGATCCGCCCGTCTCAGCCTCCCAAAGTGCTGGGATTACAGGCTTGAGCCACCGCGCCCGGCCTTACTCAGTTTTTAAATAGCAGAATGGAAAAACACAACCAAGCAGATACATCTAAGTAACAATAGCAATGATGTCAAAAAGAGTGCCTGAATACTTAAGGTGGCAGTCCTGGACATGCAAACCCAAGCCTCCCCTTTGCTGTGGCCAGCAATCTGCACAGACTGCATCTAAAAGTTCACCTTTCAAAGTTCAGCATATTACTTTTTTTTTGATAAGCACCTATAGGTAAGAAACTTAAGCTCATTATCCTTCAATTTCCTCATCCATATAGAGTGCATAATAACTGTCCCTATCCCATAGGAATGGCTTGGATATTAAATGAAATATTATATGCAAAATATTTAAGACAGTTTTTGGCAAATTTGAAGTATCATCTATCATTATTATAATAATTATTCCTTCTATGGAATCTTGAATGTTTTGTCCATTTTCTTTTGTAGTCTTTAAAATTTGCCTTTCTATAACTGATGTTCTGTATTTATATCACTGATCACTGGGGTTATCTGCTGTTCGTGTTACTCTGACAGTCATGCTGACCTGAACCACACTGCTGTTCTCTTGTGTTCCAACTCTAATGTTGTTCTCCCTTTCACTGTGTGGTCCTTGTCATTCTTCCTCTCTGAAATTTCTAGTAGAGGGAAAGAAAGGGTGTGTTCCTATCTGTTATTAAGGTAAGTCTCGCTTTCTGTTTCTCAATATTAAAACAAAGCTTATAGTCCTTCCATTTCTCTTGTATTCACAGAGATTTTTCTAGGAACTGGTTGGGAAACAATAAATGTGGGTGCTTAGAATGCTGTACTCTAAAATACCTCTCACTCTGCTAGCAGTCATCCAGTGGCCCAGACCGGAGCTCAGCCTCTGTCTCCTACTTCTGGTTCTCTGCTGATCACTCAAACAACACCTTAAAGTTAACCGAATATCATCCCCAAATATCTTATTTGATATTTCTAATTTTGACGTTATAAACACCAAATAGTACTCAAAAAAATCTATTTATCATTTCTCTGAAGTTGTATTTGCTGCTTCTATTACATGTTTCTGAGAGGCCAAGTAGAGAGGTTGCAGGATAAATGCAAAGACAGACAAGCAGGTATAGCAGGGCTATGCAAATGAAGAAGACTCAGAGCCAAAGCAAATCCCTAGGATTCTATTTTGTTACAAATAGGTGGAACAGTGTAAAGGGAAACAACTTGAAGGTCTAAGGACATGTTTTACACGATGATTTCGTTCAACTGAACCCTGTTTCCTTGACCCTTGAAGTTAGAAATGGTTTAGAATGTCATACTGAAGCAGGACGATGCCCAGTTGCTTGTGTCTTCTTCTGCCAACCCACTCCTCTCGATGTCCAGCCGCTTGTGTCTCTGCCTGCCAGGGTCTCGGGGTTTTCTTT
>NW_012115544.1:3505886-3563336 GCF_000951035.1 Colobus angolensis palliatus | reverse complement strand
TTGCATTGGTCTCGGGGTTTTCATAGGCACAGGATGGGGGCATGGCAGGCCAGAGTGGTCTTGGGAAACACATTTCCATGCCAAAGCAGGAGTGCTTGTCCTCACCTAGGTCCGTGGGCACAGGCCTGGGGTGGAGCCTAGCCAGAGACCACATTCTTCCTTCTCAGCACTTCCCTGCTCCCCTCCTGTACCAATGCTAAAAAGATGTTATAATAATTTTCCTTTACACATATATTTTCTTTATCTACAGAAGACTTGTATTTTTGACTATTCATGAGTCATATTGAAGAGGTTGAGTGTAAATCTAGTTAGTGACCAAACAGGGGAAAATGTTGCTTACTTTTTAAAATAAAAATCTAATGGAGTGAATTAAGTGGGCAATTCATTACTCTTTCATGAGAGATTTCAGAAGAACATTGCCACCATTCAGCAGAATTGATTTGAGTATTGTTAAGGAATACGTGAAAGAATGAAATTCACAGATAGACGGAAATGATAAACAGTAAAAGCATGTCCCCAAAACTACAATATTTCTTGTTCTTAAAAGGGATATGAGAATATGAAATAAAGTGATGACTTTTAAAGCAGAAATGTACAACACTGTGTATGCCATTCTGTTGGTATAAATCATAAAAATCTCCACAATGTAAATGCATAGGATACTTTTATTGAATTACTGCAACAATAATAACGTGAGATGAAAGAAAGGCACCCATATATGTGCTAATTAAGAAATGGCAACACATTGTAACTACTGCACAAACCATAAAATATTCAGTTCGTGTTTGTTGAGAATCTAGAGAGGTTCTGTTTTAGCTTTATAGGTGCAATTTGGCTGGAAAAGAGGTGTGCGTGGAGCAGATTGTTAAATGCTCTTTTACCATTACTTGCTGTTTAACAAGGTGCTCCAGTGTGATGAAAGGGAAAGACAACCTGGACTTGAAACACTCCTCTAAATCACTTTTATGAGTTTCAAGAAGGGTATTGACCCCTCCTCTCCGAAAAAGTGTCTTTGCTTTGCAAATCACTTTGAGGAGTATAAAGTCTATTCTATAGGTATTGATCAAGGTGATGTGGCTAAATAGTTGAAAGGGTTGGCTATAAGTTTTGTAGTGCCTACTTTTTTATTTGCATGTTAAATTCAGAATGAAAGACTGTAATGAGACTCATAGCTCATTCCTTAATTGGTCTTAAAAGTATCCCACCAAATTGTTGTTTTTTCTACATCTACATGTGAGACTACATAACAGTATGTAACTAAAAATGTTATTTCCATTAGCAAGTGTTAGTTAATTGAAATGATCTGACAAACAAAGCTATATATTTTCTTGTTTTATTTTGAATGTCAAATTTGTTTTATTTATTTTTCAGAATGTCAATATTTTCAGTCTTTGAACCAGACTTATGTTTTCAAATTTTTGGACCTATAGACTTTACATTTTCTAAGTAGTGTGCCTCAATTACTTCTGCTTCTATAACTTTGTAGATAATAACATTCACTTCTTAATGTCTTCACATTCCATGCTGATCACACAGGCTCTCTTGCTATCAAGTTGGTAATGAGATATTGAAAATGAATCAGAGCACTATGCTGATAATTGCCATTTTGGGAACTCCACACCTCTTCACCCACTGGCCACTCCCTTTGTAGTCTCAGTCCTATAATGATCTTGGCAATTTTAGCTGAGTGCTAATGACTCTATGGATCAATTGCTTTAACTTGGTTTCCTCACTATAGCAGGGATCTTTGTCCTAGTAAAATTACTATGGGTCTAAGATTGCCTGGATAGTGTTGATGGTTTTGCATGAAGCTAGTGCTCTGGCTAAAAAAAGTTTCTGAAGGCATGCAAGAGGAAGCATTTTATATGAGAGAAGAGCGTATTTTGTGTCCTAATGATAGAGGCAGGAGACGGCCAAATGCTGCCCAAGTCATTGTGCACAGGCAGCTTGCCTAAACATGCCCATGGTGAAAAATTCTGTCCCTTAACACATGCTCAGTAAGGGAAATAAATCAATGTAGAGTGGCTTAGACTAAGGGCCCACATGTGCACTGGGAGAATGGGGTGGAGCCACCAGGAATTCAAACCTTATGCAGGGCAGGAGCTTGTTTGGCCTCTTCAGCTCCTGTGTGGTGGCCTGGTATTCAGGTTTTGTGAGGTGGAAAACCTGCACGCAGCACTCCTCTTTTTGTTGAGAGTTTTCCTTTTCACTTAATAAATTCCATCCCCCTCACCTTTCAATGTGTCCGTGTGCCTAATTCTTTCGGGTTGTGAGACAAGAATCTGGATTTTAGCTGAACTAAGGAGAGAAAAATCCTGCATCATGAATTATAAATTTGCTATTAGAATTTATCAAGCTGGAAAGGCATATAGATTCAGCTCTTCACTTGAAAGAATCCGGGCTTACTGAAGCTGCCTAGAAATGTATCTGGAGTCCAGAGTGTAAACATTTCTTTACTTTTCCTTTCAGATCACATTTAGTCACTATAGAGACTACTTTGAAGTAGTGCTAGAAGTATCCTTTTTTTTTGACTCCTTCTTTGTTCCTTCTTTATGTCTCCCTTCCAGAGGGGCCTGTTTCATCCTGCCCATTCTCTTTGTAATTAAACCAGCTTGTCTCATTTTTTGTTGTTGTTGTCTTCCCAGGAATGGGCACCAGCAATCTCATTTGGCTCTGAATGTTACATTCCTCAGAGTGGAGTTTCAATGACACTGTGGTGGCTTTGTAATGTGTCGGCTTTGCAAGGATGAACTAAATTTTCTGAGATGTCCTTTCCTGCATGTTTCTGGTTATGATAAGATCAAGATATATTCTTGTGAGAGATTTGGAGACTGGAGATGAAGCATTAACCACTCCGTAGGTCACATGTTACTGACAGGTTACTGACATGTCTCATATATTGGTGTGAGGCATTAGTGAGGCTGGCAATTGCTCTGTATTCTGCCAGATTCTTCTTTAGTTTCTCTGACTCCTGGGTGTATGTGCTTAGCTCCACGAAAGTGGGCGCTTGCTGCTGCAGGACACTTTTTTCACCAAGGTCAAACACGCAAACAGGACTAACAGGTCTCAGTTTGTCCTTGTGGGCTCCAGCTCATGCTTGTGATTTCCAGGTGGTTCTTTCTTCCTACCACATTAGGTCCATCTTTCCTTCCCAAATGCTTGCATAGTGGACTTCAAGGTTTAGAATTAAATGCAAAGACAATTGCTTAATCAGCTCCCCAGATTTCATAAGGTCAAATCTCCATATTAAGTTGCTTAGTATCTATCTGTATCTATATGCATATCTATACTGCTTCTCTAATGAAAGTCTGATACTGGTCTGGTAGCAGAAACAGTTCTAGAAGAACAGAATCTTAAGAATGATTAATCTGACTTTGTTCTGGGTTTTCCGAAATTAGTTCTTTGATCTGATGACATATGAAGGTCATTATATGTTTCCAGTGGTAGAGAGGGCTAGACTATGTCATGCAATGGAAAAGCAGTTACATAAATTATCACTTTTATATACTTGTAATCAAGTACTTACAGACAGCCAGGCTCTGGTGATCATGTGTTTGCTGTCATAAAAGCTTTTACTAAAAAAATGAGTATAATGGCATTGGTTGGTTGCTTATAACTATGCTGGAGACCTTGGGGGGAAAATACATGAAAGGTGCAGAAATTTACATTTCCAGCTCAAAGTCTGCACAAGGGACTGGAAAGCTTCTGTGATTTCGCTATGTTTTGTAGTTATAGAGCTGAGATTTGTGAAAATCAAAATCAAATTTTAATCTTGATCATGACTGAATTGCAATGCAAATGATTCCCCAACATCATAAGGTCTCTTGTTAAAGTTAAGGCATTGATTAGGGAAGGAGTGGGTTTGTGAAAACAGGGGTAGGGATATATGAACTGATTTGAGGATGCTGGAGTGCTTGATCCCCTACACTTCCCCAAGCCTTGTTTGTCAGTTGAAGCAGCCCTTCTATTCTTGCTTGAGGTGGTCAGCCTCTCCTTGTCTGAAGAATCTGTAAAGGCTTCCCCTGAGTGGGCTGACTTGCCAAGGTACTGCTGATCCTTCTCAGGATGTACCTCCACATCCTTTCCTTGCTTCTAGACCTAGAATCAAACTCAAGTTCCAGTAGACACCAAGGGGTATGGTAAAAGCATAACCTATGAAGAGGTATAATACAGACAGAAAGAACTGCATGATTTTTCCAATTTATAGTCACAAAACTCTGGAGAATATCTGTGGAAAAGGAACTTCAGGGACGAAATAATAAATTGGGTCAGGATGAATTTAATGATATGAGCCTACTTAGCAAAAATTCCAAATTCAATGTCTTAGCTTGAAAGCAATTAGAAACTGTTCTAAACACTTTGTTGGTGGCTTAACTGATACATAGATCTAAATGTAGCCTATACTAAGTAACATTAAAATATCAAAATCTTCTTCATACATAGAAGAACAAGGAATTCAAAGCCTTATGAAAATTGAAATGCTAGAATGGATTTATCATGTAGGATCTGCTTACCATCCTGGGATGGTCCAGAGGATACTCTCTTCCACATGGCTTTGATAAATATATTATTGGAGGGTTCTGTGATGGTTCTTCTCTATAGGCCAGATCTTACCATGGGACTGCTGCCATCAAACTGGGATTCCTAGAAGTAATGAGGATGATGAGGTTTCACGGTGGCAGGGGACAAATGGAAGCACTCAATTGACAAAAACAAAGTGGGCATGCTTATCATAATAGCAGAACCAAAGTCATAATCAGAAGAATATAGCTCAAAACTCTTTGGCATTGAATAATTAACTTTGGTGTTCCATGAACTAAAATAGAGTTAATTCTCATTATTCATTAATTATGTACTTGCAAATTCACCTACTTGCTAAAGTTTATTTAACATCAAAATTAACACTAGCACTACTTTTGAGGTCATTTGTGGACATACATGTGTGCAGAATGGCAAAAAAATTGATTCACAGACACATGTATTCCCAGTTGAGGTCAAAGAAGGCCTAGCTATGTCTTCCTGTCTCAGCTCTCATGCTGTAAACAAGTGTTCTTTTCATGTTCTGTGTAGTGGCACATTTTCTGTATTTTGGGCTTTTGGTTAATGATTGATTTTGCTGTTTAAAATGGCCCCCATCATAGTACTAAAATGCTGTGTAGTGTTCCTTATTGCAGGAAGGCTATGCTGTGCCTTACAAAAAAAATACATATGTTAGATAAGCTTTGCTCAGGAATGAGTTGTAATGCTTTTGGCCATTAGGTAGAGTATCTTTAAAGAGAAACACATATAAAATAAGGTTATACATTGATCAATTGACAAAAAATTATGACCAGAGGTTTGCAGGAACCTAACGCTATATTTCTCCTAAGAGGAATGGTCCAGTATTTGCTAATTCAGTATTCATGATGACTTTATAGAACATAACTACTGTGAATAACAAGAATCAACTGTAGGTGGTACTGAAGTCTTGATTTCATAAGCAGAAAAGCTTTAAGTCCAGTGAACTTGATTTATGAAAACAGAGCCACAGCTTCTTAATCATTTCCCGAACTTGAGCCACTTTACATACTCAGATCCCCTTGAATGAAAGGAAAGCTGGGTCCTCTTGAGGAAAGATCTTGCCACATCGCCAGAAATATATCATGCTAATCACTGCCCAGCATTGCTCCATGGGACCTGCATCCATTGACCAGGGTTTTTGCATATTTTAAGGGAATTACTGGACACTGGCTCTGAAATCGCATAAAGTCCTGGAAATTAAAGATGTCACTGTGGTCCACCAGTCAAATAAGGGACTTTTGGAGGTCAGGTGATCAATGGATTTTGGCTTAGGTTCTCATACAGTGGATCCAGTTGGTCCCCAAACATCCTCTGTCATCATTTATCCACTTCTGAAATGCATAATTGGAAAAGGCATACTCAAGGACTTGCTTCCTGACCTGTGAAGTGAGATAAGTCACTAGAACTGCCTCTTCATGAATTGGGTGTAAACAAAGTGAAGTACTACATTCCTGGAAGCACTACAGACATTAGTGGCATGAACAAGGACTTGAAAGATGTAGCGGTTATGATTCCCACCACGTCACCAGTTGACTGGCTTATCTGGCCTATGCAGAAGACAGATGGATCTCAGAAAATGACAGTGAATTAAGTAAACTTAATTGAATGGAAACTCCAATTGCAGTTGCTGTTTCATTTCTGGAGCAAGGCAACACATCCCCTGCTATCTGATATATAGTTACTGACCTGCATAAAGACTATTAAAAAAAATCAGTGTATTTTCATCTGGCAAGGCCAATAGTACACTTTGTCCTACTTCAGGGATATAGCAGCTCCCCAGCAAAAAGTTATGATCTCTGGCCCAGGAATCCTGATCACAGTTCTGTTTCACAAGAGAACATACTCATCCATTATATTGATTATATAATTCTGATTGGGTCAGATATAAAGGAAGGAGCACATCAGTTGGACACTTACATTCCAGATGATGAGAAATAAATCTCACAAAAAATTAGTATGCTAGCTTGGCAAAATTTCCAGTTATTCAGTGGTATGGGCCATACTGAGGTATCCCTTTCAATGTGAAGAACCAGCTACTGTATATGGCTCATTCAATCACTAAGAAAAATGAACAAAACCCTGATGGGTATCTTTGGAATTTGTGTGTGGTACACTGACACACTTACTGATGGTCAATAACTTTGAGTGAAGCTCAGAACAAAGGAATGCTTTGCAACAGGTCCAGCTGCTGAGCAAGCTGCTCTGCCACTTGGACCACATGACATAGCAAATCCATTGATGCTCAAAGTGTCAATGACAGATAGAGAAGTTATTGGAGCTTACATCAGGCCCCTAAATGTGACACATAACAAAACACTTAGGATCTTGGAGCAAAGCCAGGCTATTCTCTGCAGAAAGACTATGGTCTCCTTCTGAGAACAGCTTTTGATTTGCTACTGAATCTCAGTAGAAACTGAACATCTGCCCATGGCTTGCCTAGTTACCAGGTGACCTGGGCTGCCCTTCATGATGTGGGTGGAATCCTACACATCATACCATAAAGTCAGGTATGCACACTAGCACTCCATCGTCAGATGGAACTGGGCCCTGAGGGCACAAGAAAGTTGTGTGAAAAAGTTGCCTGGACACCTGTTGCGGGAAGTTAGAGACCCTGAATGGAGGTACTGGCTGGAGCTGTGGCAGAGGAACATAAATTGTGAAGATTTCATTTTAATATGGACATGTATCAGTTCCTAAATAATACTTTTATAATTGCTTACACCTGTCTTTACTTCAATCTCTGAACATAAATTGTGAAGATTTCATTTTAATATGGACATTTATCTGTTCCCCAAATTAATACTTTTATAATTTCTTATGCCTGTCTTTACTCTCTTTATCCTGTTATCTTTGTAAGCTGAGAGTGTATGTCACCTCAGGATCACTGTGATAATTGTGTTAACTGTACAAATTGATTGTAAAATGTGTGTTTGAACAATATGAAATCTGTGCACCTTGAAAAAGAATAGAATAACAGCGATTTTCAGGGAACAAGGGAAGACAACCATAAGATCTGACTGCCTGCGTGATTGGGTAAAATAGAGCCATATTTTTCTTCTTGCAGAGAGCCTATAAACAGACGTGCAAGTAGGGAAGATATTGCTAAATTCTTTTCCTAGCAAGGAATATTAATAATTAGTACCCTGGGGAAGGAATGCATTCCCTGGGGGGAGGTCTATAAACAGCCACTCTGAAAGTGTCTGTTTTATGAGGTTGAGATAAGGACTGAAATACACCCTGGTCTCCTGCAGTACCCTCAGGCTTATTAGGATTGGGAAACTCCACCCTGGTAAATTTGTGATCAGACTGGTTCTCTGCTCTCGAACCCTGTTTCCTTTTGTTTAAGATGTTTATCAAGACAATATGTGCACAGCTGAACACAGACCCTTATCAGTAGTTCTGATTTTGCCCTTGTCCTGTTTCCTCAAAAGCATGTGATCTTTGTTCTGCCTTTTGCCCTTCGAAGCATGTGATCTTTGTGACCTACTCCCTGTTCGTACACTCCCTCCCCTTTTGAAATCCTTAATAAAACTTGCTGGTTTTGCCACTCAGGTGGGCATCACGGTCCTACAAATATGTGACATCATCCCTGGAGGCCAAGCTGTAAAATTCCTCTCTTTGTACATTTTCTCTTTATTTCTCAGCTGGCCAACACTTATGGAAAATAGAAAGATCCTATGTTGAAATATTGGGGGTGGGTTCCCCTGATAGCCACCCATGGCTCCTACTTCAGAAGCAGTGTCTTTTTTTCTCAACCTGTTTTTGAGGATTGATGGGGAGATCCCTATGCTCAGTTTCCCGACGAAGGAAAATTCAGGAACTAGTCCAAGAGGGATGACTGCTGCACTACAGCCCTCCTCTGAGAAGGCCCTGAAGGAGAGTGAGGAAAGAAAGTTCTTCCAGTGGGCACAAATTCAGGGTTCATACCTGGCTGTCCATTTAGTTTGAAAGGAGAGATGACCAAAAGGATGGGTGTATAGCAACTCAGATTGCAGCTAATGCAGTCTGATGGATGCATTTGCTGGATGGTCAAATGGGCATAAGCTTTGGAGATATTTGTGTGTGGATGGTCACCAAAGAGTGACTTCACCATAGAAGGATTATAATAAGAAAGAGAATGATTCCTTTGGTGAATCAGTCTGCCTCAGGCCTCATGTAATCAGTTGATGAATAAAGTGGTCATGGTGGTAGGATGGAGGTTATATACATGTAGTTCCACTAACTGAGGTCAATATGACCATAGCCACTAATGAGTGCCCAATAAGTCATCCAATGAAATCACACTGATATGTCACCATTCTCCAAGGGTATCAGCAAGCTACATGGGGGAAGGTTGATGGCAATGGGCTGCTTTGATTATGGAAGGCGTTCATTTTTACTGGAATAGACACACTGGATATGAATTTGCTTTAGATTTCCTTAGTGTTTCTGTCAAAACTACCATGTATGAATTTACAGAGTACCTTGCCACTATTTTCCTTTTTATTTTCTGTTTTTTTGTACACTAGCTTTCAAATAGCTTCTGCCTCTGACGGAGCAATCAGCCTCCCAATAATAGCTTACTACCAAAACCTTCTTTGTTTTTGAAAGCTTCTTTAGTGATGAACCTTCCCATATCTTGTCATATATAAAGTCAGTTCCTTTGGAGTGACCTTCATAGCATTCTGTTCTTATGCCTCACCTCTTCTCTGTACAAAGCTCTGAGTCACTACTCTAGAGTGGGGAGTTGGGACAGTGGGTCATTTTTCCTGGAGGAATCCCTTACATCAGCAGTCCCCAACCTGTTTGGCACCAGGGTTGGGTTTTGTGGAAAATAATTTTTCCACCAATAGCATGGGGAGGTTTTCAGATGAAACTGTTCCACCTCACAGAATAATGCATTAGTTAGATTCTTATAAGGAGCGTGCAACCTAGATCCCTCTCATGTGCAGTTGTCAATAGGATTTAAGCTCCTATGAGAATCTAATGCTACTGCGGATCTGACAGGAGGTGGGGCTCAGAAAGTAATGCTCCCTCACCCACTACTCACCTCCTGCTGTACAGCCTGGTTCCTAACAGGCTATAGACTGGTGCTGGTCCCTGGGAACCCCTGCCTTACGTTTTGAGCAGTGTGCCACTTAGGGTTGGTCATTCCTTGTCTTTTTGGCTTGCCTCTCCTGGTCTGCAGCCTCTATCCAATAAGTGAGCTGGGGTGAAGGTGATTGGAACCTCAGTATTCTCAGCTTGCTGTTCCTGGGCTAGAGCCTATGTCCTGAGAGTGGGAGCTGCTTAGAGATCCTGGACCCTTTGTTTGCACTCATCTGGAATTTACCTTGGCCAATGCAGAGCTATGGAAGATGATAAATGCTGCTGGCTTGTCCGTCCTTGGGAGAGATAGCACAACCCTCGAGCTGAGGGGTGGGGGATCTCTGTGTTTTTGGCCACATTCACCTAAAGTGGCTCTCTTATCACATCAGGTATGGAGGGGACAGCAATGGGCAGGTCGTGGCTCAAATGCCAGACACTCTTGCTGTTCTTGCCACAGTTTAACAGATTTTCTTGAATAAATATTTCTTCATTTTTAATGTATGTACTTTGGACAATGTCTCAAGACTTAATTTTTTTAAAAGTAATTTTTACCAAATATGGCTGTTTGACTGGGGAGTTGATCCACAAACCTCACACTGCCTTTCTGGACATGCATTTCCAGGTGAGCTTGCCTTTTGATTTTCCTCAAGATATTGTATATTTCGTAGGCAGAGGCCTGACTTTGTTATTACCTTTATTTGGAGGTTAAGTATGGTTTAATGAAATGTGGATGTATGCCAAATTGAAAAGAGGCTGATTGTGGTCACTTTGCCTTGAGTCACTTTGACTCGACTGAACTACATTTCCCAGAATTCTCTTCTGGTATGTTACTGGTTAGGATGGCCACATGAGAGATTCTTCTGTGATGATTTGGAGGGCAGAAGTACAGCAACAGCCGTTTTTATTCTCACACACTATTGCTTATTTGCTGGTTCACTTTATTGTTGTGAGGCAGCAGTCAGGCCTGCAACTGTTCCACATTTCTTTGGAAGCATTCAGGTTTTTTGACTTCTGGGTAGGTGTGTGTGTTGAATAAATGTCCCAGCCTTTTTTAGACACCCATTCTACCAAGTTCAGAGGCTTGTATTTCTGGGTGCCAGTGTTTTCTTTCTGTGTCTTACTTCACATCCATTTTCCCATCCTGATTGTCTGATCTATGGAATTTGAGCTCCTCATCAGACTGTTACAGCAAAGGGGTCCTGATCCAGACCCCCAAAGAAGGTTCTCGGATCTCGTGCAAGAAAGAATTCAGGGCGATTTCATAGTGCAAAGTGAAAGCAAGTTTATTGAGAAAGTAAAGGAATAAAAGAATGGTTACTCCATAGGCAGAGTAGTGGTATGGGCTGCTGGATTGGTATAATTATAGTTATTTCTTGGTTATATGCTAGACGAGGGATGAATTATTGATGAGTTTTCCCAGGAAAAGGGTAAAATCTTTATCCTTATACCCTGGAACTAAGGGTCTCTCCATGTTTTAGACTATATAGGATAACTTCTTGACATCGCCATGGCATTTGTAAACTGTCATGGCACTGGTGGGAGTGCCTTTTGGCATGCAAATGCATTATAATTAGAGTATAATGAGCAGTGAGGATGACCAGAGGTCACTTTCATCACCATTTTGGTTTGGTGGGTTTCGGCCAGCTTCTTTACTACAAACTGTTTTATCAGCAAGGTCTTTATGACCTGTATCTTGTGCCAACCTCCTATTTCATCCTGTAACTAAGAATACCTAACCTCCCGGGAATGCCGCGCAGTAGGTCTCAGCCTTATTTTACCAAGCTCCTATTCAAGATGGAGTAGCTCTGGTTCCAACATCTCTGACAAGACATAAAGGTGACCATTTACAGACACCACTAAGCCCACTTCCGTAATTCTGAGAAGTCAACTATCTGTTAAAAATTACTATATATGTATATATCTCTTAGTGCTTCCGCTTCTATCACTGAACCTCAATGATACAAACATCAACAAATCTTTTTTGTTTGTTTGTTTCCATTGAAGAACTTTCTAAACATAACTCCGAAGCATAATTATACAAAAACAACAAACAAAAACACTTTTGAGGTGAGGCTGGAGAAGGACAAAGAGGTTGGGGTATATAGAGAATAATTCTTCTGTATCTTTATTGTAGAGGGACCCTGAAGAAACTTGAGTCAGCAAATTAGAAAAACAAGATTCCTCTTCTGTGTCACACTCTCCTTTTCAAAGCCATGATCCCTGGGGAGACTAAGACACTCTTTCACTGGGACACAGGAGAGCATCAGGGAGCTAAGATGGTGTCTCTGGACCTCCATAGAAACCCGTAATGAGTAAGACTCTCAGCTTCATCACTTTCAACTTTGAGACCTTGGGAAGGCTACTTAACCACTCAGTTTCCTTCTAACTTAGGACACTATTCTGAGATGATAACGTTTGTGCTAGCTATTATCATTATTATTCCCCCACCTTGCCTCAGGAGTTCAGTTCCCTCCATATTGGGAAGTTTGTGATGAGCTGAGGAAATGTTGCAGGCAGCCCTGCTCAGCTGACTCACACTGGCTGTTCTGGTCCCCACTGTGAGGGTTGCTGGCCTTCCATGTATCAGTGTTCCTCTTACAGATTTCTGTAGTCTCCAGATCTTGTACCGGTTTTCTGGGTCTTCTGAAGTTGGTTCCAAACCAAACTGTTTGCTATGAGCCATCATAATGCTTACTCTAAGAGGAAACAGGGTTTCCCTCAGTTGTAACATTTCCCGTTGTCCCTCTGAGGAGATTGGGCCTTTGTGTCCCTCGAGAACCCTGCTTTTATAGGGTTATTGCTCCCTCTGCTGGAAAGATGTATAATACAAGCAAGAGCCGGGGGCTGAGATCTCACGCTGGCACCGGTCTAAGATCTGCACCCCCATTGCTTGGTTTCCCTTCCACAAACACTCTCTCAGTTCTGTCTTACAGCAGAGAAAAATAATGCGTACAGGAAGTGACTTCTCTATCATTCAGCTGGCCTGCCAGCATTGGACCCAGCTAGTCTGGCTCTGGAAAGTGTACATTTTATCACTGTTGTATAAGCATAGCTGATTTGGGCTCTATTAGGATTGGAGTAGAAATCTTTCCTACCCAGCAGTAAACATATGTATTCTATGTGTGGCCTTCTCAAAGGAACTTAAACTCACACATTCAGAGAAAAATAATCTACTTCACAGAATTTTGAAGAGTCGAGAAAATATTTTAATGTAAGCAATCTAGTTTAGTGTCTGAAATGTAGTAAGTTCTAAATAAATGCTATTTACTTTACCTTCCTCTAGATCCTTGTAGTGCCCTCTCACTTCTATCTAGTTGTGGGAATATTTCCTATAGCCCTAGAGCATATTTCTGAAGAACTAAAAATGTTTTCACCCTCTTTTATCATGGGACCCTATCATCATACTTTGAGTTCCCATTTCCAGTTCAGAAGTGCCTGCCTCAGTTTCTCCCCATCACAAGACCAAAAGGCCCTTAATGCAAGTAAAATCCTTGAGGACTTGCTTTGATATTTCATTGTTAACAAGGCAGGGACAAGATCTGTCTGCTCCTCATTCCTAACTTCCTAGGTACTAGATTTAGCAGTGTTAGCACTAGCTCATATTTGCAAATCTCTTTGCAAGTCCAGATTTGCTCCAGTACAAAGGAGGTGATTCAGAATGCCTTTCCTTTAGATTAGTATGTAATGAAATGTCATGTGGATTAGTCAATAGAAAATATGAATCAGCATATTTGCTATCAGATCAAAACGACTTGCAACATATATTCATCATTGAAGGGTTTGGCCTTTATTTCCAGTGCTGGGAAAATGCCTGGATATTTAAATATTCTATGTCTTTCCCAGTTTAAACTTCCTGTGCAAATTAAAAAGATTGGACTCAATGGCCTCTCAGATTTATTTATCTTAAATTCAGGTGCTTTCATATTTCATATCTTATCCATATTTACCAAAGAATAATCTTGGCACCTTGCTGGGTATCTCATTAAGATTCAAAAATAGATACCACGGTTCTTATTAATTCTAGCTTGAAAACTATAATTAATAATATACAAATTGAATTTATGGTATTTTAGTGACATTTTACCATACTTTTATTGCAAGGAAATGTGTTTTTTTAACTCTTGGCTTATCAATGTTTCCTCTTTTTTTTTGAGACGGAGTCTTGCTCTGTCACCCAGGCTGGAGTACAGTGGCGCTATCTCGGGTCACCACAACCTCCGCCTCCTGGGTTCAAGCGATTTTTCTGCCTCAGCCTCCTGAATAGCTGGGACTACAGGCACCCCCCACCACGCCCAACTAATTTTTTGTATTTTTAGTAGAGACGGGGTTTCATCGTGTTAGCCAGGATGGTCTTTGTCTCCTGACCTCGTGATCCACCCGCCTCAACCTCCTAAAGTGCTGGGATCACCGGCATGAGCCACCACGACCGGCCCAATGTTTACTTCTAAAAACAGCTCAGATGTAAAAGAACTTTTATACATAGCTCTTGATAGGAAGGTTTAATGATCAAAATTTGAAATGTGATGGAAAACATTTCATAACTATTGATTTCACAGATGAACTTTAAATTGTAACATATGCTTTTTTAATTAAAAATATCACCATTCTCTGTATAATTCTGAACATTTCTGAATAACGTTAAGTCGACTAGTTATAATACACTTTAACAAGAATGTTTTAAATTTGTCCGTCCCTCTGTGGGAGGAAAGTTGCCCTAGTTGAAGTTAGGAATCTGTGACTCTAATCCAGGTCTCCTTTATAAAAAGAAAATATACTTTAAAGAACTTGGGGATAATCTTATTAAAAGGAATTAGAAGATGTACTAGAGGAATTATGATTTGTCTGGAGATTCAAATGGCTCACAATGGTTATTACCTTGTAAAATAGACTGATTACAGCTTCCTGCTTACCAGGATTAAATACTATAATTTATAAAATGCTCCTCAGGTATTTTAAATCCTGTTCGTGTTTTTTTCTTTTCTTTTTTTTCTCGTTGGCATTTTATGTTGTAATTAGTGTGCAGAGAAAGTCTGCATATGTCTATTGTATGAGCCCCTACACCTGTTTTACCGTCTGTCTCTTTCAACAGATTACTTTAAGGGCAATACAAAATACTTTGATTTTTTCAATTCAAATCAGTCATGTTGGTAATATGGCATTGCTCTGCTAGCTAATAAATTATTCTTCATCTCAAAACATGTAGCCTGAAAGACAGGAAAGGTCCAAGAGCATGCGTGAAAAGGAGTGCACCCTTGTAGCAGCAAGATTTGTATTGCATTCTGCTCACATGGATTCCAATCTGTCGTATTTTATTTGACTGGTATACTTTTACAAAATAAATGAAATCAAGAAATTTAAATTTATCTATTTCAAGGAAGCCCAGTAAACTTTACTTATATTGAAAAGGTAGGCCGGACGCGGTGGCTTACATCTGTAATCCCAGCACTTTGGGAGGCTGAGGTGAGTGAATCATGCGATCAGAAGTTTGAGACCAGCCTGATCAACATGGTGAAACCCTGTCTCTACTAAAAATATAAAAATTAGCTGGGCATGGTGGCAAGTGCCTGTAATCCCAGCTACTCAGGAGGCTGAGGCAGGAGAATCGCTCGAACTTGGGAGGTGGAGGTTGCAACAGTGAGCCAAGATTGTGCCACTGCGCTCCTGCCTGGGCAACAGAGCGAGACTCTGTCTCAAAAAAAAAAAAAAAAAAATAGGTAAAAATCTAAATAAGGACCTCCACCCCTCAGTATTTGTTTTAGACTATAAGAACACTGTACCCTTCAAAGACTATTTATTTTCCTCCCAGGACATGGGGCCTAATGTTCTATGGCACATTTATCATACGACAGCATGATTTATATGTCTACATATTAGAATTCTCTTGCTTCAAAGATGAAACAGCACCTGAATATAAAGTTATATATTTGGGGTGGGAGCTGATATAGATATAAATAGCAAAACTCTTAATATTAATTATTATGTAACTTAAACCTAGATAGCAAGAAATAGACTAGAGTAGCAAAACAAAAAAATGTTTAAGTCATTTTGCTTATCTGAATTTCTTATTCCAGCTACAATACTCTTTATAAATCAATATTTTCTAATCTCACTCTTGATGCAATGCTAGAACTAACCATGATGAATAATAATTTTTTTCCTCAGGTACAGAGGAATGAAGAAGGAATAAACAGACTTTCTAGATAATTGCATCAGCCTTCCCCACTATTCCAATGTCATGCTAACATTTCAAGTAATGTCCCTTTTGTCTTGCTGAGAAAAAATCATTTCATGACTTATTACACTGGATTAAAGGCTATGCCCACTCTGGAGTTGGAACATGACTGAAGGGCAAGCAAGCATAAAGGATATCAGAAACAGTTGGTGTACTTAAATTTTTCTGAATTTCTCAAGTAAACTTTTTAGAATGTGGTCAGAAGATAAAATGGTTACATAAGTTACTTAAACTGTAGATGATGGCACCTTTATCCCTATATTATAGAATTAAGGTAAGAATTAGTTCTGCAGAAAGCTTTCTCTTTTAGAGATTTCTGTTTTATCAGAGTACCATTTGCAAAAGTGAATTTCATAATATGTGACTTTTTTCAATATCATTAATGGTCATTGAGCTTGAGAGCCTGAGTTTTTGCTGAAATTGTTCCAATGCACAGAAAATGCCATAAAATTAAGCCTACAGTGGAGTTTTTTTGGGATGTTGCCTACACTTGTAGAAAATCAAAGTTTAATCTAGTTGTTGTATGCCCTGCATATCTGAAATACAAGAGGGGCTTCAGTCAGTCTGGAAGTGATGATATTTGATTTCTCATTTCTTACTGTGGCCTCTCTCCAGATAAGTAAGTTAGCTATTTCATCTACTTGTTCCTCAATTAATGGCCGTCTTGATTAAATAACAAGATGATAAAGTTTCTCCTTAATGTGAACTTTAAATTACACAGAGCAAAAAAAAATATATATTAATCTTTAGTACCTCCCAGGGAGACTTGAATTCTTCACTGTACACTCCAATAAATGGAATATTTAAATATCAAAAGTTTCCAGCAGAAAGTTCCAGCTAGCTGTACTATACTGTTCTAAAAACAAGGTCTATCAATGTTTTTTAACTGAGGAATTTTATGATATTTTGTGAAGAGAAAGAGAAAACCTGCTTAGCCAGCCAATTACCTGCTTACTTAAGATTTATCCTAAGTAATTATTTATCCTAGAGGTTGCATTGTCTAAGGCAGATTATTTATCCTATTGTCTTCTACTGACATTCATTTCTATTCATCATTTATAAACTTTATTGAAACATAATTTCAAAATAGAAAGATACACCATCATCACCAACATAATTATGTTGATGATATAAATCTTATTGTTTCCTCAGACTTAATCTGTCCTCAAAATATGCTTTTCAAAACACTTAAAAACTTGATTCTCTTACAAGTTGAGAGAGGATGAGTCAACAATTTATCTAACTAGTTAATGAGAAAAACAATAGGATTGTGAAACTGATTCATAAATTTATAGATAAGACAGAAGTATTTATGGTCACTGAAAGACATAATGTTGATATAGGATTGTTAAATTAAATAAAAACTGACTAGTACCCTTCAAGGATTGGTGGATGTAGCTTTTGACTGACAGAATAAAACTCAGATTCACAAAAGGCCAGAGACTTTTTTTGGGATAATTATATCAGCAGAAACACTATCAGCCACCAGCTTGCACTGTAAGTGAGAAAGGGGGTCACTGAACTCCCAAAAACAGGCTTAGAAAATGATTCAACTGCAAACATGTACTAGCTTTCTTGAAAAAGTGGAGATAAATATTTGTTGCTTAGTGTCATGAAGTTTGGGGGGTAATTTAAATAGTAGATAATTAAGGCACAATGAAAGGTTAAATGTTATATTTGAAATAGGTGTTTTACACACAATTTAGAAATGGAGATAAGGAAAGTATGCAGATATCGATATCACAAGTAAAGTAAGACAAATGTCACAAGAGAAATTCATAGAAAGTCTATGTCAACTCAATGAAAGAATGAACAAAGAGCATTCCTGGCCGTATTGACTAGAACCAGGCAAATGAGATGTTATGCAAGAAGAAGTAATTGAAAACACAGGAATTGAATTTGAAACCTAACAGTTAGAAGTTGTGTGACCCACAGCTGGTGTTGACTGCCTTTACTTGTTTCTCTGAATGAGAATATCGCATGAGGATTAAATGGGCCAAAGGTCCATCCTATTTTATCCAGTGTGGTCTATCTTCATGCCATTTTCCCAGCAAATATATTAAAAGCGCCCTCTTTTACTCTGAATGAAGTCTTGCTTTGGATGACGAATTATGTGGTTACCTGAGGATTGGCTGAAATAACGCATAGGCAATTTTAAAAAGTGATACTAAATAGAAAAAAAAAAAACCACCAAAATTTTACACTTTGCAAGAAACATAATTTTAATAAATATTGTCACAAAGTTATCCTTTGCACTTACATACAAGTATGTACAGAGGCTTCATGTACTTACATATGTGAATATATAAGTGAGCATATTTATACTATATACCCCAAAACATATAAAAATAGAAAGTATGTTTGCATAACAGTTTAGAAAGATTAATCTGATGGTGATGAGTCATATAATTCAGAGTAAGGAAAAAGACATTGCCTCAAGTTTGGTATTAGATTTTTCCATTTCATGTGCAAGACTGATAAATTTCTGTCTAATGGGATGTAATATATGAAATCAGATATATCATAACGTATTTATGGTTATATCTTACCCACAATAAATTATTTAAAAAGGAAGCAAAATCAATGAAACAACAAAGAGCTCAACTTTAAACACAATCAACTGGGGTAACCGGAGGAGCAATGGGAATAGCAACTGAAGGATAATTGGTCACAACTGTTTTCATCAAATATATTTTTGGTGCAGAGAGAAACTATTTTCATTATTCCCAGAGTGAATAAGAATGCAGAGACATGTATACTTTGGTTGGGATTTGGAAAATATAGTCAAATTTTAACAACTTTATACAACAGTTCTTAAAATATATTAGTGTCAAACTCATCCTTTAGTGATGATGAGGAGTGGTAGTGAGCTGGCTTCTCATAGCTGATTGCAGGGAATAGTGTGTGCAATGTCATTGCATGTTGAGAACAAGCCCCCCAAAATCTGGCCATAAACTGGCCCCAAAACTGACCATAAACAAAATCTCTGCAGCACTGTGACATGTTCATGATGGCCATAATGCCCACCCTGGAAGGTTGTGGGTTTACTGGAATGAGGGCAAGGAACACCTGGCCAGTCCAGGATGGAAAACTGCTTAAAGGCATTCTTAAGCCACAAATAATAGTATAAGCGATCTGCGCCTTAAGGACATGCTCCTGCTGCAGTTATCTAGCCCAACCTATCCTTTATTTTGGCCCATCCCTTCATTTCCCATAAGGGATACTTTTAGTTACTATATATATAAACAATGCTAATGACTGGCTTGGTGTTAATAAATACCAAGTGGGTAAATCTCTGTTCGGGGCTCTCAGCTCAAAAGGCTGTGAGATCCCTGATTTCCCACTTCACACCTGTATATTTCTGTGTGTGTGTCTTTAATTCCTCTAGCACCACTGGGTTAGGGTCTCCCCAACTGAGCTGGTCTCGGCAATTGCAGATATCACTTCAAGATGATTCATTGGAAATCTGTCTTGAGAATTAAAACATTAACCAGAGCTTTTAATAAAATTTTTAAGCTAAAGATAAATTCATTGGCTTGAGGCACTTTTTCGAAACATGGATTTAACACTCTGGCAAGGGCCTGAGGATGAGGCAACCTTGCTGTTAAGGTAGCTTCTTAGAAGCCTAAATAAATTGATAACCCAAAATGAGGGCAGTGAAAATACCTGTGTTGACCTGGCAGATGGTAAAGAAAGTAAAAAAAAAAAAACAAAAACTTAGATGTGTACATCCTGAAATGTATGTATTAGGTGAGGCCATAAAACTTATGAGAGAATTATGTCCAGGGAGGGCCCAGAGGACAATCTAATCACCAAGGACACCAGGAAAGCACTGGACAGAAGGCCAGCAGCATTGCTGAGAAATCCAGTGGTGGCTGTGCTCTGCAGACAGAGCCACTCACCTCCAGGGTCATATTACATTTTTATTGTTCTAACAATAATAGAATTGTTAATATTCTAACAATTACAACTTACCAATTCATAACTTAAATGCAATTCTTATACTCTGTGATTTTCTCAAAATTGAGGTTTAAGCCTGAATTGTACTAAATTAATAGTATCAACTTATGTTCTGATTAAAGAAAGCAATTGTTTTCCTCTTTGTGCTAATGTATTACTTGTCTTTGAGAAAATGGTGTTCTGAATAAAGTATAATGTTCTGGGTGGTCAGAAAGGTTAGTAGAATGAGCACAGGTTCTCAAATCAGAAAGAATTGAAATTTTGGCTATAAAAAGTCTTTGAATATTAAATTGTTTATATTTAATGTAATAAGCTCTTACACTTATTGAGTGTATATTATGTGCAGATAACTTTCCTGAGCACTTTATTTGGAATTATTTAATCCTCATAACAACCCCATGAAGATCATACTATTATCATCCAAAGTTTACCGAGGAAGATCCTGAGGCGAAGCTGGGTTGGTGACTTGTAACATGACCATGTTAGCTGTGGACAGGTCAATCCAGGACATCTGACTTCAAAATTTGCAATCTTAGCCATATGATAATTTGCGTCTTTATTTTCATTCATGATTCTAAGAAGTGTTCATCGAGCTCTTACTCTGTTACAGACCCCACAGAACCAGCAAGTAACGAAATAAAAAAAAAAATCTCTGCTCTCTTGGAGCTGACATTATAGTGGGAAATGGAAATAATTAGGTGATTGTTGTCAGATTAAAATATTCAATCCAGTGTGCCTACAACTGTAGAGACTAAAACGAATAGCTTGCTTCCTTGAAATATTAGGGAAAAGATGATTAATGTTTGCCAAAGAATTGAAAGGCCCAAATTGAGAATAAATGGAGGCCTTAAACTTACCATTTTGCCTTCTAGCAAAATCATACATCTTTGATTTAATAATTAGAAGGGAAACAAGCTACTGCTCCTTTGTGTATAATTACAAGCTTGTTGCAGGCAAATAATTCTGTATATGAATAACTTTTTCACATTTTTGGTGAATCATTATCTCTTCAGTTTCTGACATTATAACAGCGATCATGTTTGTATACTTTTTATCAAGTTTGCCTTGATATGAAGGGATTTTACAAACTTATTGATCACTATGCCATGTATAGTGGTACTGGGGATATGATAAAAATTAAAAAAAAACTGTTTTGGTCCTCAATAGATTTACAATCCAAAGCAGAGTGAGAGGAAGAGAAACCTACAAGACCATGTTTCATTGGATAGCTTTGGAGTAATATCTGCAATTTTAGTAAAACGTTAAGAGGAAGAAGAAAATGTTGTTGGCTAGACTTAGAAGATTTTAAAACAGAGACTGGCTTCCATTCACTGATCAGACATTCACTGATTTTTAATTCTTACCACCAGAGAAAAAGTCATTATGATGAGAGTCCTCAGGAAAGACAATACAGTCAGCCGAGAAATACAATTTCCTTTATCAACTGTTGTTTCCTTTATACGTACCATTGAAATACATACTTAACCACCAGCAAAACTCATATTAAGCACAATTAAAAAAATCACTACATGCAAAAGAGTGAGCACCAGGCAAAGTGGTAATTTATTAATTTCCAGGATTTTTGTTGTTGTCATATGTAATTTACCCCTGTAAGTTTACAGTAAATGATTAATGTAGCTAAATTTATGGATTGTAATTAATTGCTAGGTTTGTACCACAGATGAAATAATATATATGTTGTGTAATTTAATAATGATTTGTCTACAGAATTCAACCAACTTCTCATTACAGGACATGATGAACCTCCCTTTAGACTATCCTTTAAGATACTATGTATGATATAATAGGTTTAACAAATAATGAAGGACTTTTCGTCCTTGCTTGACTCAAGTAGGGATGGAGGGTCTCCAAGAAATATAAATGTAGTCTGCTGTAATGGATATTAGCTAGATTTGTACTTCAGAAAAGGAATATTGATTTTCATTATCAAATGATTATTTGATATTTCCATTCTCCGTTCTAAGCACATATTAGTTGATGTACAGGTGCTGCTGGATAACTGTTTGGAAACAGACCACAAAATTACTTCAAAAGATAAAATTCTCAAATAACAGAGTTGTCATGGTTGTAAAAAAAGGTATGATAAATATATAAAGGCTGGCAAAATGGGGAAGGATTAAAACTGTAACTTTAGTTAACCTTCAATAAAACATAGTTAAAGTAGAATGAAGCAGATGTTTATTCTAGTAGATTCTATTGCAATGTTACATTTTAACTTAATATTTATATTTTGTGATTTTAGTATAGCAAAATGTTTGGTTAATATTGTGGGTATTGATACTGTGTTAAAATTTTTGACAATCTATTTAATTTTTCAGTATGAAGAAGTATTACTGCTATGATGAAATATTTACTTTTGTGGTGGAAATAAATAAGAAAATAGAATTGACTAAAAGCAAAACAAGCCAATAAAAAAAGAAAAAAAGTCTGTTGTTTATCAACATAGCGTTAGGAAGTTTACGTTCTTAAAGTAAACTTTCATTCCCTATTCCAAAGTGCCTTGTATATTCTACTCTCTTTGCTTTCACATGAATTTATTCTGTGCTATAATGTAACTAGTATACTATTCTTATGTTCCATACAAATGTTACATTGAGCCATAAATTTTTCTATTCTAGGAAAGAGAATTTTCTCATTTTTTCCACCATTACCACCAACCACAGTGACCACCATTACTCTCTTCACGTTAAGATGAGAGGAGACTAAAGCACAAAATATTAAAAAGTATCATTTGTCTAAAGTTAATGGCATAGTTTCAGACATCTCATGTGTCCAAGCATATGAATTAACAGTTCCTATGTCATTGTCCTAAGATTTGTAGGTTAAACCTTGGATATTCCCATCTGAGCATTTATACCAAACAGAAAATACCTGTGTGAGTTCCTGAGAACCAGTGCTCATTCCAGAAGGGTCAGATTTCTTTCCAGGAAGAAATGTCTGAAATTCAGTAAATTAAAATCCTCACTGAGTCTGCATACTCTTTACTTCTCCCTGGAAAAACTGGCCATGAAAATTTAATGTTCTGTTATGATAAGATCAAGCTCTATCAGATCAGTCACACGTATCAAGTACATTTCGACAGACTTGATTCATACTAATTGTTTTCAAATTATGAACACCCAAGGGTTCCTCAAGGGTCTTCTATCCAGAAATATTGATTATTTAATTCTGAATATCATTACAGAGCAATAATATGCTCTCAGCATTTGGGGATACAAGAGAAGAGTCAGAAGATGGACAAGATTCCTTCCTAACAACAATTACCGCTTAATTACAATATACCAAGTAGTATTTTATCTGCCAGGTATATTGGACTTACTTTTCACAGATAGTTTGTACTAACAAAATTTCTAACCAAAATATTTCTTGAAAATTACTGATTTTATTTGAAATTGTGTGCAGGAAAAATACAAACATATCTCTGAATTTCTATTTGTCTATTAAACAAAAGGGGATAAATATGACTAATACCATCTAACAGGAGAAATTACAGACTATGAAAAGAGTAGCTTATTTATATCAACTCACAACACTTTCCAGAGAGAGAAAGAAAAAGGCCATTATGTAGCCCAACCAAGAATTTGGCCATCCTTTTCCCTTTCTTTGTGGAAGATGGTCCTGATAGGATAGAGACTTAAATAAAGGGATTGATTTGTTTTCTCCAGCTGTCCTAATAGTGAGTGAATAAAATTAACTGTGAACTATTCCAATCAATTACTCAATGATTGACTTACATTGATTAGAAAAGAGCTGTTTCTTTGCCATGGATATCTAGATACCTTGATGATTCTATTTTGAACTAATTTAAAAGTAGGACAATTCCCGCTGGATAGAAGTTTCAAAACTTGAAAACAGTAAAACCCACATGATTTTATTTCTTGTAATAACTTCTGTGACAATGAAGTTGAAGTCTTACACACTTTTTTTTGTTTTTTTTTAACCCAATGTCTTATTGGTTATCTGGAGCATAATTCAAAAAGGAGGACAACTATGTAAAAAAATAAGAATTTTGGCTTGCTCTGCCATTCTTAGAGGTTTCTTTTATCTTTATGTTTTCTTGAAAAGTCTTGTGTAAAACTTAAACAACTTCCTGTACTATAAATAAGATATTTTGAAGGCAAGGATATGCATAGATAATACTTTAGAAAAGAATTGTGATTCCAATTCTGTACTTAGCACTTAATATTAAAAGTTCCTTATAGTGAATATAATTTTCTACAACAGATAGTACAATTTTGTTTCACCACTAACAGGTAAATAAGTAAATACACATTTAAATAAATATTGTAATCTTCATTGTTAATACAAACATTATAAATTATTGAATACTTTTTCCAATAGATACGCAGCTTTAAAAATCTGCTTTCACCACTCTTAATCCTCTGAAGTGAGGGGGTCTTTTAAACTATTGTTTGTATAACTGAAAATCAAAAGAAAGAAGTTTTAATGATGTTTTTGTAATTAATGATAAACCTAAGAGAATACCAAAAGCAAACTTTTTGAGTGTTTACTTTTGGGGAGGCATTGAATTTTATATCTGGTATATGATAATTCGTATCTTAGGATATGCTCCCCTTTCTATAGGAAACACGGAGAGGTGAATTGCTCATGAATGATTTTACCCATTAGGCATTTTTGAGAGGGATCAGTAGTCAGCAATTATCACTTTCTTGCTACTCTTCATATTTTTAGAGACGAAGTGACTCCATGTCTTATAGAATGTTCACTTTCTCTTTCACTTATCTCATATCATGTGCCAGCTATTGATCCAATCAATTTTAACAATGAAAGTTCTAAACCAGGAACCATTTACATTGGATCTTACATTTGCCCTGGGTAAGATGCCAGTTGATGGCAGTTTCCATGTGCATCAGGAAGAAGTCTTCATTAGCTTCATGACTTAAGTCCTCAAATGTAATTTTATTACAGAAAACATAACCTATATTCAAGACCTAACTTTAACTTAGTCCTCATATTCATTGTTACCCTTACCAAATTTTTCTTAATTGTATGCATAACACGCAAATGATACGGACAGGAGACAGGGAAATATTGGGTAGAAAAGGGCAGCTCCCCAGCAAAGGCCCCACCCTCAAGCCTGAAAAATCATGGTCCTAAATGAGGACAGGCATTCCTGTTGTCACACCCAAAAAGTTGCCTTTTGGCCTACCATGCCCCCTATCCTGTACCCATATAAATCCCAAACCCCAGGCTCCAGAAGCAGATGAGCAGGTGAGGAAAGGAGGAGTCAAACAGATGGATAGTAGAATGACACAGCAGAGAAAGAAGAAGAGGAATGTCTGAACACCAAGAAGAGTTCAGCTGGGGGCAGTTGGAGAGAGGTTTGGAGGCTGAATGGCCAGTTTCCAGGGGAAGATCATCTTCCCCTTCCATCCCCTCCTTCTGGCTCCTCATCCAGCCCACTGAGAGCCACCTCCACCACTCGATAAAACCTTGCATTCTTCCTTCAAGCCCATGTGTGACCTGATTCTTCCAGGACGGTGGGCAAGAGCTCAGGATACAGAAAACTGTCACACTGGCCCTCTGCGCATGCGAAGGGCCAGAGGGTACATTGAGCTGGTTAACACTTAAAACCATCTGCAGATAGCAAGGCTAAGAGAGCGTTGGTTAACACTGGGGCTGTAGGCACCATCCCTAGACACTGCCATGGGACCAGAGCCCAAAGTGTTTGCCCCAGTCTCTGCACCTGCCTGTCTGCGTGTTCCCTCTCCCTCAAGAGGTTTCAGCAGCAGTGGTGATCGAATAGCCGAGCCACTCCCCTGTTGCAAGTCCTGAGAGGGGGATCAGGGAATTCTCCCATTTCACTTAGGCAGAGAAGGGGTAAAATTCTGGGGTGAACTAAGAATGTAGATTTTACATATCACTTGGTAATTTGTCACAATTTTTTTTTTCTTTTTTGCGACAGAGTCTTGCTCTGTTGCCCAGAGCTGGAGTGCAATGGCCAATCTTGGCTCACTGCAACCTCCACCTCCTGGGTTCAAGCAGTTCTCCTGCCTCAGCCTCCTGAGTAGCTGGGATCACAGACGTGTGCCACCATGTCCAGCTAGTTTTTATATTTTTAGTAGAGATAGGGTTCCACCATATTGGCCAGGCTGGTCTAGAACTCCTGACCTCGTAATCCACCACCTCAGCCTTCCAAAATGCTGAGATTACAGGCATGAGTCACCTTGTCCAGCCTACTTGGTAATTTTTTAAAATTACAGGTTTAGTAATTACAGGTTTAATTACAGGTTTAGTAATTAATTTCTCAAGCAAATAAAAAATGTTCCCAACTCCAAACTGCTTTATTAAATAATTTAACTTAATTAAATAGAATCCTGATCATGGACCATATAGTTTATTATCCAAACTGGAGCCACAGGCAGTAGACAGGATTGAACCAGACAATCCTGCAAGACCACCCACCCTCCTTCAAAGAGACATTGGCTATGAGTGGACATTATACGCACAGTCCTACACCTTTTTTTCCAGTAGACAATTGCATATGAAATGACAGCAGAAAAATTAAAAAACAGGGCAACCCCAAGGGCAAAATAATGTAGGCCCAACTCAACATATCAGAGATGAAAAATTGCAGAATATAGCACTCATCCAACTTGAGCTGTAAAAAGTTATATTCTTCAAATAATTTTCACTACCACTCTATATAACCGTGTTAAATACATTAGCACCACATACTGATGAAAATAAATGTCTTCCAAGATTTGCACATATATGCAAAGAGGATCGTAATCATTACTTTTAAGAGATTTGGGGTCTGTTGGTGTGTGTGTGGGGGAGTGTGTTTTATTGTGATATAATTCAAAAACCATACATCTGAACGGTTTAATATATTAGCAGAGTTCTGCAACCATCACCACTATCTAATTATAGAAGAATTTCAACACCTCAAACACAAACTCCATACCATTTAATAATCACTCTTAATTCTTCCTTCTTCCCACTCCCAGGCAAACGCAAATCTACTTTCTGTCTCTGTGGTTTTGCCTGTTCTGGACATTTCATATAAATGAAATCATACAATGTCTTTTCTGGCTGAATTCTTTTTACAGCATAATAATTTTAAGGTTCATTCGTGTTGTAACATGTATCAGTACATCATTCCTTTTTATTTCCAAATGATATTGAATTGTATGGACATATTACACTTTATTATCCACTCATCAGTTGATGGACATCTGTATTATTCCCATTTCTGAGGTATTATGTATAACACTGCTATGAACATTCATGTGGAATTTTTTGTGGACATATGTTTTCATTTCTCTTGGATATATACCCAGGAGTGTAAATTGTTGGTCATATTGTCTCTGTTTTATAATACATTTTGAGAAAGTGCCAAACTGCTTTCCAATGTGACTTCACCACTTTACAATCCCACAGCAATATATGATAATTACAATTTCTCCATATCCTCACCAACATTTGTTATCATCTGTCTTTTTTACTTAGCCATCCTAGTGAGTACAAAGTGGTATCTCATTATAGTTTTGATTTGCATTTCCCTTCTGGCTAATAATGCTGAGTATCTTTCCATGTGTTTCTTAGCCATTTGTATATTTTTTTCTTGAAAACAGTCTATTAAGATATTTTTCCTTATTTTGAATGGGTTATTTGTTTTTTCGCTACTGAATTGTAAGAGTACTTTCTTTATGCTAAATACAAGGCCTGTATCAGTTATCCGTTTTGCAATTTTTTTCCCTTTGACTGGATTGTTATAACAAAGAGTCTGACTCCATTATTGATGTGTGATTCCTGGCAGCTTTTAAAACCCCATCCTAATGTCTTCCCCTTCTGTCTCGCAGTGGACCATGATGATAAGAAAGTCTGGGTTTTCCCACCTTTGGCACTGAAGGGAAGTTCAAAACACGCATGGGGACCCTCAGCCCAGCCTCATCTCATAAACCCCATAAAATCCCCAAACCACTATCCTTTGCTGGCTCTCAGACATTTTTACACCTTTTGGGAGCCAGCTTGCTCACCTAGAAAGCGTCATCCTATGAGTGAATGTATTTCATAACCTATTGGCGCGTGTGTGTTGTCATCAGTCTTGACATCAGCAACCAAATTTTGGGCGTGAGTCCATTTTGCTTATAAGACGTGGCCAAACAATTATCTTTTAGTATCTCAATAGTGTTTTTCAAGACATGAAATTTAATAATTTTGATAAAGTTCAATTTATCTTTTTAAATTTTGTCACATGCTTTTGCTGTCATTTATAAGACTTTGGACAGCTCAAGCATAAGAAGTTTCACTCCTATGTTTTGTTCTGAGTTATATTGTTTTATCTCATACCATTAGTTTACACGTTTACACTCCATTTAGAACTAATTTTTGTATATGGTGTAAAAGAAGGGCACAACTTTATTCTATTTTATGTGGATATCTAGTTTTCTTAAAATGATTTGTTGAAAAGGCTATTCTTTTTCCCATTGAATTGTCTTGGCACCCTTGTTGAAAATCAATTGATACTAAATGTAAGGGTGTATTTCTGGACTTTCAATTCTTTTTCATTGATCTATGTGTCTGTCCTTATGCCCGTATAACACTGTTTTGATTAGTGTAGCTTTGTGCTGCATTTGAAGAGAAAAAAAATATAAGTTCTCCAACTTTGTCTTTCTTTTGTATGATTGTTTTGGTTATTCTAGTTCCTTTTATTTCCAAATGAATTTTAGGCACAGCTTGGCAATTTCTTAAAGAAAAAGGCAGTTAGGATTATGATAGGAATTGCATTGCACCAGAAATTCCATTTGAGGAGAACAGCCATCTTAATAATAGGAATGCTTTGTATCTGTAAACATAAGAAGTGTTTCTATTGATGTCTTTAATTTCTTTCAACGTTTTGTCATTTTCAATGTACAAATCTTGCTCATGTTTTGTTAAACTTATTTCTAACATTTGTTTCTTTTTGATACTATTGTAAATAAACATGTTTTAAATTTTATTTTGGATTATCCATGGCTCTGTATTCAAATATAACAGATTTTGTTGGTATGTTATTATTTTATCCCACACTATGGATGAATTTGTTAATGTGTTTTGATAGTTCTTTTGTTCATGCCTTTGGATTTCCTATATACAAGATAACATTCTGTACTGATAGACTTAATTTTATTTATTTCTTTTCAATATGGATGCCTTTTATTTTATTTTCTTGCTTAATTGTGCTCCCTAGTGATGCAGCATTTTTGCTTTCTAGTTCAGATAAATCCGGGTTTCTGTCACATAACCAGGAAAAATTAGGCACACAAACATATTGAAGGGTGAGAAGGACAAATTTATTAAGCAAAAGGAAAACTCTCAGCAAAGAGAGCGGTTCTCCAAGCAGGTTTCCCCTTCACAGTGGAATACAGGATTTCCACACAGGAGCTGAAAAGGTCAGGCTCCTCCCTTGCATAAGGTGCAAATTCCTGGTGGCACCACCCTGTCCTTCCAGTGCACGGGTGGGCCCGTTGTTTGTGCCACTCCACATTGATTTATTTCCTTTACTGTGCATGTGTTAAGGAATGGAATTTTTCTCCATGCGTGTGTTAGGCAAGTCCTCATTGCACAATGAGCTGGGTGGGTCGAAGGCTCTGCAGGGACCCTGCCATGTCTGCCTAGGAGAGTTGTCTGCCTCCTGACTCTATCACCAGAACCTCCAGTATAAAATTTAAGGTAAGTGATGAGACCATACATCCTGAGTTATTTCTGATCTTCGCAGAGAAACACTCATTTTTTTCACCATTAGATATGATTATCTGTGGAATTTCATAGATGTCCTTTTATCAAGTTGAACAAATTCTCTTCCATTTTTAATTGGTTGAGTAATTTTTTCAAGAAGAGGTGTTGGATTTTTCAAATTCTTCCACATTCACTGAGATGATCGTGTGTCCCCTATTCTGTCAATATGGTGCAGTACATTCATAAAGCAACCTTGTATGCCTGGTATAAAAAACAGATGGTGTTCAATCTTTTTTGACTGTGTTGGATTCTGTTAAAATTTTGTGAGGATGTTTATATTTGTCTTCATAAGGGATATTTTTCTGTAGTTTAGATTTTTTTTCTTATGATTCCCCTCTTTCTGTATATTGATAGCCAAAGTAAATTTAGTATTGATATTAATTCTTCTTTAAAGCTTTAGTAGAATTCACAATTACTCCACCAGGTCCAAGTGACAAATAATAATTTTACATATTTATGGGGCACAATGTGATGTTTTGATATATGTATACATACAATAAGGTCATTAGAAATGTCTTTCATTACTGATTTGATTTTTCTGAGTCAATTTAGATAAAGTTCTGTTGTTATATTTACAAAAGGACAATATTCTATGTGCTTTCCTGGTTTTTTTGTATGTGTTTTTCTCTCATGGCTTACATTTGTTTGGCACAAACTAGACAAATAAGATAACAGTGACAGCTCTGGGGGTCACAAGCCCTTCCCTCAGGTTTGTGTTTGTTGCTATTTTGTTTCTGTTATTTTGCTGTTTTTTTTTTTTTTCTGACTTTACAGGAATATTATAAAGACTGAATTTTTGGTTGTATGCCATCACTGAATTCTCTGCTCCTTTAGTTTAGTTTTCATCTAATGATTGGGCAGATATTTTCTTAAATGCCTTGAAGAAATAAGTCTTCCATCCTTTGCTCTGTGTATCATGGGCACACTTTCATTACAGTGAGACATCATTTCAGACTTGCTAGGATGAGTATGATAAAGAATCAGAGAATAAATTTTGGTTAGTGTATTGGGAAATTAAAACTCTCATTTAGTGTTGGTCAGCATGTACAATGATGCAACCCGTATGGAAAAAAAATGGATAGTTCTTTAAGAATTAAACATAGCTATACCATATAATCCAGTAATTTCATCGTAAGTACACACTCAAATGAATCAAAAGCAGGGACACAGATTCTTGCACACTAATGTTTACACTAGTATTTTCACAATAGCCAATAGGTGGAAACAACACAAATGTCCATCAGCAGATGAATGAATAAACAAAATGTAGAATATGAACAATTTGGAATATCACTCACTCAAAAAGCAGTGCATTTCTGATACATGCTACAACAACATGATGAAACGTTAAAACATTATGCTAAGTGACATAAACTTGACTTTAAAAAACAAGTATGATTCCACATAAGCGAGGCAGCTACAATGAGTAAATTCAGAGACAGAAAGTAGATAGAGGCTACCAGGGGCTAGAAGGAGAGGAGAATGGGGAATTAATGTTTTATGGGTAAAGAGTTTCTGTTTGGGATGATGAAGTTCTGGAAATAGATAATGGCAATGATTATACAATATTGTGAATATATTTAATGTCATTGAGTTGTAACATATAAAATGATAAATTTTATATTATGCATATTTTACCACAATCAAAAAAATCAAATCTATTCTTAAAATGTGAGAATTTGTTACAAGTGAAGATATTCAGTAATAGCTGAAGAAGTTCAATAGTATTTACAAGCAAAGACAAATTAAAAAGCAATCTGAAAAACAACTTCACCTTGTGACATAAATTATATGGTGAGATATACTTTTGAATTATTTCATGTCTTGTAGCTTCAACTATGTTTTAAGTTCTGAAAAGCCTGAGCTATTTCTTATTCTACACATTTGACTTATATATTCATATTCACTTAATATTTATTATTGTAGTTTCTGTTATATATATGATTTTATTTTCTTTTTCCCTACACATACACATCCAGAAAACCTCCTTCTCATGAATTTACCCATGTTTTGAAACGTTTATGTTTTGTTCAATTATAGCCCATCTAACTAGCTAAAAAACAAGTTCCTTCTCATCATTCATTCATCCTCCTCTTGTATTATGCTGTCCTATGTGAATATTCTTGTTTTAGCTGTATAATTAATTCTTAGTGAAGACATTGTTTTACGACGACCTTCATTCCTAGTAACTGCTGTGACATCACAACTCTTTCAATCCGCTATTCCCTACTAATTTCTTAGCAATTCACCCAGCTACTAGTTCCATTCATTTTCATCTAGCCGCTTGAAGTTGCTTAAAAACTTTTATTGGTTGCCTGAATGACCCAAATATTATGAAATTTATTTTTAAATGTGGTATTTTTTTCCTGAGTTAATTTTATTAATCAAAGAACTTAAATGTATTTAGTAATTCTGTACTTCAGAATTAAGGCAAAGATTTAGGATAGAGTTCATAAGGGGCACTGCTGATTTAGATATAACATTTTTTTTTTTTTATTAGTACCTTTCATTCCCTTAGTGTCTTTGGATCCAAATGTCTCAATTTTCATGCTTAGGGAACCTCTTTCCATGAAAGATGCATCTCTGTTTTTCCCTTGGTCATATTATTTCTCTTTGACTTCTATATGTAAGAATATTTTTTCATGAAAAACTTATTCTTGAGAAACTGTTTTTATAGCCTATGCAATATTTTAAGAGAGCAAACATTATTTCCTATTCATTTATTACTCAGATGTTCTATAACACTGAATTCTAATTTTAGCGTGAAGAATATGTTAATAGTTGCTGATATCCTTGGTTGCTAGATTTAACTAATAAAAATGCAGGATACTCTGTTAAATAAGAATCTCAGATAAACACAAAATATAAACAGTTTTAGTATCAGGATTTCTCCTGCAATATTTGGGATATACTTATACTAACTAAAATATTTTTTATTTGAAATTAATATTTAACTGGGCTTCCTGCATTTTATCTGTAACCCATACCCATGTCATACCCTAGAGAGGGGTAATTTTAGGATTTCTTGGGATGATAACTCTTTAGACACTTTTGATTTCTTAATTCCAAAGTATTTCCTATGGTAAATAACGTTCATTTTTGAATACTGGGCAATGAACAACTCCACAGATAACTCTCAAACAAGTTTTAAAATTCAGCTTTATTTTGTCAATACAATATTTTCTGTGTTTTCTCCATGAATAAATACATATTTCAAAATTATTTAAAAAGTTAGCAATTATATGTATTTTTAATAAAATTAAAGAAACAAAGAAACATGAAAGCATACTTATCACCTAGATTGTACTAATTTTCCTATAAAACATGCAGAAATATGTGTCCATTTTGAGAAGAGTAAAATAAAAACCCATACATATTTCATAAGACTGTTTATAGAAAAAAACCCCACTTTACTTTTTTTTTCACAAAAATTAGAGCCTACATGCACATCAATTTTGAAACAGCTTTTTATCCAAATTTGTCTTGTTGGAGCTAAAAATAAGGAGTTTCATAGCTCATACTACGTACTTTAAACATGTACAGCCTAAAGCACAATTTTACAGCTGAATTTTAAGCCCTGTGAAATGGGGTTTCTAATGGAAATGCTGACAGACTGCTAGCTGCAGGGACACCAGCAGGCACCATTATAATAAATGGGTCTGAGGGAGACATGATATAGGCCCACAGGTAATTAATGGCAGGAGTAAAATAAAATATAGGCACACCATCCCACAGAGAGCATGATGCAATGGAAGAAACTTGTAATAAAACACAAAGAATGTCCATTTAGCAAAGAACTGTGAGGAAAGACTTGTAAAATAAATCATGAGCCAGGACTGTAGCTATAAGCAGTCATTGCATATTCCCTAGTAGTTAGACTTTTTACAAAAACACTGTAAAAATCATTTTTGGCTAAGTAAAATTACTCTGTGTAATGGATTGAGAAGGCAATGAAATGTAAACTCAACTACTCAAGAAAGCTAATGATATCCAGGGTTTTCTATTTGGAATGTTAGCTGTAAGAAGTCCAAGAATAAGACTCCATAATGCAGAAGCATTGAATACAAAATATATTCTTAGAACACAGGACAATATGGCTGCATTATCTCTTCCCCAAATGTCTTCATTCAGTCTCCTAACTGCATTTTTTGTTTCTCTCTGGAGTCCAAGAAGGCCCTTAGACCATTGGCCATAATTTTTCTTGGCATTTGAAGTCTGTAGTAACTGTTGGTTAATTTTTTTTCTTTCTGCATCAGAGGATGATTGACATCAACTTAACTAACCGAAATCCATTATAAGCTCATCTCCACATTTGACTTTAGCTCAGTTGTTATTTTGCAAAGTCGGTGTTTGTAAGTGTATTATTGTTTCTTTGTAGACTAAAACGTGTCCTGAAGACAGTGCAGTCAGATTAAGACACTACTATGCAGCTGAGATAATCTGAAATATGTGGCAGGTTGGGGAGTGAGGTAAAAAAGACAGACGGAGAGAAAGGAAAGGAAAGGAAAGGAAAGGAAAGGAAAGGAAAGGAAAGGAAAGGAAAGGAAAGGAAAGAAAAGGAAAGGAAAGGAAAGAAAAGGAAAGGAAAGGAAAGGAAAGAAAAGAAAAAAAAAGAAAAGAGAAGAAAAGAAAAAATGACTATGCCACATTATTAGCCTAAAATTTTGAAGAAATTTCCATTAATCCTCTCTCTTACTTCCTGACATCAAAGTGCCAAAAAATTAATCTTATATGTTAAATAGGATGACTGAGTCCTGACAAGTTTGAATGACTTGCTAAGGTCTCATAGCTAAGACACTGGAGAAGTAATGACAAATATCAACCATTTCCTCCTGTTGAAGTTTCCCATTTTAACATTCCCCTTGTAATTTCAGAAAAGAGTAAAATGTTTTTTTGCCGAGTTAGATATATTCATAATTGCTTTACAAATATAGATTGGGGCTGAATAATTTAGATAAACTGACCTCTAATAGCAATATCTATATAGATATTGAGTTGTGCTTTCCTATACATAAAAGCATCATCAGTAAAAATCAACTATCCTTATTTTCTCAGTAATTACTTACTAGAAAAAAAATACCGTAATAAAGCAACTTTTGTCTTTTTTCTTAAAATTTGTAAAAATGTCCAAAGTACATTTTGAAATTAGTAATTCTCTTTTTCTCCCTTTCTTATTTGACCTATGAAAACTGTCATTATAATAATGTTGAGTCAAATTTGCTGTAATGAAAAAATAATAGCAAGTAACAGAAATTCATCAATTTTAAATTTCTGATTGTGAAAAAAATATTTTTGAAAAATTTATGGAAATTCATTTCATTCATATTTTTTGGTTGGGTAACTGGTGTTATCTACTTCCAATTTTTAGTTTAGTATGATTATAATTCTATAGTTGGAATGTGGTGATAACTAAATTGCTTATCTAAAAATAATGTGGAAGTATAGTGGACCAGTACTTTTAAACCATATTTTAATTGCATTTCCGACCTTTAATAAAAGAAAACTCCTTTAATCCTAAAATATAAAATTGAACATGGGAATCTAGGAAGATAAGCAGTTAAAAATGAGAGAATCTACACTCCCCTGTCGCCTTTTACTTCTGTTTTGATAGCTATTGTTGGTGTGAGTTACATGAGGCAAAACCTAGCCCCATACAACAAGGGAGTCAGCCAGGAGACACGCAATAAGGCCCAAAGTGCTACATCCTCAGTGAAAGAACAAATTAGAAGGGGGCCCACTCCTCAAAGAGAGGCAGGAGAGAACCGGATCTCTCTTTTTCAAGTGGAGGAAAATTATTTCCCATTAAATACTTATATGAAAAATTTACAAGGCAGTCTGCATGTGAATTTGTAGCCCAAGTTTACATGGCCTTTGTGGTCTAAAACACATTTAGCCTGTTGCTTATTTATAGGTGATCTCTGATATATAAAGTATTTACTATATCTGGGTTTGATTTCTTCATATCAGGATGCTTTTATTGACGTCTTCAGTCAATAAGCCACTTCTAAGCCTCATAAAATTGGTCTTAAAACACAGTTAATAATTTGATTTCAAATTATTTATAAAAATAATATCCATGTTTGTGTTTTCACTGGGTATGTACTACAGTCAAAGAAATACTTTCAATTACGTTTCTAATGTCTGAGTAGAAAGTTTGTGTGTTAAATGATTATTTGCATCATATGTGTTTAAATTAATAGCTTAGTAAAGCTATAGATTTTAATAACTACTTTTATTAAGTTTAACTATAGCATATAAGATTTGTTTTTAATTTTTAAATCTGCTAACTTTTGCAAAAATGTTAAAATGTTTTTCATTTATTTTTTGATCATTGTTAAATTAAGTCAATTATATTGAAAGATTAAATCTTAAATGTACAACACCACTTACATGATTGATTAAATTTACATTTTAAACTATAGTCACAAAGTTTATATAACTAAATCTCTTAGGATTTTAAATATCAAGAAGACAGATTCACAAATACAACAAAATCTACCTATGCACTTAAACTCCACTTACAAAATAATATAAATATTTTTAGATATAATAATTCATATTATGGGTAAATCCAAGCACAGTTTGAAAATTCAAGATAATTGTCTTCTACATTTAAAATTGTCAGAGGCCTAATATGATTGGCCCTGAAATACATCAGACATTTTAAGTATTTCAAATACTTAAATGCCAAACACAAAAATTATCACTATGCTTAGAAAACTGACCATTAAGCTTAATATAAACACAATACTAATTTTCTGATTTGCTTTATATTTTTGTATTTATTTCTATGTCTTCCAATTATTACAAACCAATCAATCATACAAGGGGTCTTAAAGTTCATGGAAAATGCATATGATGAAAAAACTAGGCATGAACTTATAAATGATGTTGCACCAAAATAAGCCGATACTGTGATAACATGTCTGAACAGGATTGAATTTGAAGCACTAAGAAGGGTATGTCATCAGTTTGAAAAGAGCCCATGTCAAAGCAAGATGAATTCTGTTAAAACTGAAGCAAGAACAAACATCAAATTTATAATGAAGCTTGGGTCAAAGGATGGTGACATTATTGATAAAAAGTTTGTGGGGACAAGTCCCTCAAAGAAATCAGTAGTTTACAAATGATGGATGGCACATTTTCAGAGGGATGAGATAATGATGAAGATGAAGACTGCAATGGCAGACCATCCACATCAATTTATGATGAAAAAATTCATCCTGTTTGCATCCTAATTGAACAGGGCTGACGATTAGCAGAAACAAGAGCCAACACCATAGACATCTCAATTGGTTCAGTTTACACAATTCTGACTGAAAAATTGAACCAACTTGGTGGGGTGTGGTGGCTCACGCCTGTAATCCCAGCATTTTGGGAGGCCGAGGTGGGCAGATCACAAGGTCAGGAGATGGAGTCCATCCTGGCTAACATGGTGAAACCCTGTCTCTACTAAAAATACAAAAAAATTAGCCAGACTTGGTGGTGGGTGCATGTAGTCCCAAATCCTCGGGAGGCCGAGGCAGGAGGATGGCATGAACCTGGGAGCTGGAGCTTGCAGTGAGCCCAGATCGCGCTGCCACTGCACCCCAGCCTAGGTGACAGAGCTAGACTCCATCTCAAAAAAAAAAGAAAAAAAAATTGCACTAACTTTCCACTTGATGGGCGCCAAAACCATTGCCCTCAGATCAGTTGAAGACAAGAACTGAGCTTTCAAGGGAAATTTTAAACAAATGGGATCAAGAACCTAAAACATTTCTTCAGGGAATTGTAACAGGGCATAAAACATGGCTTTGCTGGTATGATCCTAAAGACAAAAGACAATCAAAGCAATAGCTACTAAGAGGTGAAAGTGGTCCAGTCAAAGTAAAAGCAGCCCAGCCAGGAACAAAGATCATGACAACAGTTTTTTGAGATACTCAAGGCATTTTGCTTGTTGACTATCTGCAGGGCCAAAAAACAATAGCATCTGCTTATTATGAGAGTGTTTTGAGAAAATTAGCCAAAGCTTTAGCAGAAATTTCCTGGGAAAGCTTCACCAGAGAGTCTTTCTCCACCATGACAACACTCCCGCTCATTCCTCTCATTAAACAAGGGCATTTTTGTGAGAGTTTTGATGGGAAATCAATAGGCATTCACCTTGTTTCCTTCTGACTTATTTCCTTCTGCCTTCTTTTTGTTTCCTAATCTGAAAAAATATTTGAAGGGCACCCATTTTTCTTCAGTTAATAATGTAAAAAAGACTGCACTGACATGGTTAAATTGCCGGACTCTCAGTTCCAAGGATGAACTGGTATCAACTGCTTATAAAAGTGTCTTAAACTTGATGGAGCTTATATTGAGAGATAAAATTTATATTTTTTATTTTTATCTTTGAATTCAAAATTTCCATGAACTTTCTGAAGTCCCCTCATACAAATAAAAGGATTGAAATTAAGATCTAAAACTGGCTAAAGTTTTTTGGTCTCAAACTTAGTTCCAAGACAATTCCAATTCGGGTAATGGTCCAAGATTCTGGACAAGCATATGGGATCTGGGTTTGATTACTGGATGATTCCACTGGAGCTAGAGGTTAAAATGGTTAATGGGCACAAACACTCATTTACGTAAAAGGAATTCGTTCAAATGTTTGTTAGCAGCATGGGTTGACTACAGTTAACCACAATGTAGTTTTCAAACTAGCTGAAGGATAGGACCTGAAATGTACCCAACACATAGAAATGATAAATATTCAAGTGATGGATACCTTAAATACCCTGACTTGATCCTTACACATTCTATGCATATAACACAATTTTCGTGTACCCTGTAAATATGTAAAACTATAATGTAAATAAATAAAAATAATGGCTATTTTGAGAAATAATTATGTCTGTATTGAAGGAAACCAGGGAAAGTGAAAATTTAAAAGTCATGCTCTTTAGTTTGGATTTTGTAAATTTTTTGTTTGTTTGTTTGTTTGAGATGGAGTCTCGCTCTGTCGCCTAGGTTGGAGGAGAGTGGCACTATCTTGACTCACTGCGAGCTCTGCCTCCCGGGTTCATGCCATTCTCCTGCCTCAGCCTCCCAAGTAGCTGGGACTACAGGCATCCGCAACTATGCCCGGCTATTTTTTTTTTTTTTTTTGTATTTTTAGTAGAGACAGAGTTTCACCGTGTTAGCCAGGATGGTCTTGATTTCCTGACCTTGTGATCCACCTGCCTCGGCCTCCGGGACTACAGGCATGAGCCACTGCACCTGGCCTGTAGTTAAATTTTTGATCCAGTGAATGAAGTGTTCCCTGAATAACTTTAAAGACTCACCCTCCTTGTATTTTCATTTTAATCTTTTTTGATCTTTTAACCTTATTTGGAAGATGGAATTCTGCACCCTACAACTACTTGACCATACATTTCCTTGCTGTCAGATTGCAATTCATAAAATTTATACTCCATATCCTAGTAATAAAACTTATTTTTCTGCTCAAGGAAAAGGTAATGGAGTTTTGTTTGCTTTTTGTATTTTACTTTGTTATCTGTCCAGCTGATTATCATTTTATACTTACTGGACTAAATTACTAATCCTGTGGAACAAATTACTCTTGAAATTAGTAACGTAACCAGTTGTATTATAACCATTATTTCCCTAAAGTTTTGTGAGCCAGGGATTTGAAAAGGGTCCAGCTGTTGGCTGTGCCTGCAGTTATTATCAGGCCTGACAAGGTTGGGGGTCCAACGCAGCTCACTCACATGACTGGCAGGTGATGCCTGTTGTTGGCTGGGCCTTCAGCAGGGGTGGTCCACTAGAGAGCCTACATATGGCCTTTCCATATGGTGGCTCACAGGAAGGTAGCCTTAGATTAGTTGAATTTTTTGTACGGTGGCTCCAGTGGGAGTGGTCCAGCAGGTAAGGTGGAAGCTGCATTTCTTTTATAACCTAGCCTAGGAAGTTGTATGATTTTGTTTTCCTCTGTGAGCTCTTGGTTGAAATAGTCACAGTTCATACAGATTCAAGAGGAAAGCATTGTCTCCCATTCTAGATAAGAAAAGTGTCAAAGCCATTGTTGTTATTTAAAACAAAATTTCACACATATTTACTGACAAATTGAAGTAACTTGAATTGCCCCCCCATATTATGACTTATCCAATCCTAAAATTATTATCTTGTTATATGGCCTTTTTCATTGAAGCCAAAGTTCAAGACAACTTTTTCTTTTGTGTGTGTGTGTGAACTGTTTCATTCATTAAATTTATTACATAATTTTGTGCACCATAAGTTAAATTGGTAGTTCTAATTGAAGTGGTGAATTGTTATTTGCAATGAAAGAGAGGAAATTCATTTTGATTCACTCTTATAATGCTTTTACATTTAAGAGCATTTTTATTTTATGGCATTATTTTAATAAAATATTTTCTTACTACTAGAAATAAGACATTCTTTAATTGGTCAATAAAACTTTAAGGGTCTTGTTACAGATGTTACAAATAGAATTTATCAAAGGCACTTCTCTCATCAAGAAAGTAGGAGATTGCTTGAACATAAGATACATCAAATCAGGCAAGTAACAATACAAATCAAGTGTTCTACAACTTATAAATCAAGACAGAGGCTTATAAAAATAAAATAGTTAGATCATTTTTAATACTAATGCTCTGATTTGTAATGGTTGTGCTATTTGTAACATGTAAATTACTTTTAACCAGAAGAGTTTATCCAGAAAGAGAATGTTTTTCCACAATTTCTAACAGCTCTAGACAGATTCTCATGCTCTTGCTGAATTACAAGAAGCCTTTGCTAGAAGTAGGTGGCACAATGGGAATCTGTGGCTATGATTACATTCCTGTTCATCACCACTGTTTCTACCACCTCCCAAACCTCTCCCCTTGTGGCAGTTTCCTGAATTGCTGTCATCCTTAAACTATTGTTTAAAATGACTTTTTATTTTGAGATTTAAATGAGTTTCAAATAAAGTTATTTAATAGTAGATTTACGTACAACTAGAGAAACAATTTAAAGATTATCCTTCACTCAGTTTTCCCCAGTGGTAACATCTGGTAATAGTACAGTAGAGTGTGAAATCAAAACCAGGAAATTTACATTGATACTGTCTGCCAACCTTTTTCAGATTACATCAAACTTACATGCACTTGTGTTTGTGTGTGTGCTGTACTCAGTTCAGTGTAAATTTATCACATGTGTAGGTTCATTTTTTTTCACCACAGTTAAGATACAGGAACGTTGTTTTACCACAAACATCACTATTATTGTTCTTTTAGCACACCCTCCTACACTTTCCACACGTATTTACTATTAGATTCAACGCACATATAGGCTGGGTGTGGTGACTCACACCTGTAATCCCAGCACTTTGGGAGGCCAAGGTAGGCAGATCACTTAAGGCCAGGAGTTCGGGACCAGCCTGGCCAACGTGGCAAAATCCCGTCTCCACTAAAAATACAGAAAAATTAGCCAGACATGGTGGTACATGCCTGTGATCTCAGCTACTCAGGAAACTGAGGCAGGAGAATTGCTTGAACCTGGGAGTTGAGATTGCAGTGCACTGAGATCACACCACTTCATTCCATCCTGGACATCAGAGCAAAACTCTATCTCTGAAAAAAAAACAAAAACTCAATAACAATTCAGTAAACATAATTATACAGTTAAAACATAGGAAAAAGAGGACTATAGAAACTACAGATTTTTAATTGAAACTGTTCTTAGAAATGATTAGCACACAAAATTACGTTTACACACTTGTAACTGTTTGTTGTTCCACAATTGTAACTAAAGAAAAATTTAGAAAGGAAATAGCAATTCCCCCATGAAATTCCTATATGAATAATTGGAATGAGCATCGTATATATTAAAGTGTAAAGTTTTAAATGTGACCAAATAGTCTCTTCTTACTTGTTAACTTATATAATCTAAACCTTTTTTATGTGTTGTTTTAATAGCATTCATAGTAGAGCAATCATCTTGCAATGGTGTATCAATGGGAATGAAAAAAGAGATTTTTAAGGCAATCTCAGCAATCTCAGGATATTTATTGTTTTTTATTCAATAAGGCAAGTGATGCTATATTTTCCAAATACATCTTAAATCCTTTATCACTAGCTTTTTTCAACAATTTATCCTTTAAAACCTTACTTAAATTTAAATTACCTTTAGTTGAATGAAATGAATTTTGGATCTATAATTTCATATGTTTGGATCTTCTTTTGATAAAATAATATATTTTTAAATTTGCAAGTTGTCTGTGATATCTTTTATAAGCTGCAATATCATCTACTCCATGTCCATCACCTACTTCACTGATAATTATACAGAATCTCTGTTCATCCAAAGATCTAACTTTTGTTTTAGTTCTTCAGTCCTTTCTACCATTAATAATAATTTTGATGCATTCATTGTTTATGTGGGTACATTAAAACTTTTTTTAAATTCCTAAGACATCAGACAAATAAACAAGTGTTCCAGAACAATTCACATATTTAACAATTTGAACAAAATTGAAACTCATATTTAGATATGCTAAATTTGTTTCACAATTCAAACATCCTCCACTAAACTTTTTCTTGAGCATACCATGACAGCTATTTATAAGCAGCTTATATGTTATTACATAATAATAAGCATAATTTTTAGTTTAATATATTAGGCCTTACGTAAATCACAAGTTTCACTGTGCTATGAAACATACTGTTTGGTAGAGCTGACATTCATCAGACTTTCTTGATGAAAGAAGTAATGAGTTAATTTACATCTGCTAGAGTCTTTGTAATCTGAGTTTCTACTCTGAAATGTTTTTCTGCCATTAGAAGTTACTTCTGTTCAAAACTTAAACTTCAAACCATGTTGACTGAAATTTAAAACATACCTTGATGCCACAACAATGTCAAGTTGTTAAAGTATGTAAAGTATGTACTCTCGATTTCTGAATTCAGCTTGCAGATGGGTTTCAATTGTGTGTTTGTGCATACCACCATTGGTCTGTGAAACACACTTGGAATAACACTGTGTTAGATCCTTTTTCAGCCTAATAATTATGGTTTACTTGCCCCGGAAGAATCAAGACTAAACTTTCCCACTTATATTCCTGAAGAATCAGCATTTCTGAAGGCCATAAATACTAGATTTTAAAAATACATAGGTATATATTTTTAAACTTTCTAAGATTATTAATTTGAGAGAAAATAACTTCTGCACTTTTCAATATAATAAAAAATTTATTAGAAAAGTTTAAATATCATCCACCTATCAAATAGCTCTTCTTTTCATTTACAAACAGAATAACATGTCTATAACATGTCTGAGATGACTAGAAATATTTTCCTAAAATTTCAGTATCTATATGTTCATCTAGCTTTCCTCTGCTGTTTATTTTGGTATATTTCACCAGTGTCAGTGTTCTGATTAGTTTCCACTGGTATAAAATAAAATGGATCCACACATCGTCTGTTAGATATGATCCTTTTATGTGCTGTTCTTTTTCTCAGACTTGACACAACTTAAAAGTTGTCCAGGAAAGTGAACCCCTTTTCAATTCAGTGTTAGTCAAGTACAAATGGGTTGTATATACAATAAATTCTGCTAGTATTCTTGGGTATATAAGCTCTTAGTTTTAGGAATTTTTTTAAAGTTAGGATCATAATGCAAATTTATGGTTGCATTTTTGTAATTATGTAGCCTTTGCATTTTTAGAGCCACACTGAATGACATGTGGAGCTATTGTTTACAAGTTTTTCTGAGCTGTGTGGTTTCATTTGTACACAAACTAAAAAAGAAAACTGAACTATAAACTATTCTCCATATCTAATTTCTGAATTTCCGTCTTTCTACATAACTAGAAAGCATATTTTAAAATGCATTTGTGATACACATTTTATCCAAAGAATAATTTCCTTGGCTAGATTTGGAGAATTACATTGCCTATTTTGAGACTTCTCAGACACAGCAGTAAAATCTTTAACTGAAGAAGTTTGATAGCTTAGTGTCAATCAGGATACACCAGTAGTAAATCTGAACAACATAAATGTAAATGCCAAAATATTTAAAATCATACTGATTACATTCCACATGGAAGGACAATCACCTCAATTTTTCATTTTATGCCAGCAGGAAACACTATATCCATACCATTATTATGTATTCATCTTAAAGCTTCCCACATTGAAAATGATACATATTTACTTATTGAATGGCAAATCTGTTCATAGTATGGAAAACTAACTGTATGAATATAACATCAGAATTTGAGGTCTTTTGTAGGTTAAATTTATTCTGTGAAACATTTTTGCTTATGTATGCAGATGGGCTAATAGTGTTGCTACTGTCATTAACCCAGAGTCACTTCCAAAATGCTAGGCTGAGAGATTATTTTCTATGATTACAGTCTTGGGTTTCCAGTTACGTGGCCTATTTTTGAACATAATGCCATTTTTCTGGACTCTTCACAAAACAAAAAGATTTTGCTGAAATAAATTAACTCTGTGGTTGATTGCCTCCCAACTCCATATTCTCTCAACTGCAACTCCTATTTTCCAAAGCACAATGCATTGCTCCAGATCATGCCCTAGTAAGTCACTGACTTATCTTTCAAGGCACTTGCCTCTCATCAGTTCACTGGGTGGCACATCTCTGTTTCTCATTGATTCTTTTCACACAACCAGCCTAGCAAATCTGAATTCAAATGAGCAGAACATCAGTGCTAATGAATTGTTACTCTGCAACACTTTGCTGTTTGTTTTTCAATCCTTCCATTCATAGTAACAGTATGTACGAGGTATTAGTAAAATTAGCTAGATTCTGAACACAATTTCAGACACATTAATTTTCAATTAATATTCATATTCCATTAAGATTCCTTTTTTGGAATTTGGTTTTTTAAAGCTTGGCTTCATCTGGGATACATCCCTCATTGATGTATCTATGTACATGCATATGTGTATCTATATCATCTATTTATATCTATATATAATCATGACACCTAAAGTGTTTTTGGTTTTCTCCATCTGAGTTTTGTCAGAAGCATTGCTGATCGTCACCCAGGTGTGGATGTGGATTTGGGAGCTATCCTTACCTCTTTTTCATTCTTAACTACACATCCCTACCCCGTCTTGTTTTTACTTATTTTGCTTCTCAAATTACTCTTATTTTTAGCTTATTGCATTTCATCCCTTCAATAACTCCCAGTCTCACTTAGTAAAAGCTGAAGTCCTTAAATGACTTACATGGTCTGGAGAGATGCCCTCTTCTCTGTGACCTTACCACATTGGCCACTTTTTGAATAAAAGTCTTGCTTTTACTCAAACACACCTGCACACTCCCACTAAGTGCTGGCTTTCCTTTCTACCTGGAAAACTCTTTTCCCAGATGCTTCCATGGCCGTGTCATCTCTGTCAAGTTTTTTACCCAAATGACACTTTTAAAATGAAATCTTCCTACCCACGCATTACAGTCTTCACCCACCAGTGCCCTCAATCATCTGTCTCTGTTACATGTTCTACTTTTTGCCACAGCATTTATCATTTTTCTAATATACTATATACTTCCTTATTTATAATGTTTACCATTAGTTCTTATCCCTACCTTCATTCCTGCCTTCCCAGCTAGAACGGAAGTCCACAAAGATAGGGTTTCTGTCTCTTTCATTCACTAGTACATCCTGGTTACCTTGAGCAGTGCCTAACAAAAGCAAAGGTGCTCATCAAGTAAATGTTGAATAAATAAGTGAATGGGCCATACCTAAATGGATAAGCAAATTGTGAATATCCCCCCAAAGCGATTAAGATGTTAATTCCCCACAGAAAAGATTCATAGATTCAGTACAAGCTGAAATTATAATAAAGCAGACATTTTGTAGAAATTGGAAAGCCTAATGTAATATTCATATAGAAATATAAAGAACCTAGCCTAGTGAAAGTATCTGAAAAACAAATAAACACGAAACTGTGGGAAGACTAAGCCTCTCTAATTGTAAGACTTATAAAGGACTATAGTCACTAAGAATGTTTTACATTGTCTTAAAGACAGACAAATAGATGCTGGGCATTGTGACTCACACCTGTAATACCAAGGCTTTGGGAAGCCCAGGTGGGATGATCACTTGAGCCCAGGAGTTAGAGGCTACAGTGAGCTATTATTGCTCCACTGCACTTCAGCCTAGCTGTCAGAGAAAGACCCTGAGAGAAAGAGAGAAATAGATTAATGAACCAGAATAGAAGGTCCAGAAAGAGATTAACATATGCATGAACGACTGATTTTCAAAAGCTTAAAAGCAATTAATTGGTGAAAGAATAGGCTTTTCACCAAATGGCAGTGGAATAATTGGATATTAATATGCAAAAAGTGAATTTTGATCTATGTATTGCATCATACGCAAAAATTAATTCAAAATGAACTGTTTTCCTAAAAGTACAAAACTTCTAAAAGAAAGAATAGGAGACTATCTTTGTGACATTTACTTTGGCAAAAATTTGTTAGATATGACACCAAAAGTAAGATTCATAAAATAAAAGTTGATGAATTTGTCTTCATTAAAATTAAAAACTCTACCATTTTAAAGACTATATTTAGAAAATGAAAATAAAAGAAGCCACAGAGACTGAAAGAAAATGTTTTCAAATTATATATCCCTTATCAGATATAATAAAACAGCCAAATTAAAAAATAAGCAAAAGACAGCAATGAACACCTTAATGAAGAAAATACATAAACAGTGAATGAACAGAAAAAAAGATTCTTTATATTAGTTATTAGTAAAATGCACATTCAAACCACAATGAGATCTATCATTTTGTACTTATTAGAATGTTTAAAGTGAAAAAGATTGATTATATCAGGTGTTGGCAAAGATACGGTGGAATTTGGACTCTCCTATAGTGCTGGTGCCCAGTAAAAGGGTGCAACCACTTTCTTAAAGTTTGGCTACTTCTTAGAGTTAAATGTTCATCTGCCCTGTGATAAGTCATTTTACTCAAGGTTATTAACTCAGAGGAATAAAAACATGTTTTATATAAATGCTATGACACAAATGTTCATAGAAGCTTTTTTTTTTTTTTTTTCTCTTCTTTTGAGACGGAGTCTCGCTCAGTCGCCTGGGCTGGAGTGCAGTGGCCGGATCTCAGCTCACCGCAAGCTCCACCTCCCGGGTTTACGCCATTCTCCTGCCTCAGCCTCCCGAGTAGCTAGGACTACAGGCGCCCGCCACCTTGCCCAGCTAGATTTTTGTATTTTTTAGTAGAGACGGGGTTTCACCGTGTTAGCCAGGATGGTCTCATCTCCTGACCTCGTGATCCGCCCGTCTCGGCCTCCCAAAATGCTGGGATTACAGGCTTGAGCCACCGCGCTCGGCCCATAGAAGCTTTATTTGAAACAGTCTAAAACTGTAAATAATATCCATTAATAGATGAATGAGTAAACAAATTGTGGTGTATCCAGACAATGAAATACTATTAAGCCCTAAAAAAGAGTAACTATTAATACATACAACAACATGGATATATATCTACATAAGTACACGAAGTGAAGAAAGCCAGACAAGAAAAGGCACATATTGTGTGATTCTGTTTATATAAAATTGTAATAGATATAATAAATCCACAGTACAGATGTAGCCTGTGGACAGAAGTTGAGGGGAGGGAAGGGGAGATTACCAAGGGGTTGGAGTATACTTTTGAGAGTAATATGTTCACTACCTTGATTGACATTGTAAGTGTATACATATGTCAAAACTTATAGAATGTATGCTTTACATATATGCAGTTAGTTTTATGCCAATTAGTCTCAAAGATGTTAAAAAATTGACTACTTTATTCTGCTTGATGGTTTAGCAAAGCTTCAACTGATTTCAGTTTTTTAAAATTGTCAGCCTTCCTCAATGGTGATGTAATTTGGGATATTAAATTTGTAATATTAAAATTAAATGTTCTGTCTTTCCTTTTTCTATAAATTATTATTATTAACTGTCTTTTAAATTTTGATATTTCTAATAATTTTCAAGTAAGTTTTTGATATTTCTATTTATATATGTTATATAATTGAGTTATTGTACCATAATTACTTTCCTAAAACCATTCCATGGGAGATCTTTGTTTTAATATTTTACTTTATAATCTCTTCTTTTGATCTAAGTAATATCATCAAGCATTTCTCAATTGCTTTTATAACTTGCCTTCATTACTTTTTGATAAAACTAATGTTCATAGAAGTTAAATCATAAATACAATTAAAAGCAAATAAAAGTGTGCAAAGTACAAGGCAGATAAGAGTGTAGTACCTAAAACAATCTTACAAATCAGCAAGAAAATGGAGAAAGAGTATGATATGCACTGAAAAGAAAAACATATATGCATTTAAAAAATAATTCTAAACATCAAAGAAATGCAAATTAAAATGAGATTAATGTGAGGAAGACATTCCCACACAATGATGCTAGGATTTAGAATGGAACAATCCACCTACAAAGGAATTTAGCATTGGTATACTAATCTAAAACTTGATCTAATTACCTATAAAAACATTAATGTCATGTTTAGGAGATAAACAGAAGAAAATGGAGCATTGTAAAGTTGTGTGCTCAGAAAATTTGGGACAAGGCATATTTCCTATTACAATCAGTGACGGGTATAATATTTTATGTATTTAATACAAATATATGATATGCAATTAAAGTCGCCCTTAATTGTAATTTTCCATTGAATGATTATTTGTATCATCTCTGCCTTTGTAACTATCCAACATATACTTGTTATCAATTAATTCTACCTTGAAGAATCTTCCCAGAAAATTATAATTTTTAAACTATTTGTGATTTATTTTATATCAACTTATCTTCATTTCAGTGTAATATCAGCTCATGGATTTTCATTCTTATTTCATACATACCACATTTCCTTGCGTTTTCTTTTCAGAATAGCAAATGGCTTCCTAAAACTTCTTTTCTGGTTACCACAGTAGAATATTTTTAGAGGTGTTTACTTTTTAAAAATATTCAGATGATTATATGACTCCCCTCCCCACTTTTGCTTATTTTTTCATCCACCATGAGGAATCTTTTCTTGCTTTAATTACACTACATGAGATGAGCTCCCACAAGATTCAGTTTTGGTAAATAGGTAAGGGGTTGGAATATACTTGCCTTGCTTCTCTGTTGTCTGGATGGCAAGACTGGTGAGAAGATTGGTTGGCTGCATTTTTCCCTCGGACCCACAGCTAGAGAGTTTAGGTTGACATGTTCAACTGTCAGTCTAATAATACTGAATTATTTCTGGAAAATACTCTCCTTTGAAATGCTTTCCTTCCTCTTAGTTACTCTGAAAAGACACTATGACAAAAAACAGTCAAAATCTTCAGTTCTCCAAACTCTGGGTCACTAGGGTTCCTTTCTCAAAATTATCACACTTGAATTTTGGGACTATTTATCCTAAAAATCAGGGTAATATTATCAACACTTCTCTGTCACCCATCCTCTCCAGCACCCATTTTCTCATCCTGCCCAGTTTGTTCTAGGTTTGTTGGCTTTGAAGACTAGCTATTTAAGAACTAATGCAAAAAGGGGATGGAGAAAGATGCTCTGCCTCAAAAATAATTCATTAAGAAAACAACTGCCTTGTTTTTCTGGTTGGTATACATTCCAGATCTAAAGCAGGAGGCAACTTGCCAATTTGTGAATCTGTGTCATTAGACTGTATATTACTGAAGCAAAGTTAGGATTTGCTGTAATCAGTGCTAGTTTTCTAGTAACAAGTAAATATTCTCTCAAAATTCTGGAATAAGTTGTCTGAGTTTTTAAGGGGTTTAAGGCTTCACATTTTCTATGTCATTTAAAACATTTTAGGAATCTGAAAGAGATAAGGCAGATGACATTTAAGCTTAGAAATATTATGATCTAGGCTTGCCTCACTTGTTTTGAGATACATTCCCAGAATTTTACAGCAACCTTTTCTCTTAGATCCAAGTTGTGAGAGTAGAATGCTCATTGTGATCTCTCTTCTAAACTTAGTAGCAAATAAGGTCTGAAGTCTGCAGACAATTTAGCCATGTTGTTTCAAAGCTGTTGTACTGGGAAAATTTGTGGCCATCCAAATATGTAAAAAATGTGTGCTCAACAAATTAAACATCAATGGTATTTTAGAACACTGAATACCATCTCAAGTGGGTAGGTATAATCATAATGAAACATTTGGCAATGTGTGCTTGATATTTTAATATGTGTAGAAAAAATAAGTTATAGCTCAACTTGATTACTCCAACACAGAGATTAAATTAGTGTACTGAACTTGCATTTGAGACCCTGAAACTACATGAGTTCAGCAACTGCTTTGTTTGTAAGTCCTTAATAAAGATGCATAAAATTTCCAGTGGTATAAAGAACATAATTTCTGACCTTGGGAAATTTGCAATCTGATGGATATTCCAACCTTCTGATGTTATGCAGACCAATAACTCAACATATTTTTTAAAAAAGAAAAGTCATAAACATAACTGATCCTTGCAATGAGATTTTTCTTTTTTATTCAGCACAGATGAAAGCTGCAACAAACAGAGAGAGAAAGGAAATGGTATATTTATCTGTCAGTGGTAAATGACTTGAAAAAACGTATATATACAAAGTTTCATCAAATCAATGTTTTTTTTTTTTTTTAAGACGGACTCCCAGCTCACTGCAACCTCCACCTCCCAGGTTTACGCCATTCTTCTGCCTCAGCCTCCTGAGTAGCTGGGACTACAGGAGCCCGCCACCTTGCCCGGCTAGTTTTTTGTATTTTTTTTAGTAGAGATGGGGTTTCACCATGTTAGTCAGGATGGTCTCGATCTCCTGACCTCGTGATCCGCCCGTCTCGGCCTCCCAAAGTGCTGGGATTACAGGCTTGAGCCACCGCGCCCGGCCCAAATCAATATTTTAAATGACTTTAATTTGTTTTAGAAGTTTCCTTTCAGTTATAGCCTACCAACTACATTAAACTTCCAAATGCCAAAGAGCTCATGATACTTAATACATAGTTTGAATGATTAAATGGGGGCATGTAAAATGTTATTAATTTAGAATAACAACCATTATTTCCCTTCCTTTAAAAACGTTTTCTATGAAAGAGATTTTTGAAAATGTTTTAAGCCTTTGTGAAACTTCAAAAATGTATACAGGTAAATAAACTCTTCCTTTTATGCATTGATTTAAAAATAGGCAATTGACTAGTGTTTTAAAAATCATTCTTTGGTTCATTACTAATCTCTTAATGTCTAGTAATCTTACTGCTTTCCTGCTACTCAGTAAAATCTATTAGAGGTTGCTATGGATCTTTGTAAGGTGGGTCTTTTGCTTTGTAAATGCTAGAAGCAGGTAACAGGCTGCCAGATAACAGGCTAAGAATCTAGGACGGAACATAATATGAGTTTCAACATGCTAGATTAATCCTGTTTGCCCTTACATGTCAGCTCTCTACTCTTTTTTGCCCTGTTCTCTGACCCTAGAAGGTTAAGTGAGGTGAGCAACATTACTGGTTCCTAATAGGCTTTGGCCAATGGAGAATGCAAGCAGCATATGTAAGAAGCAGGGAGTGGGGGATGGATGCTGTGTCCTTTGAGAGAAGATTACAACTCCTTGCAAGGCAGCTCTTCTTTGAAACTGTAGCATCCTCCCCTACTCTGGCCTAGCTATGGAGGCATGGAGACAGCCCTGGGGTTCTACCTTATCCCTAATGGTTTTTCTACAGTACACCCTGTATACTTGTTTATAAAAACTCTGTTAAATCCTTTTAGAATAATACTGATTTGAATATTAAATCTGTTTTGTATTGGGCCCCCATGAGAAGGTTTTGAGTGGTACTTGTGAAAACTTGAAAATATAAGAATGCATAATCTGCTTTATTCAATGTAGACAATGTTTATTATCACCTCAGATTTTTAGAGAATATTGATTAATCTTCTCTGAATACCCATGTTTATCCTAGGTTTCAGTTGTGAAGGTATAGAAGAAAGAAAAATATAATTACTGACTTTAATTGAAACTAAGTACTGATGAAGACAATAACAAAATTGCTAACTAGGAAAACATAAATAACTTAATTGCTAAAATCAATATTTCACAAAATTTTAATTGGTCTTAATATTTAAGGTAGATCTTTTATAAACTATTGGTTATAATATCTTTCAATGAAATATCATTTTCAACATGCAGACAGAGGAACAAATGATTTCTCCTCCATTATTCTAAGCAAACTGAGCCTTCTTTGGCAGTAACAATGACATCATTTGGATCATAATTGAAATAAGAGAGTGACTATTTCTTACTTTTATGCTCTTGACTATAGCACTAAAGCATCATCTTTCTGAAAAAGACTCAAACATGACAAGATAATTTTTAGAAAGCATCTAGGAAAATAGTAAAAACACCTTTGAATTTTTGTTTAAATGTCTATAAAGCATTTATTTTTCCCCAAAGGAATGATGAAGAGACAAAAGAACCACTCATTCACTGCAGCTTTGTTTTCGCCTGTCTCTTTTCTACAAGTGGGTTTATCAGAAAGAACGCAATGAACATGCATTATGAAGTAAAATCTTTCCATGGGAAATTCTCATAGACATGTAAATTAATGGGAAAAAAGACTCTCAATTTCAAAATGCTTAACTTTGAATATTTTAAGGAAATGAAATTAGTTCTACTGCCTAAAATTGTTTCCTAAAAATAATACATTATATTAAAACACTGATGATTGTTATTATAAAATCCATTTTAACGATGCGTTGTAGGGACGTTTTATTTCTGTGTAAGCCAAATTGCTTCACAATATTATTATCCATCAGATTTTTATTTTAAGAATGTCACTGAGTTTGGGCTGTAGAAATCAATTATATTTGTGATCTTGAAGTAAACACAGCCCACATTAATCTTTTATTTACTTGTTTTTTTCTGTTTTTGTTTTTTGTTTTTTTTTTCTTTTCTTTTGAGATGGGAGTCTTCCTCTGTCACCCAGGCTGGAGTGCAGTGGTGCAATCTCAGCTCACTGCAAGTTCCACCTCTCAGGTTCATGCCATTCTCCTGCCACAGTCTCCTAAGTAGCTGGGACTACAGGTACCCACCACCACGCCCGGCTACTTTTTTTTTGTATTTTTAGTAGAGACGGGTTTTCACCGTGTTAGCCAGGATAGTCTCGATCTCCTGACCTTGTGATCCGCCCACCTTGGCCTCCCAAAGTGCTGGGATTACAGGTGTGAGCCACGGTGCCCGGCCTTGGTTTTTGCTTAACACTTATGCAAGATCCTCTATACATCATGTGCATTTGCTTATTGCTGCCTTCAACTTTTTGATTCCTACAAGAAAAATGTCATCTCTGTATCAGGATTATGAGTGTTTTTGGTTCATGGACTGTGTCATATACTTCTTTAGGATTTTCTAAAGTTCATATTATAGAGTTATGCACTCATTATAAATGTTTGTGGATAGAGTTCAATGAATACAGCTATTCTGTAGCTTATGCTAAATTGTCTGATTATAGAAATTCTATGAACATAAGAATAGTTATTTGAAACAAGCTTTAAAAACATAGAGGTTTAGTCTTGAAAGAGACCTTTCCAGGGCCGGACCTGGTAGCTCCTGCCTGTAATTCCAGCACTTTGGGAGGCTGAGGCAGTTGGATCACCTGAGGTCAGGAGTTCGAGATCAGCCTGGCCAACCTGGCAAAATCTGATCTCTACTAAAAATACAAAAATTAGCTGGGTGTGGTGGTGTGTGCCTGTAGTCTCAGCTACTTCAGACGCTGAAGCATGAGAATAGCTTGAACCTGGGAGGCAGAGGTGACAGTGAGCCGAGATCATACCACTGCACTCCAGCCTGGGGGAAAGAGTGAGACTCTGTCTCCAAAAAAGAAAGAGAGCTTTTCTATTTTACCGCTAAGCACCAGCCTCTTACCAAGTATTGAAATGCATATTATACAGCCAACTTTATTTTAAGCAGTTTTAATGCAAAGATAATATACAAATAGATCAAAATTAGTTTATGTTATACATTGAAAAATACAGTAGACACTTTTAGGCATTTTAGATTCCTCACATTTAAACATTCACACTGGTTAGGAGGACTCCTCATGGACTAAGGAGCTTTGAGAGTCAAGGTTTCACTGCCCACAAAATTGAAGCTGTGAAAGTTAGATTTTCCTTCTTCCAATTGCTGGGGAGAAGGGACATAACTTGCTGAGACTTGAATCTTGAGGATTTAAAGCAAATATATAGGGAGGTTAATACATTATTTATGGCTTTGAGAACTTGAGGCACTATGGCAGTGGAGACAGAGCATCCTAGCCAGAATGTTCTAGAATCAGCCTGGTCTACTTTGTTAGTCTCCCTTGGATTTTGTTCATACCACAAGTATGCTTCTTTAAACTTCATTGATTCTCTGAATTCTTTTCAGCTGAAGTTATCTAGTCTTGGTTCAGTTGCTAATGAAATTGCCTTTGCAATGATTATGAGAGACAGAAATCTAACATGGCTGACTCCATCTTGCATCTAACCTCACAGGCTGGCTGTCTTTGCTCATTTCTAGGCATCGGCCAAGCTAACAATGGGTAGAATTTGATTTGTAGTTTGACTTTGAAATAAGTATGACAATAGCCCCTCCCTAAAACTGATTCCCTCCCATCTTTGTAAGATTAATGAAAGGCCACGAGATAAAGATTACGAGCAAGATTCTGATTCTGCTAAAATGTAGGCGTAATTTCTATAATCTCTTACTGCTCAGGAGTCATGTGGCCAGAAGTCACAAGATTTGTCACTTCTCCAATTGCTGTTATAGATAATATCACTGTTGTAAAACCTAAAATTTGTCTTTTGAGATAGTTTTTAGACTGACCCCACCTGGATTTGTAACTCATGACTCAACTGGTACTGTGGCTCCCAATCAGAAGTGGACTTAATGGATGAGGACTGTTTTCTACCCTTGTATGACTGCTTCCCTAACCAATCAGCAGCACCCGTTTCCTAGTCCCCTGCCCAACAAACTGTTCTTGAAAAACCCTAACCTCCAAGCCTTTGAGGAGATTGATTTGAGTGATAACTCCATCTCCCATGTTACTGGTCTCCCATAAAATTAAACTCGTTCTTTACTGCAATATCATGGTCTCTGTGAATTGATTTTGTCTGTGCAGTGGGAAGAACCAATCAGGCAATTACACTTAAAGTCAGAAACTATAACTGATGCACAGGTAAAAACCAAAATGTATGCAAAAATTTAGGAAGTTAAATGATAGTCATATAGCAATGTCTACAAGCAAAATAAAGGGTGACTGTGGGTTTTTGTTTTCCTAGAAGATTCATGGAAGAGAAATACATATGTTGAAACTTGATGGATGAGTAAAACTTAAAAAGGCAGGGGTGAGAAGGGTGGAAATTCCAGGTCACATAAGCAACATTGCCAATGTCATGGAATCAGGAATACATTATAAAGGGAAAATACTCATTTTTGGAGAATTAATTTTCAGTATTTCTTTTGAATCTCACTATAGTTTCCTTACATATTACTCTTGTTAATTTATCTAACATCCCCAAATAGTATTCATTGCCAAAGGCTGGTGATAAATAATGTTTGTGGTTTATAAATGTTTACACAATCAAATATCAACAGATTCCTGCATAAGTATGCACATGAATGATACATACACACATGTTCATATATTAACACTTTCTCACTGAATTTTTTGTACCCTATGTTTTGGGTCCTTTCTTTTAATAGGTCTCCAGTTGCTGCCTGGTGTTGTTGCCATGATTGATGGCTATTCCATGGCGAGCAGGTCTATGCCAACATAACCCCAGAGGCTAAGAGGCTGAAGAAAGAGGCTGACAAATCCAGTTTCTCAGAAAGAGACATTTAATAGGGATTTATGGACTGAAGCCACGCCTGGGGCAGCCGCAAGAAGGTACTTCCCACATTATTATGCCAGACCAAGGGATTATATACCGTAGGCAAAGGGTATGCATGCTTCAGAAGAGATATGTAAGACAATTGAAGCCATTTTATCCCCTTCAGGGATATGTGTCATAGACTATGTGTGTTATAGACTACAATTTGCTCAAGAGCAGGATTTATGGCAAGTATGTGTTTATCGTAAGATTAAGGTGGTTTTGACCTAAGGGTAGAATTTACCAGTAAGTAGGTGCTGTTATTAGTAGACAAAGTAGAAATCTTAGAGGTATTTCTGTCACTGGGGTCAATCAGTAGTCAACATGGCAGATCAGCATAAAAGATAGAGGTCCTTTAGCCTCCACAGTGACCATGGGAGAAGGCAGGTTACATTGGTACTTAAGAAATATTTTGAGTCAACCCGCTCTTGAAACCCTCACAGATGGCTAGATCAAGAATATATTTCGTTAGTGAATTCAGGTAGTGTTTATGAAGGTTAAATAAAGATATAAATAAAGTGTAAATTTAAGTATATTTGGTTATAACAAGTTACAGAAATTAAGATTTCAATTGCCCCATTTATATGTATTAATAAAAAGGTGTTTTTATCTGTTCCTTCTCCTATTTAGTTGATTATTCTACATATACGTCTCAATTTTATTTAAAAACTGAGCATAAAAATGAAAATAAATGTCAGTCATTTTAGTCTATGAATAAAAATTAAAGGTTAAAATCTGGTTGAAACTGGATTAAAATAAATAAACGGTTTTGTTTAAAAATTCAGTTAGATTAACCACATTTTTATTTAGTTTTTCAAAATATTCTAGTTACTGCTTTAGTGATAGATCAATAATAAATAGGAAGAGAACCCTGATTTCAGATGCCTGCATCTGAGAGAAAAGGACATTTTTACATTCCATTCTAGGAGAGAGAGTAAGCTTCATATAGGAATATAAATTGGAACTCGCCTGTGTATTTAAGATCAATATTTTTTTCACTATTTAATTGTAGGAAATTCTTAAGCATGTGTAACTACAAAAATGCTGCCTCAGGAAAATACCTCTTAGAGATCAGTATTTCTCCATTTAAAATTAGGAGGTAAATTACTTTTTATTGTAGTCATTAGACATCTTTTACAATTGTTTTCTTTAGGAAGGGAGAATTTAAATATTAAAAAAGGAATACTTTGTCTCTTGAATGCAGAACTGCCTCTGAACTCACATTTAATATATTGTCTATGCAAAACCACTATTTAATAATATCCTTTAATATATCACATTGTTTTAACGGTAGCAGCTCTTTTATGGCAAGTTGCTATAAAGGGAGCTACAGTAGTCCAACACTCAAAACTCTTGGCATATATCACTGGTTCTTGTGCTTACCAGTTGTGTGACCTTTTAAAAGTACAATAATCGGCCGGGCGCGGTGGCTCAAGCCTGTAATCCCAGCACTTTGGGAGGCCGAGACGGGCGAATCACGAGGTCAGGAGATCGAGACCATCCTGGCTAACACGGTGAAACCCCATCTCTACTAAAAAATACAAAAAAAAACTAGCCGGGCGAGGTGGCGGGCTCCTGTAGTCCCAGCTACTCCGGAGGCTGAGGCAGGAGAATGGCGTGAACCCGGGAGGCGGAGCTTGCAGTGAGCTGAGATCCGGCCACTGCACTCCAGTCCGGGCGACAGAGCGAGACTCTGTCTCAAAAAAAAAAAAAAAAAAAAAAAAAAAAATACAATAATCACATCTAATGTATTTATATCCTAGAATCGTTGCAGGATTACATATAATAATGAATATAAAATCCTAGGTGAACTGCGAAGTGCTACAAATAAAAGCAATTATTTTTTAAGTTTTGAAAAGGATGCCCAGTAGAAAATGACAGAACATTTATCATTTAACAGTTTCTACTCTTTATAATCACTGACACTGGAAATCCTATAATTTCATAGCGGAGAAAGACAAGGTTATATGTTTGTCTTTTTTTTTTTTTTTTTT